>NC_081414.1:242351430-242682263 GCF_030272615.1 Cryptomeria japonica
GAGGTCGACATCTCTTGGATCCAACATTGGCAATTGTTCTTAATATTTATGCATTTATGTTATTTGGCCTATGTGTAATTTGATATTGTAATTATCTTTGTAAGTCGACATAAGGCATGATAAGTTGTCTAGGGTATATAGGTCAGCTGGATTAGATCATTTTTGATATAGGAGATTATAGATATGCGACTGTGATATAATGCGAAATACATCAAAGAGATTATGTATGTGAGGATATTTATGTAACGGTTATTCCGATAAAGGGTTTAGGGTTTCAGACTGGAATAGACAGAGCTTAAACTGGAACTGTATTCTGGCATAGAAGATGTTATCTTAGCAGTTCAACACTTCTCTGGATTGCAGTCTGGATTTATATGTAGTTAGTGAGGCTCCTTTTGTCATTGAGTAGTGTGCTCTAGGCTATAAGCCCTCCTGCAAGTGCAAGCCCCTTATATGTTGTAATATCTCTTCATATAGCCAGTGAATTGATATTGTGCGTCACAAATCCCACCGTGGTTTTTCCTCTTTGAGGTTTTCCACGTATAAATTTGTGTGTTATGATTCTCATTTATGTGATTGGCTTATTGGTTGCTTTACATATTTCAATTATATATGTACCCATATACCGATTGGTGTATGCATGTTTTATTAAGGCTAAAATTGATCATTCTGGTATAACACTGATTCACCCCCCCTCTCAGTGTTATTGGATTCCAGCAAGGTTTTCAACTTTGAATAGGTGTTTTTGGTGCCTTAAAGCTAGTAAATCTGTCTCTTATCTTATTCTTCATTGTCCTTTTTCCTCTGATAACTGGAGTAGAATTCTTAATCTCTAGAGTATTGAGTGGGTATTTCATGAGAAGGTGGAAGATTTTTTTACTCAATGGAAGTGCCCCTCTTCTAACCCCTTTTTGAAAAATATTTGGTCTTTGTTATTTCCTTTTGCATCTTGGCAGGTGTGGAAAGAAAGAAACAATTGTATTTTCAGAAATGTGACTTGTTCTTCTGAGATTCTTTTTGAGAAAGTTTCTAGAGTTGCTAGAGAGAACTTGAACCTATCTATTGGTGGTGCTAAACCTACTTCCTCATCTTATGTCAAGGAGGAGGATAAGATTATTGCTAGGAATTGGGATCTTCAAGTTGACATCAGTAACTTTAGAGTTAATAAGAGTAGGAATGGTATTGTTTGGTGCTACCCTCAGGAGGGATGGATGAAAATTAACTTTGATGGTGCTGCTAAGGGGAACCCTGGTAGGGTAGGATGTGGGGGTATTATAAGAAACTCTAATGGGATTTGTGTGGCTGCTATTGCTTCTCCATTGGGGATTCAGACCAATCACATAGCTAAGGCCATGGGAGTGTTGGAAATCCTCAAAATTGCTAGACAATTAAATATTAATAAAGTTTGGATTAAAGGGGAGTCCTTAAATATTATTAGATGTCTCAAAAGCCTAGATAAGCCTTCTTGGAATATTAATAATATCATTCTTAATTATCTTAAGATTATTGATGACTTTGAGGAATGAATTATAACTCATGTTTTTAGAGAAACCAACAGGTGTGCGGACTTCTTTTCTAACTTTGGAGTTAGTTCTATTGCCTCTTTTTCATGGCAAAATGAAGGATCTTTACCTTTTGAGGTGAAGGGGCACTTATTATTTGATCGAGTTAATAGTACTAATCCCCTCCTATCTAATAATAATTACACTTAACGAGAGTAGGAATGGAAATTATTATTCCAACAAGGGGAAAGTTCTAAGCGAGTTGATTTGGCTCTTTTCACACGCTTTCTGGGTGGTTTTATCTGCCGAGTCTTTGAGCATTCATTTACCCTTTTTACACTGTCAAGGTTTTCAGAGTGTGGTTGTGACTGATATCTTTGTGCTGGTCATCACCATGGGTGGCAATATCAACATGATTGAACCCCCAAGCTGCCAGGCTTGGAAGAAGGAAAAGAAAATTTGGAGGAGGTTGCAGAAGGGAGGAGTGGCGAGTTTCATGGAGAAGCTACATAGAAAGAAGGATCATGTGGCCAAAGCCTTTTTTAAGGGTTGCTCTAAGAAGAAAGTCACCCTATTTGGCCAAACTTTCAAATTGGATGAGGAGCTAATTGCGAAGGTGATGGGTATGTCTATGGAAGGCATGAAGTTCTTCAGGGATCGGAAGCTGTCTGATAGTGTTGTGAAGACCTTCCCGAAGTCTGATGTGGAGAGGGATAACCTGGTAAAGTCAAACAAATATTACTTTACCCCTCTTCAAATTAAACTTTTTTGGAGGAAAATGCTTAGGGAAATTATGGAGTATGTCATTATCGATGGTAGGTTTACAAAAATCTTTAGCTATTATTTTGTCCTTTTAAACCATTTTTGCCATGGCATTAAGATTTTTGTCTCTTATTATCTTGCCTATTCTCTGAATGATAATGTGGTGGATTTCATTAAAAATCATAAAGCTAACCTCTTTCCCATCAAGGCCTTATCCTCATGATTTATGAGTTCTATAAGGTTAGGGATAAGAAAATTCAAAATAATTCGGGGGATGATAAGGAGTATGAACCTAGTGATGACAATGGGGAGTCCGACTCTGAGGAGGAGGAGAATGCTAGTTCACTTTCTAGATCGGGGGATAATTCCATGGATGATATGTCTAATCCTAAGGAGGAGGGTAAGTTATCTCTGAATGAGTATGATGAACAGGATTCTGAGCCAATGGATTTAGACTCAGAGGACTTACAGGACAAGCTAGATAACTTGATTGACATATTGGGCACTGCAAGGAGCTCTGGGGTTGATCTTTACCATTTCAATAGGTGGATGTTCCATGAAATTAAGACTTTGAACTTAAAACTTAGAGCAACAAATGCCAAAATTGAAGAGGGGGAGATTAAGTAGCAAAAACATAGGCAGATGGAGAACAATAAGAGGGCGGCTCAGGATACTGATGAGTATGCTACTTGGACTATGGGGGAGAAAAATATGATGTTAGAGATTTTAAAGAAGAATGGTGAGGTAGTGGAACTATTAAAGAGCAGAAATGATCAGAAGAACAACGAGATTAGCCAGAAGATGATGCAAGTTGAGGAAGGGATGAAGAAAATTATGGAGAACAGTGCAGCTATGATGAAAGTTTCTATGGCCAACATGAATTCTTTGGTTTCCAGGCTAGAGAGTATTCATAATGAGAAAAATGTTGTGGATCTGTAAAATGATGTTGGGGCCTCGAGCTCGAAGTTGACTCCCTGCACCACTAGGAGAACTAAGCAGACCACTAAACCGGTGGAAGAGTCTCTTCCACAGGACATGCTGGACCTTAAGGAAGCTGCCAAGGATATGTTGTTGCTTGAGAAGGAGGCCTCCTAGGCTTTAGACATTTTTAAGTAGGTGGTTTGTGTTGTTGTTTTTGCCAACATCTCATTGGCCTTTTGCTGGTCTTTCTGTGGTTGTTGGATTTTTTTCTCTTGGTTTGCAACCAATTTTGTTTCTAAGTCCTAGGTTCTCATATGTTTCTTTAATGCTTTATCTTTAAATCTATGATGTAAGGGGTTTTGGGTCCCCTCAAAACCTATTTTTGCTTAATCAAAATTTAGAGAAGAAATTAGAATAGACCTACTATTTTTTTATGGTGAAGATTAAATCTTATATCTACACAAATTAATAACTATTTAAGCTATTTCAAAACATAATGATTATCCTAAGTATCCTACCATGGCATGATGATAACAACAAATAATAAAATGAAATAGAAAGAAGTTTTATATCCATAAGAGGCAAACTGAAATGAACTAGAATTTGCAAAATTATCATTACTATATATGTTTCACAAATTTATAATTTTTACATGTCAGAGTCCCTCAAAAACTTTAAAGCCAAAATGAGTGAGGTTATGAGGAAATAGCCAAAAAAATAAAACTACTAGGGGTTGGGGCAAGGGAACAGGTAGTAGACATATTCACGGTTTACCCTAAGAATCTCGTCCTCCCTCCATGTAGAATTCTTCAGACATTATAAGCCATGAGAATTCTTCAAGCCAACTTTAGTTTGGAAATTAGTCATCCAAGGGGAACCATTTCTGGAGAAATTCCCTACCAATCTGCTCCCATTTCCTATGACATGTCAACTGCTCTGCATTCAGGTTCAAAAGAAATGGTTTTTTGGCCACTGTTTGGTCAGGGAGGAGAAGATTGGTTAATTCATTCACCCAAGGGATCTCCACCCCTACTTCTACAAAGATGACAACAGTAACGTCATCTCCAAGGAAGTCTTCTTGAAACTCCTTCCTTAACAACATTAACATATCCACCTTGTCTCCTTCGAGGTCTAGAAGAGATGCCAAGAATCGAGACGTAACATCCATGTTAACACGGTATCTATTTTCATTACGCAGAAAATCTCTACCCAACACCATCATCACAACCTCATTAGTGAGCATCCCAACCTCCTTACAGACTTATTGGATGGTTCTATCTCTAATGAAGCCCAAAAAGGCCCTCTAGTCCTCTGCAAAAATGCTTCTCAAGCAGATAGGAGTGTCCATCTTGAGAAATTAGAATACCAAATTATACAGCCTAAGCCTATAGACCTAAACCAAAGCCAGAATTTAAATACCGCGAGCTCTGATGATTTATCTACCAAAGGCTAATTGAAGATGAAAGAAGTAGATATTTTCTATAAATAGCTGAAGCTCTTGATTGTAATAATTCCTTCTCTAACTGTATTTATTTTTTTTATTTTTTAAACTATGCCTGGTAAAAATTTTAACGTGACCAGTGACACTGTAACGACATGCCCTCCGACTCCACGTGAACACTTTTGACACGGAGCTATGAACCAGTGAGGCCAAAAATGGGGGACCTCATCCCCACACTTTACTTGTTCAAATCCGCGAGCACAATGGCCCAGCAAGGATTTGAACCTTGGTGGTCGTTTCACCAATGAAGTGTTTAAACCATGAAACTACATGTCTGAAGACACTCTCTAACCATATTAATTGTGTAAGAGAAAAAGTGACACTAAGCAAACAGGCCCTAATCTCACTTTCAACCACACACTTGTGGAATATGAAAGAGCCTAGAGGTATCACACAATTGGCTACTTCTTTTTGTGGAAGAGAGAGAGCCACAGGCTACCTATTAGGATTTATATTTCTTTGTTGCAATTGAAAGATAAAATGATGCAAGTTCAATCCCTAACCCCAAAGTGCAAGTATGAACTACTAACAAGATTGCAGAATTGAACTTAAACAATGGAAAACTGTAAACACAAGGATAAGACAAGAATGTAAATGCATACCCGGTGTTAAAATCTGAGTGAAAATGTTCGGGACGGGGGCGCGGGTGCCACTGTCCTGATTCTGCCCCTGAAACTGCTCCGGAAACTATTGTTTTGCAACCTGAAAAGCTGTCGAAAAGTGCTGAAAACTTGCTGTCTGACAGAGGGACCAGGGCGCCCAGCGCCCCTATCTTGGCAAGACCAGGACGCCCCACGCCCCTGTCCTGGTCTTTTTCTCTGAAACTTGGTGTGGAGTGCTATCTCGGCTTGCTTTTCCCAGATCTGCAACTTGCGACATCGTCCAAATCTTGAAACCTGCACTTATATCTAAAAAGGTATGGTGGGTGGCTATATAGGGTTTTGCCTTAGTCAAACCCCCACTTTGGTGATTTCCACCTCCACGAATAGCCAAGTTGTATTGTAAAAGTAATGTGTGTGCAGACCTTGTGTGTGTGCAAGATCCTAAAATGCAAGTAAGCAAACTAGAGCAACCTAGAAAGTAAACCCTAATTGCTTGTAAATGATAATGTAAATGCTCCAAATCAAGACGCAAAGTGATCTAAAGCATGAATATAAATGATATAACGAGGCTTATGCAAAGACATGAAAACAACATGAAATCATACCCAACCCCAAGGGAGGGGTACAAGCCAATCTTCAGTCGGTGATCTCCTATTGCTCTTTAATGTCTTCAAAGCCCTAAGTGAATGAATTGATGAATGCTTGATGGATGGATGTTGAATGTTGTTGAAGTCTTCAAAGATCTTCTCTTTCGCTGCATATGAGGTCCCTGAAAACAAAATTCGGATCCTTTCAAATGAAGAAAGAGAGCTCTTATATATGAAACCCTAGGTCTTAATTTCAACTTTTGGCTGACCTAGAGATTGAATCTCCTGCCAATTTCTTGGGGTTAAGATTTATTTTATGATTGGATCGCACTCCTAAAATTTTGGGAAAAATGTCCGGGACCATGTCCACTCCAGGTGCCATGGTCCCGACAACTTTTCACCAAATTTTCAGGGCCGTCGGATATGATGATTTTAGAGAGAATCCCGAAGTTACAAGTGATTTTGAGATGTTTTGACCCCCGAAACCAAGCCCCCAAGTTCAAAATAGGACCTAATTAGGGTTTTTGATTAAATGATGTATTGGAAGAATAAAATGAAAAGGGCCCAACTTTATGATATGGGAGATGATGAAATAGAACCTTAGACCTAATTAATTTAATTAAGTGCTAAAGGGGAAATGCAATGCAAAATGCAAAATGCGCCAAGGCAGGTGCTAAACTAGGTGTGAAATTGTACCACCCTAGCAAGTGCATACAATTTACGATGCTACATTTATCCCCCACTTTAGCGGTCATATGGACACCACGTGCATATGCAAGCTAAAGTACAGAAAAGTAAACATTATTTGAAAAAGGATATATCCATAAGTCTATCGAATGAAGCCCCCAGCGGTATCTACAGTACTCAATTAGGAACCACAACCTACAAAACCACATGTTAGATCACAAAATCACCTAATGCTTACTAAGGAAGGTGATGAAGATTCGAGGGTAGCTATATGCCCTCCCTGTTTCGGCTTGCTAATTTTAGTGAGTTGAAACAGGGTATCATGTTTACCACTTCGAATTGTTAAAGAATATTGATGACAAATGCTCACAAGAAGATTTGATATGAGATCAAAAACTAATGGAGAATCATTTGGTAAGAAAGAGGACTAAATCTCAATTCCAACACAGCAAAGAGTGTGAGGATTTGAGAGTTCTCTAACACAAGATGAAGGATGTAAATGGAATCAAAATGCAAAGAGAAGAAAAGAAAGGAAAAAAGCATGAATACACACATTGGTGATCCATGGACTTCTCGCCCCTAGATCTTGTCTAGGTGATCCATGGGAAAAGGACATGGAAAACTAGCCCCTAGAGTCTGTCTAGGTGATCCATGTAAGGGAGGAGAGTGAGAAAGTCTAGCCTTATGCCGCTAGTTCCACTCAACCTCGTGCATGTGTGTGTAAGGAAGGTTAGAAGCACCTCATAGGAGTCTATGCCCGAGTATGCTACAACATGTATATGTATAGTACAAAAGGGTGACATCTCGCTCTAAGAGTCTATGCTCTGGTTCCGAGAATAATCACCTTGCATAAAAGAAAAATGGAGACATCCCACTCTAAGAGTCTGTGCTCTAGTTTTGAGAATGACCCATTGCTCAAAAAGTGTAATGTTTATGTCATAAGCAAAGTAGAACAAGGATACCTACCTTCATCACACAAGAAGATACCCCAAAAATGCAACAATGTCATAGATCCAAGCAAGAGAGTTTTGCACTGTTTAAGCAAGGATAAGATAGTTGAAAAGGGATATCTTGTAGTATGTGTAAAGGAGATCCTTAGAGGAGAAGAGATCTTTGTACAAAAGACACCTATCCCCGAGAGGAATTGTTTCAGACAAATATAGCATCTTCTAGAATAAGACAAAGAAGAGAATAAGAATGCAATACTTCCTTCTTTTGCGAAGTGAAAGTGATTCTTAATGAAGGATGACGCTCCTTTTAACCCAATTGGGAGGGTGAATTCATTATGGATGTATTTTACCAAGTGCAAAAGAGGTTGTAGTCAATGACTTACACCTCTTGTAAGAGAGAATCCTTGAACAAACAACAACCAATGCATACAAGGAATAACATCAAGTAATAAAGTTCACACCATCCACGAAATAGGAAAAAGTGGATCCTTAGATAAAAATAAGGAAAGATCATTGCCTCCCAAGGATAAGGACAATGAGAAGGACTTACACAATCTTCTAGGGAGATATTTAGACATAAGCAAAATGTATTACATACTCACATGAGTTCATGCAATCAAGACATTAGTGTATGTAAAATGCTCCTCGCAAGAAGTGGGTAGGATAAGAAAGAGAATACACATCTTCTCCCATATCTAGGAAAAGAGGATTCTAAAGAAAAGATGATCAATATTTCCACACTATTACCCCAAAGGGAAATTTTAACCATAAAAAGAAGAGATGTATGAAATCACTCTTGCCCCCATAGGAACAAGAGATAACATAGAAAATTAGGCTATTATGTTGGTTCAAAAATATGATTGCACTTGAAATTGTACCATCATGAATGACAATGAGTCCCCAGTAAATGAGCTACCAATGTCACATAATGATGAGCAACATAATAGCCATTTAATGTTATTTAAAGACATGATAGACTGAATGAGGTATTTGAATATGACATGCTAGATGCTCAACTATAAGTGAGATCAAGAACATGTATAAAATGATAAAAATTGAAGAAGAAAAGTCACAAGAAATCTTAGAAGAGAGATGAGTGTAATTTATTAGAGCCTTATCCCTGGAGGAAAGGACTTTATGATGAATAGGAAATAAAGATTCATAAGTGGATTTAGAAATTTGAGGGGATTCATAAAGAGATTTGTTCATCGCCAAGATTTCCTTATGAGGGGAATGAGAGTTGATAGAAGTAGAAGATGATTTAGTTGAAGTGAGATCATCATCACTACTAAATATAGCATTCACATTGAGAGATGGTCTTTTAGATGCTTTGGTGGGCATATAAAGATTATATCCAAGTCCAAATGAATATTCATGCATGTTATGTTCTAAAGGAACTTTAATTCCTTGTTCATTTGTGCCACAACCATTTCCACTATAGCCACTCTTAGCCAAAATATGAAAACCATGACCATAACGATTAGCCATTTCGGAAAGAGAAGGTGGTTTTTCATAAGACAAAGAATCAAATCCTTCAAAATTAGAGGAGTGAGGAGAAGAAGTTTGAGAAGCGGCCACAAAATTATTGTTCATAGGTTCAGGGAAGATTGATTGATCTCTAGTTTCTTCCTTCTTTTTAACTTTAAGCGCTCTAGGAGGAACCCTATACTCACCTACAAAGGTGGGATTAAAATCAAGAGATCCCCAATTGTCTTTTGCGAGAACCTTGTCAGGATCAAAAGCCCTCTCATGTGTAGATTGGAGTTGAGAAGAATTTTCTTCAGGAACTTTAGGCTCATCCAAAGAATTTTGATTATCAGAGGGTGGTGATCCGTCCATAGGTATCTTGTTTAAAGAGTCATCACTAGAAGAGGAAGGTTTAGAAGAACTCCCTTTGGAAGTAGATGTTTGCAAACAAGCTTGAAAATTAGTATCACCTATCAAGGTATATGTCTTATTGTTATAAATAAATTTAACTTGTCTATGCAATGTAGAGGGGACAGCTTGCATACTATGAATCCAAGGTCTCCCTAATAACAAGTTGTATGTTAGATTTCCCGACATAACATGGATAGTAGTAGGCATAGTAACAGGTCCCACTATGATGGGTAAGGTGATAATACCTAATGAAGACTTAGCCACATTATCAAAGCCTCGAATGGGACGAGAGTCAGGCTCAATAAGGGATGCATCCACATTCATCTTATGCAATAGATTAATGGTACACACATTAAGGCCAGAGCCATTATCTACTAGTGTTCATCTTATAGCAGTGTCATTTATGATAACCACAATCATCAAGGGATCATATTGATGTTGAATTTTACTAGTAGGCAATTCATCTTGAGTAAACACAATTTGAGCTTTAGGATTCATCACAGAGTTAACCAAAGACACTATATTACTAGATGTATTAGGTGGAGGAACATTCAAATCTTTCAAGGCATCTTGTAACATTCCATGATGAGTGGAAGAAGTTTGGATCAAATCCCAAAGGGATATCTTAGCAGGGGTAGCTCTAAGTTGTTCTATGAGATCATATTCCTTACCAATAACTTGTGAAATATGTGGAGCTTGCGAAAGAATTGGTTGGGAAGGAGGAAGTGAAGTTGGGATAACTCGAGGAGGATTAGGTTGCCTATTGTTTCTTGTGTTATAGGTATGAGCAACCACATTATAACTCTCTCTAGTTAGTTGCTTAGCATACTCATAAGGGCTCTTAGTAGAATAACCTCCTTGCACAGTAATAGTAGGTTTCTTAGGAGTGCAAAAAGAATCATTAGCATAACCACCTTGAACCACTAAGATAGGCTTATTTAAAGGTTGAGAATTTTGAGAAGGACAAGCACCTTGGACAGTGAAGAGAGGTTTGTTAGGTGTTTCATCCACATGTATCAAATTGATTGAGGATGGTTTAGAGGAAAGAACAAAAGTGTTGGAAGAATTATTGATAGTCTTCTCTTGCACTAAAATCTTATCATGGATTAAATCAATTTTAGGAGAGAGACAAGGGGTAGGAATTGATGTTCTAGTAGGAAGAGTAATACTAGGAAAGGTCATATCATCCTCTATCATCAAAGGATCTACATGGGGAATAAACTCTCTAGGAGAAGGATCAACATTACTCTCTAAAGTCTCACTTTTGAGAGGGAGATCTTTGAAAGAGATGTTAACCATCTTTCTTTGAACTAGGGTATCCTTATGAGTAGAACCAAGTTGAGGAGAGGGAGATGCTTTATTTTTAGAGGGAGAATAATTGAGATTCAAGGAAGGTGAGAAACTATCAAGGGAGTTTTCATCCCCTTTGGCTAGGGTTCTCTCATGGGATAGAGAATAATCTACACCTTCTTCTAATGGTTCATCCCAAATAGTGAAGTGGTTGAAAGGAATGTTTGAAGTATTGTCAATTTTGAGAGGGGAGATAACATTGTTTATTAATTCCTCATCCTTAGGAGGGAGAGCATCAATAGATGTGTTAAAATCATCCTCTTTCCTCAAAATATGTTCAATATGATCTTTAGGGGAGAGAGAATTAAGGAAATTGCTTATTATCTCATCTTCTTTCTCTAAGGGATGCTTATGCGTAAGACAAACTTTAGGAGAAGGGTAAGCATTTATCATTGATTCATCATCTCTAGTGGGAATTTTGTTGGAAAAGGAAATGCCATCACTAGGAAATGTAGGGATAATGTCATCTTCTTGCACAAAAGAATCCTCATGAAGGGAGTGTTTTTTAGGAGGAACATGAACATATTTCTCCAAAGATTCATGCTTAGGAAGGAGATCTTTGAAAGAAGTGTTCATAACCTCTTGTTGCACTAACATGCCCCCATTGGAAGGACCAACTTTAGGAGAAAATAATTCAATGTCCATCAATACCTTTTCACTTAGAGAGGCATCATGTAGGGAAGGTGAAGTAACATTAAGAAAGGTGTTTATGATATCATTCTCTTCCTCTAGGATAGCTAAATAGGAAGGGCACATTTTAGGAGAATTGTCAAGATCACTCTTAAAGTCTTCATCCTTAGAGCATGGGAGAGTCTCAAAGGGATTGGTAGCAACTCTTTTAGGCACTAAAATGTTGTTATAGATGGGGGGAGGTTCTTTAGGAGAAGGAAAATTTGAAACAAAGGAAGCTAACCCATTATCACATCTATGAAATGAATGCATCATGACAACAATTTTCCTCTTTCAAATGATAACACATGCGAAATAGAAGGAAATGTTTAATTTTAACCAATGCAAGCACTTAGAATGTAGATTTAGAAAATGACATTTATGATTCAAATGAGTTCCTAAATCAGATTTGAAATTATTGATCCAATTAAGCTATCCACAAGTTCAACTTTGAATTGAAAAAATTAGGGTTTTAGCAAAAATTTCCTCTAAATTTTTGAATCTTGCAAGAAATTAAAACTTGTAAATACAAATTTGAATTTGAAATAGCATAAACACTCAAATTTGAAAACATAAATCAGAATTAGAGAAGATTGGAATTCACGTCGGGTTCACCAAAAATGTGTAGGAGAAAAAGTGACACTAAGCAAACAGGCCCTAATCTCACTTTCAACCACACACTTGTGGAATACGAAAGAGCCTAGAGGTATCACACAATTGGCTACTTCTTTTTGTGGAAGAGAGAGAGCCACAGGATACCTATTATGATTTCTATTCCTTTGTTGCAATTGAAAGATAAAATGATGCAAGTTCAATCCCTAACCCCAAAGTGCAAGTATGAACTAATAACAAGATTGCAGAATTGAACTTAAACAATTGAAAACTGTAAACACAAGGACAAGACAAGAATGTAAATGCATACCCAGTGTTAAAATCTGAGTGAAAATGTTCGGGACAGGGGCGCGGGCGCCACTGTCCTGATTCTGCACTTGAAACTGCTTCAAAAATTGTTGTTTTGCAACCTGAAAAGCTGTCAAAAAGTGCTGAAAACTTGCTATCTGACAGAGGGACCAGGGTGCCCAGTGCCCCTATCCTGGCAGGACCAGGGTGCCCCATGCCCCTGTCCTGGTCTTTTGCTCTGAAACTTGGTGTGGAGTGCTGTCTTGGCCCGCTTTTCCCAGATCTGCAACTTGCGGCGTCATCCAAATCTTGAAACCTGCACTTATATCTGAAAAGGTATGGTGGGTGGCTATATAGGGTTTTGCCTTAATCAAACCCCCTCTTTGGTGATTTCCACCTCCACGAATAGCCAAGTTGTATTGTAAAAGTAATGTGTGTGCAGACCTTGTGTGTGTGCAAGATCCTAAAATGCAAGTAAGCAAACTAGAGCAACCTAGAAAGTAAACCCTAATTGCTTGTAAATGATAATGTAAATGCTCCAAATCAAGACGCAAAGTGATCTAAAGCATGAATATAAATGATATAATGAGGCTTATGCAAAGACATGAAAACAACATGAAATCATACCCAACCCCAAGGGAGGGGTACAAGCCAATCTTCAGTCGGTGATCTCCTATTGCTCTTCAATGTCTTCAAAGCCCTAAGTGAATGAATTGATGAATGCTTGATGGATGGATATTGAATGTTGTTGAAGTCTTCAAAGATCTTTTCTTTCGCTGCATATGAGGTCCCTGAAAACAAAATTTGGATCCTTTCAAATGAAGAAAGAGAGCTCTTATATATGAAACCCTAGGTCTTAATTTCAACTTTTGGCCAACCTAGAGATTGAATCTCCTACCAATTTCTTGGGGTTAAGCTTTATTTTATGATTGGATCGCACTCCTAAAATTTTGGGAAAAATGTCCGGGACCATGTGCACTCCGGGCGCCATGGTCTCGACAACTTTTCACCAAATTTTCAGGGCCGTCGGATATGATGATTTTAGAGAGAATCCTGAAGTTACAGGTGATTTTGATATGTTTTGACCCCCGAAACCAAGCCCTCAAGTTCAAAATAGGACCTAATTAGGGTTTTTGATTAAATGATGTATTGGAAGAATAAAATGAAAAGGGCCCAACTTTATGATATGGGAGATGATGAAATAGAACCTTAGACCTAATTAATTTAATTAATTAAGTGCTAAAGGGGAAATGCAATGCAAAATGCAAAATGCGCCAAGGCGGGTGCTAAAATAGGTTTGAAATTGTACCACCCTAGCAAGTGTGTACAATTTACGACGCTACATTAATTCCTTTAAATTTTTTTAAATCTTTCGTATGTCTCTGCAAATATTTCCCATAAATGTGCTAGTGTTCAAAATTGGAAACAACTATAAACCAATACCAAATACCACATTGGAAGTTGTGGGGACAAAGTGGATTGCAGTTAGTGACTAGACATATATTAAATGACCAACATTATCAACTGTGACATTTGATACGTGTCTATTGAATCCAGTTCCATTCCGGGCACTTTCTGGTGAACTACATTCTCTTCACAAATTTGGGCCAAAATAAAACTTTAGCCATTGATCTAGATCATTGAACGGTTTAAAATCATTGATGGATTTTAGGTACATGTCACATGTCAAAGAGGTCATACTTATCGATACATCATGCAAAGTCCAAACTCAATGTGATGTACTGATGTGATGTGATGTGCCTTGTCTATTAATGGCAATGAATTCATGAAATCACCAATAAAATATATATTTTTTCATAAATAACAAAATATTAGCAAAACAAATTAAATAATTTTCAAGCGGTGGATAAAAATTGCCAATACACTTAAATAATTTTTCCTTCAAAGTAAAAATTTTCACCCATACAATTATATATTTGTTCCTTTAAACAAAAAAAACATTTGCCTCCTACAATATATATTTTCCCCACAGAACAAGGTATTTTTCACCAGAATTTTATGGAATTTTCGTACCCTAGAAAAAAATCACCAATACAGAATAAATTTTTTTTCCTATTTTGAATTTTTTTTTCCATCAATATGGAAATCCCCCCCCCCAAAATAATGCCTGATTCGCCAAGGTTTTACAGTTTTGCCCAAGGGTGCTTTCTTAAAGTTATCCTTGTTGCCTGGGGAGTACGGGTTGGTTCAAATGTCGATCTTGATCTTCTTGCACATTCACCACATCATCCGAACCCATCATCCATTCCTATATTGTCACCTTAAATGTCAGCAACACATATCATGCAAGCACCTCATATTGCATCCACTGACAATGAACAAATGCCAGAACATGCATTAGGACATGTACTTGGGGATGCAGAGGTCACTAGTACTAGTGATGTTTTAGCAACATTTTCTGGATCTTCCCATATTATTAGTATGGGAACATTGCTAATCACATTTGTGGTGATCGAGGATTTCATTCCCATATAGATAGAGAAGGTCCCAGGTAATTTAAAATGTTTTAATTATTATTATATATAAACTATTTGAAATTTACTTATTGATCACTCTTTTTAGACTAATGATACCATGATATTTTTGTAGAAAATGATGTTTTTAATAAACATCTAAATGATATTACATTTGAGATCTTTGGGCCTACCATACGTACACGATGGAATGCCCAAAATCAAGATTTAAAAGATGAGCTCATTAACCATTTAGTTGTGATGTTCAGTAATAACGCATTCAACCAAACCAAGGTCCTTAAGAAAGCTGATACCTATCTAAAGTATGTGAGGGGCCAATATAGGTCATATTTAGAGAAGGACAAAAAGTATGAGCTTTACCCCATGATTCCAGAGAGGGAGTGGAAGTACCTAGTTCCGGATGGAAACGAGAAGGATGAAAAGAAAAAAGGAAAGACACCACCGGGCCA
The DNA here is from genome assembly GCF_030272615.1 of Cryptomeria japonica. Taxonomy (NCBI): domain Eukaryota; kingdom Viridiplantae; phylum Streptophyta; class Pinopsida; order Cupressales; family Cupressaceae; genus Cryptomeria; species Cryptomeria japonica. The sequence goes on from NC_081414.1 coordinate 242,366,684, forward strand.
AGGAAGGTATGTGATACTATCAATAGTGTAAAATTATATACTGATCACTCTTTCTTTTTACATAATCTAACATATTTCAAACTTTTCATAGGTTGTTGGACACATCAAAGGTAATAAAGGAAAGAGTAGAAAAACATGGGACACACAAACTTGGCTTTGATAGTTATATGAAATTAGCCGCACGAATTGTAAGTATCAATAAATAAAATATAGCATCCAAATAATAAATTGCAAACAATTTTGATTTTTTCACACCATATAAGTAAAATTCATGACCTTATGCAAAAATGCAGGGTTCTGAATTCAAGAGAGTGCCCACAAAAGATGACCTGGAGATTGCCTTCCAGTAAGGCTATGGAGTTGTGGCTAAACACCTAAGACTCTTGACAAGGAAAACACAAGCTTCCACTGCATCTGACACGTAGGTAAATAAACTCAATGAAGTTTATTTAAAATTGAATACTTGTCCAATCTATTCAATATTAATTTCCACCATAAAGTAATTATGTGCCTATTTGTTTTAAACATGCAAGCAATGATAATACTCCACATGATGTTGGAATGCATCCTGGTGAGGGTGGAGCACAACCTGCAGATGATGGTCATGGTCATGTGCATCCTGGTACTAGATGTATTCATGTGCTTTACAAAATGCATTATGGATTAATACAATTAAACATCTTTAATTACAATTGGTGTATTAATTAATGTAAGCTTTCATGTTTCAACTTTAGAGCATGTAGAGTGAGATCAACATGTTGAGCATGATTAGGCTAAACAAGACTAGGAACATGATGTGGCCCCATCAAGTAAAGAGGACCACTCTAATGTTATTTTAAACATTTTTAATTATAATTGGTGTATTAATTAATGTAACCTTTCATTTTTGAACTCCAGATGATTTAGAGGGTGTTCGACATGTTGAGCATGAGGATATAAGACAAGATTAGGAATATGATGTGGCCCCATCAGGTAAAGAGAACCACTCTAATGTTATTTTAAACATTTTTAATTGCAATTGGTGTATTAATTAATGTAACCTTTTGTATTTCAACTCCAGAGGATTTAGACAGTGTTCAACATGTTGAGCGTGAGGATATAAGACAAGATCAGGAACATGATGTGGCCTCATCAAGTAAAGAGAACCACTCTACTGTTATTTTAATTAATGAAATTCTTGTAGCAATAATAATAAAACATATCAAATTTAACATTTTTTGTTATTGCAGTAGGACCCCCCTTGCAACGACCTCCACATCGCAAGTACACGACTAGGAATAAATTGAGATCATGAGTAGGGGGCATAAAAACTGAAGGGGGACAGATGAATTAGAAAATGATGTTCCACTTCATCTCTATTTAGCTCCAAAAAAGAAAAAGAAAAATAAAATGATTGTAATCATATTATGGCAACTGGCATAGTTTTGATAATATGTAAAAACTGAAACAATGAACGTTATATGTTAATGAATGAATGTGAATATGTTAATGAATTAATGTTGGATGTTATTAATGGATGAATGATTGAATGAGTGTTATATGTTATTAATGGACAGATGAATGAATGTTATATGTTATTAATGGATGAATGAATGATTAATGTTATATAATTGGGTATGGGGAATTGAGAGTGATGTGAAGGGGAATTGGGAATGAACCCCATTTGTTATGATTGTCCTTAGTATTTATGTTTGTTACATGAAGACAACATTGTTATTGTAGCAATATGTGGGGTTAGTTACAAGCAAAGACTAACAAGAAAAGAGCCTGACATAGAAAGCATTATTTTCCTTTCTCTGCATTTGTGTACCTTTTTGTCAAGAAGTTCAAAGGATGTTTTGATTTTCATTAAGGATCTCTGTCATAAAAAAGCAGTTTTGAATGTCAAACTCAGAGAATATATAGTGAGTAACAACTCATAGGGCATTATTTGTTGTATAGACCAAAGGTATATGGGACTATTAAAGCAACAAAACTTGTGAAGGCATATCCTCTACACAAAATATTCATCGACAAAGGACAAAGTTTGAAAGATAATGTAGTAACCTAGACCAAAAGAAGTCATTGTAGGTTGTGATAGTCATAGGAGCTCTGAATCAAGCCTTAAGAGGACAGTGCTAGATATAGTTATGATAGGGAGATAGTGAGGTTAAAGGTATTAATAAAGCTTGAGGTCAAAGGTCACTTCATTTCCTAAGCATGAGTATACAAAGGTAAGATGAGTGAGCAATAAGGCATGGTTGTAACTCAAAAAAATCATACAAATCCTCTTCAACTAATGATGGAGTAGAGAACAGTAGTATATCTCATTATGTAAGGAATGGTCTTTTGATTGTTCCTAATTGGCACATTCAATATATTTTGAAACAAGTTTGGGTTCTCTTGGATTCCTTTGAATCATATAGTATCTCACACACATACAAAGAAGGAAATAGGTTAGTTGATAGCCTAGCAAATATGGGGTGCAATAACATAGAAGTAGACTTGACAATTGATGGCATTGACTTAAAACTATTTCCTCAAATAGAAAGACATTGTGAAGGAGGAATTATGTTTAACAAAGATAGGAAACTAACAAGTGAGATATCTTATGAATGTTAGTAAACTTTATCATAAATGTTTCTCTCAAGGGAATGGCAATTATCAAGGATAATCATCATTATATTGCAAGATTTAATTCTTGCATTCTTTTTATTGATAATAATAGCAATTATAATTGGCAAGGGGAAAAGATATATGTGTACTTATATTCATTGAATTTCTAAGAATACATGTTTTATACGCCTTGTTTCAAATGCTACAAATTTCATCTTCTTCAGACGAAGGCAAAATTTAAAAAACTCACTGGTGCTTAGGTTGTCATTTGGCATATATGGAGTATATGTCGTGCAACTATAGGGTGAATGTTTTAGTTCAACAATGGGAAATGCCTTTCATGGACTATATTTTGGATGAAATCCTAGGGCAAGTGTTTAAAGTTCACAATTCTCAAGTCAGGAAATATGTAAAGCGACTAATTGGGGAAGAACTTCTATTCCCAAGGGTAAGAAGAATCATTTTCTCTTCTCAATTACTTTCTATCTTTTTATCAAATGCCCTAGATTTTCTTCAATCATTTGATTCCCTTGAGCTACTTGCAAGTAGGGTTGTAAGAGAATAATTCATCCCTAGTAACAAACTATTGCATGTGATCCAACATTATGATCTTTGGAGAGGGCAAGCACATATTGGGGGAATTTTTCCCCATCATTTTCTCCTCAAAGGTCATGCTTATATCTCAGTGTATGACAATATTAAAAATACTTTGGAAATGCAAATTATTAGGTTCATTCAACAAGCATTCGATAGACACAGTAGGGCCATTGGACAAGATATGATAGAAAGAGTTTATAAAAAATTCAATTCTTTCTTATTCCTATCACGCCATGCTAATGCAGACTCTGCCCCTACTCAGGGTAATCGAGCTTCTCACAATCCTCTTTCTCAGGATAATTTTTCTCCATCCCAAGGTTCTCAAGGTCCTCATGCTCATGACAACATTCAACCTCCAATCTTGGACCTGAACAACCCTCCAAGAACAAGTAATATCGATGATTTATAAACAACCAACAACTCAGAAATGTCACCTACACAACAAGTTGGGTTCCCTCAAGAACAACAGGATGAAAATGAAGTTGACATGCAAGCCATGGAAGAATGAGGATAATTATGATAAATGCTTTTTTGTGTGGGTAATATGTGAAGACTATTTTGCGATTGCATCCTCTACAATTTTATCAACTTCAGCCATTTGATATACTAACCATTTTGTTTTGTATAGAGCCACTATGTGATTTTGGCCAATTGAACTATTTTGGTCATGTATGCTCTTTAAACCAAACTTTGCAATTTTTTATATTATATTAATATATTCTATTATTATATTTTTTCAATAGCATTTATTTGAACGAATATATATATATATTTTTAAATCATTGGAAATTGGTGCCAAATATAGTAGTTGAAACTTTGTTGAAACATACCAGCTTTATTCTTACTTGTAGTGATTTCTTCATCATGTTGGTCTTTGTCAATCAACTCCTTATGAGGCTCTGGTTGTGAGTCTTCTTGAGATATGTAAGATAGGAATTTCTCAATTAATTCATCTGTAAGGTCCCAATGGTCTTCCAATGGAGTGAGTACTTCTATAAATTCAATTTCCTCCTTCAAGCATAGGCCCATTATTTTGAGGAAAACAAAACAGTTAGCTTCACAATGCTTGTTCGTGAGGTGTATTCTATAGCTATCTAATAATGCAATGTCAACCAAACACTTAGAAATGCCCATTTATTTCAAACGTTGATTCAAGCTACTATGTGCAAATAGAATGTCTTCGAAACAATAAAAACTTTTCTCACCTTTGTTCTGTGATTGATTATCATTAAAACCATGTTGAGGATATGCATTAAACCTTTCACTTTTTGAATCTCCATTGTAACAATGTTGGGGCAGCATTTTTGACACTCCAAATTTTAAAATATTCTTCCAAAAAGGTCATTGAAACACTTCCAAATCTAATTTTTTGTTTGTAACTAGAATTTGCAGCCACTTCTTCATTTTCGAGCAACTGGTTCATGTGATACAGCTAAGCATTAACTTCTGGAGATGCAACTTCATTATGATCTATTGTTCTTCTCCCTAGATCCTGACTAAATAAAGAAGTTACAACCATAAAAACTTCATTAGTAGATGTAGCATTTTTATTCATATTTGAGAGTTGCATTTGTTGATTATAGCTAGGCTAATTTATTGTGTTTGAAGTCATAGTGGGTAGATTTGGGACATTGTAGTTTTTGAATGCTTGTGGTTGGGTAGGCATGGTGTTTTCCTGAGCACAAGTTTGTACATACGAACAATCCCCTAACCCAATTTCATTCAAATGGTAAAAATTATTATTCACAGTGTCATACCCAAATTGTGCTAAGATAAGGCTATTCCAAGTGCCCAATGTACATCATTGACTTCACCAAACATTTTAATCTTTGTTGTAAATGTAGTACCAATACCCCAAAAGTAATGACCTTTCAAAAAACTTGCATCTATTACTCTGCTTGTAGATTGAAATATTTGATACATAAGAAAGAATCTATGATTGAATTGAGCAATTGATTCACTAGATACAATTTTCACATTTGAAAATTGAATTAGTGCATCTTCCAACCTTGTGAAAGGATAGAACTGACTTAAGAAAAGGAATTAAAGTTCATGTCACGAACAATCAAGCTAGGAGAAAGACTTGCATACCATTCTGATGTTGAACCTTGAAGAGTTTGAACAAACAAGTTGCAAGACACATCCTTTGGTGTGCTAATTTGAAGGAAAAACACTTGATGTTTAAAAATATTTACATGCTTTGAAGAACTTTGTCCATTTTCAAGAAAGAACATGGGAAGCCCATTATATGCTTGATGAGGAATTATATTCACAATCTTGAGTATGCACAATGAACTTCCTATTGGAGTTAAACTTTCCCAAGGTCTAACTCACTCTAACTTAAGCAAATAATTCAGAAATCATTATCGACCCTCCTAGTGCTAGTTTTTATTGATGGGTGTTTTAACACACTCACCAATAGTCAGGTAGAATATGAAATTTATACTACCTCTCCTAAAAAGCAATCAATCTTAAAAGACTAATTACTCCAAGGTCTCTATAGTCGGGTCACGACAATGTTGGGTCACTCAGTGGCTGATGCGATTGTACCTGTCAAGGGGCCTACTAGTTGAAACAAAACAAACAAAATCCTTTTTTTTGTATATTTGATTTTCACTTTCTCAAAATAAATAGCAAAAGATAGATCAGGGAAACAAGAAAATAACAATAAAATTGATACAATAACAACTGAATGATCCACACAATTAGAATTTCATAATCCAAATATTATCAATACCACTAAATCAGCATTCAAATGATGAACTCTGAAAAATATATAAAGTTAGACAACTTTACATACCAATGGAAATGAATATCACCAAACCAATAATCATCCTATCAATTTAATCTTCATATACCATTTGCATGTGCAATATGATTCATAAAATAATAAAGCATCCAAAAGAACTGGTTGTTGATTCAGATGATAGAAGTTACCAGATTGTGAAGAACACAACCATATAGAACACACAAGTAGATCAGGCAATCCACAAGCTTCTTTTTGTATTAAACTTCAAAGAGTACCACAAAATATTCTAAAATTATAACAATTTAAATAAAATTATCTAATGGAATCTCTAAAAATGAACCTCAAGTCATCAATTCGCAGACTCTCAAAATCGCCCAAATTTCATAATTTATAGAGTTTTACTCTACATTCTAGGAAGGCATCATACCTAAATTAAGTATTACAAAAAGAAAGGAGTCACAGTTGACATGCAAGTCTCTGCCTTTGAACTCTAGTTAAGTACTACTAAACTGGTACTCAAGGTTCACTTCCAAAATGGTGCTCTGGAAGCAAGTATTTCATAACATGCATAAATCTTGCCCAAAAAGGAAGTGTGAGTTACAACATCAATTGAAGGCCTAGTTGTAGTGGTGGTGATGGTAATCCAACATGCAAAATTAGGATTACAAAATGATGGGAGTCATAGTCGACATGCAAGTCAATGCCTGTGAACTCCACTTAACTATTACGAAACTAGCACTCACCATTTGCTTCCATGACAATGCTCCATAGGTGGGTATTTCGTAACATGCATAAATGATACAAATTAGAAGCAAGTGATCATGTCTACAAACTAAGATTACAAAATGATGGGAGTCATAGTTGATATACAAGTTGTTTCCTATGAAATCCACTTAACTGTTACAAAAATAGCGCTCACTGTTCACTTCCATGACGGTGCTCCAAAGATAAGTATTTTGTAACATGAAAAAATAATTCCCAAAAAGAAAGTGACATTCACTATCAGTTGAAGCTATAGTGGTTGTGGTGGTGGTATTGCTTCAACATGAATTTTGTTTTTCTAACTACATGTTTGTCCTTTATTCCTCTTGTAGTTCTGGTAGTTGCTAACAAAGCAGTCTATGAAAGCGGCAGGTGGATCAGCAATATATTCCATTATGAATTTGGAAACTCTAAGAACCTCCTTTGTACTCTCTAGTTTGTCTTAGATATCAAGGTCTGACCTCAACATTGATATTTTATGGTTGGTAGGTTTTTCTCCAATTTAATCCCTCCTCTAGTCTTCTTTTGAGATGAGGTGGAAGGTTTCATAAGTCTACTTCAACCTGCAACACAAGATACAAAATCAGCTTCATCATATTAGAAAAACCCTAAGGGACTCCGAAATTTTGGGATTTCGGGGTTCTGGGATCTATTTATTGACGATTTCGGGATTTCGGGATTTTGGGGTTCCAGAGTCTGTTATTGAGGATTTCAAGATTTTGGGATTTTGGGGTCCCAGAGAGGTCTAACTACGATGCACAAGGGTGTCCAAGATTTCTGAGTTTTGGAATCTTGAAAGATTTCAAGTTCCAACGAGAAGGCACTTCGGAACTTCAAGAACCCGAGGTCTCATAGTGGGGCAAAGTGAAGTTTCGAGATTTTGAGAACCGAAGATCCCAAAACCAAGAAACAAGACCAACAAACAATAGATCAATAAAAAATGATTTTTATTGAAAGCATGAAATCTAACTCTAAACCCTAAACTATGAAAACAAGAAACATGAAAAAATGAGAAAACATGGACAAGGAAATGAAAGACCAACCTCGAAAAGGAAGGACTGAGGAAACATGAACAAGCGATGACATGAAGAGAACAATGACCAACGAGAAGACACACAACATGAAAACACATAATGAAGACTTCAGGGTTTTAAAATCCTGAAACTTTGACGTCAAACAAGGCAAACAAAACACAAGGAACAAAACACACTTCGGGATCCTGAGAACCCAAGGTTTCAAAGTGAGAACAAAAAGGAAACAGAGTGAGGCAAAAAGGGGGTGTCCGGCTTGAGAAGCGAAAAGTTGGGGTGTGTTATGCAAGGCATAACACAACCCATAGGGATTCAAACTAACCATACCTTCCTTTGTCCCGAGCTCTAGAATTCCACATAAGAACTAAATCCCCTATTTGAATCTTCTTGTATTTAGCCTTCTTATCATACAGGTATTTTTCCTTTTGTTGTATCTTTATATTCTTCTTTTGTGCTTCCAGCTTGACCTCGTCCAATTCTACAAGTTGTTCCATTCTCTCTTTCATTGGCTCAAGGACATCCAAACCTTCCTTAACTATGAATCCGTGCATAGACAAGAGATTGTGCATAAGCATCCTTTCTTGTGTTCCATAAACCCATTCAAATGGAGACTTGCTTGTAGCCTTCTTAATTGTGATCCTATCCACCCATAATGCAATTTCGAGTTTTGAGACCCATGATCTTTTATTTTGACCCAACATTTTCTTGATTATCTTCAAGATGTTTTTATTGCTAGATTCAAATTTTCCATTTGCTTGGGGATGGTAGGGTGATGAATATAGAATATTAATTCCATAGCTACCACAAAATGAAGTGAACTCATCTAAATGAAAACTCATTCCATTGTCCACAGTAATCCTAGCAGGCACTCCAAATTTGGTTATTATATGGTCCTCCATAAATTTTATCACTACCTTACTTGTGGCGTATTTGGTAGGGATTGCTTCAACCCAATTGGTGAAATAGTCAGTGGCAAACAAAATCAAGCTATCTTCTCCACCAGATATGTTTGACATTTCTCCTATAAAATCCTTCCCCCAATAGCTAAAAGGTGCTTTTGTGTACACTGGTCTCAAAGGCATGGATCCTTGGTATTTAAATTTCCCTGATATCCTTTGATAGGGTTCACATATTCTCACATAATTATGTGCATCGTTAAAAACACTACACTAGTTAGATTTTCCAGCCACCTAAACCAACATGTATATCTCAACCTTCAATTATTGCCACAAAGAGTATGAAGAGGCAATTGGTAATGCACAAGAACAACAATTGTATGAATTTTATAATCATATGCTTCAGTGACCAGCTATAGGAATAGTAATATGCATAGTAAAACCCTTCGACTAGACTTAGAAGAGCTCACATTACATTCTAAAATCACCGAGCAATGACCCTTATCTAGGTACCACACTATGATAACTTAGTGTGAACCTTTTCCAATCATTTTTGTTAGAATAATATTTAATATTATTATTATTAATCATCAATAATGTAACTGGTTGTTAGACATCTTAAATGTCTACAGTATCAAGTAGTTAGAAGTAGGTAGTTAATTAATAGCTATAGTATTTTGTAACTTCTATATAATGTAATCCTTCCTCAGTTAAAAAGAAAGAAGTATTTTACTAGTGAATCTGATTTTCACAAGGTATCAAAGCTAGGGTAAAGGAATTTTTTCAAAAATTCTATATTATAATATTTTCAAAATTTCTCCAAAACCCGTCTAGTGTTTTCCATGTCTGGCTCTCGTGTTAGGGTTTTGATATGCTGTTTCAAGGTGAAATTTGTTTTTGATCATAAATTCTCTGTGGGTTTTTTGAAACCTCAATTGGGTCACTGTCATATTTTTCTGTTTGCAAATATTTTTTTGCCTAAGGTTTCTGCACATTCAACTAGGGTTTTGACCCTTCAGTTCAAGTGGAAATTTTATTTTGATTGCATATTCTTGGTGGGTTTTTCGAAACCTCAACTGGATCACCATCATATTTTTCTGGGTCTACAATTTTTTTTGCCTAGGGTTTCTGCAACTTCACTTAGGGTTTTGACCCTCTGTTTCAAGGCAAAAAAAAATTCTGGTTGCAGAATCGTTGTGGGTTTTTCAAGATCTGATCTGGTTTGCCTTCATATTTTTTTGGGTGCATCATTTTTTGTGCCTTGTTTTTGAACCAATGCATTTGACCCTTTAGTTAAATAATTATTCTGATTACAAATTCCTTGTGGGTTTTTTGAGAGATTTTCTTGGTCTTCGTCATATTTTTTTGGGTCTTCTGAAAAACATTTACCTCGAAAACTGTGCTAGGGTTTTAGTTTTTGCCTTTGAATTTGACTTGCAAAATTTTAAAAACCTTTCGTTTTCATGTGCTAGTTTTTGTGCCTTGGAATTTATGCCTTCACTAATGCGACCTCAGGGTACATGATGGCATCTCTAATGAATATAATGCTTGAAAGCAGCTAGAAATTCAATGGCCACAACTACAACACCTAAAAGCAACACATGCTAACAATATTTAAGTACTAATGTCTTGATGCAGTTGTTCTAGGCATGTCTCAATGTCCAACCACTACTTGAAATGATCAGGACAAATCGGATGAGTGCAACTGTGAAGTTGTCATGCTCATTAAACACTCTGTCACCGATGAAAAGCTACCTTAGGTACCATTTGATAGAACAATGAAGGAGATATAGGACCATTTGAAGAGTCTCCATGAAACCTTTGACAAGAGCCAAGCATTCTTTCTAAAGAACATGCTCTTTTCAATTATGATGGATGAAAGGACACCTCTATAGGATAACTTGACAAAGACCAAGGACATATGTGACCAACTTGAGGCGATTGGTCGCACAATGGAGGAAGAGGACATGGTCATCATCACTTTGAAGATTTTTCCTAAATCTTATGACCATTTCATTGAAACGCTCAATATTACTTCCACTAACGTCGACTTGAAGTTTTCCAATTTTTGTAGCATGCTTTTATAGAAAGATCGGTGGCACCGATAGTTTGGAAGTAGTACCAGTTCCACCTTCATCAAGAAAGAATTCTCTACCAAATCTTTTGTGAAGAATAAAGGGAAGGCTCCATCTTCTCAACCGAAAGGCTCGGGTTCTTCTCAAGACAAGAAGAAGAAGAAGAACGTTCAGTGTAGTTATTGTCATAAGTTTGGTCACATGAAGGCCAAGTGTCAAACTCGATAAGCTTCTAAACAAAAGAAGCAAGGAGGGTCTCAACATAAAGAAAATGTCGTTGAACACTCTCAGTAGAAAGAATCTGCTTTCTATGCTTTTATGGCCAAGAGAACAGCAAATCCAGTACACTCTTATGCCTGGTTTATTGATTCAGGGGCTTTGTGGAATTTTACTCATCATCAGGATTGGTTCATGAAATTTGAACCATTCTCAGATTCAGTAATCTTCAGAGGAGGAGGAGAGTACACAGTTACTGGTAAGGGCACTGCCCAAATTTACTTAGGAGGTAGAAATTTAATTCAAGTCTTGATGTCTACTATGTTCCAGGCATGGAACATAATCTCCTCTCTGTCAGTCAAATCACGAGGCATTCTTCTCAATTAGATGTATTCAGTTTGTCCATCTGCAAAATTTTTGATAGGGAGACTCGTACTACAATCACTATGGGACTCAAGGATCATGGTTTGTATCGACTTGCTGATTCCAAGGATTCTCAAAAGCACGCTTTGGTTGCTAGGAGTACATCCATCAAAACACATTAGCATTAGCATTATGGGTGCTTAAATGTGCACTATTTGTCTCAGTTATATCGGGAAGGTTTGGTTACTATTCTACCTAAGATCCAACCCCAAAATCATGGAGTTTGTGGAGCCTGTCAAGCTGGGAAGCAACATTGGACACCATTCTCAGATGGTGATTCTTGTTGATCCTCTAGGGTCCTTCAATTGGTTCACGTTGATGTATGCAGGCCAATGAACACTCCATTTGTTATTGGTTGTAGGTACTTCTTTTTATTTGTTGACGATTTCTATCGTAAAATGTGGGTGTATTTTTTGAAGAATAAATCAAAAGTGTTCAATACATTTCAGTAGTTTAAGGCCTTAGTTGAGAAACAATTTGGTTCTAAGATTGTCAATCTAAGGTCAGATAATGGGGGAGAGTTTTGTTCCAATGACTTCTCCACATTTTGTGCTACACATTCCATTAAGCACCAACTTACCACACCATACACCCCTCAGCAGAATGGTGTCGTTGAACATAGGAATCACACCATTACTGAAATTGCTTTGAACCAAGGGAAAACTAGTGTGAGGGTATATATGGTTAGTTAAAATAGAAATAAGCATAAAACATTCAAGTAAATTGAACAAACACCATTATACCTTCATAATCCTTCACTTGTTCCTCGGATTGAGAATGATGAGGTTGGAATTGTTCCCTTCTCCAACCTGATTGGATTTGCTCCTTGATTAGATGTGATTGGCTCTCCAAATGTGCACAAGATAACCTGAGGGATGATGAGATGGATGTATTAAGGATGGGATGTGTATGCAAGATAAATGGCTAAGTGATGGATGAGGGTAAATTTGACTATAGTTTGGGTGCTTGGATGATTGCTTGGACTCAAAAGGGTAGCACAAACTTACTTAATTTGGAAATATCAAATGAAGGAGTGGAGTCTCCAATTTATAGAATAGGAGGAGAGGAAATGGAGGGGTAGGACTGATCCAAGATGGAGGTCCAAGATTGCATGTGAGCCCACACATGGATCAAGAGAGGTTGACAAGACAAGTGTGGAGTCCAAGAGATATGCCATAAAGGCATTTCTTGTCTCCACACTCTTCAAGGTTCAGTGGGAAGGCTTCCCAATGCACCTAGGGAAGACAAAAGGAATTAAAATATTCCTTGGATGATGAGAAGGAGAATTTAAAAATTCTCTAAAAAAGGGAGCATGGGGATTGGAGGAATAAAAAGGAATTAAAAATTCCTTGGGTGAAGGGATACATAGAGGAATGTGAGATTTTTGAAAATCTCACATTCACCTAGGAAAAGAGCATTTAAGGAAGGTAGTTTTATGGAGGGATGCATAGAGAGATGTGAGGAGATCATTTAAGGAAAGTGGTTGAGTGAGGGGACAAGGAGTTGACTTTGTGGCTAATCATGGGGATTAGCCACTAGCAACCCATTAGAAGAGGGATTAGGTGGGATTAGAGCAAGTGGGATTTGTAGAAGGATTTGACTATGAGAGATAATGAGTAGAGGTAATTAAAATTAGGAAATAATGGTAAGTGGGATTAAGAGGACTTCTCGAAGAATTAATTAGGCTAATGATGAATTAGAAAAAGGTGATTTGTAGGAATCATCTGGGTTAATTAATCAATTGAGATTAATTAATTAAAGGGGAGATTTAGGAAGAATTAATTTTGGAAACTTTAGAAGAATAAAGGAAAATTGATTAATTAAATAAATCAATCATTGGACTATACTGACAGTATTAATTAAATTTTAATTCAATTAATATTGAGAAAAATAAGGATTAACATAATTAAATACATTAATCATGTGGGAGAGTTAAATGAATTAAAATAATTAATTTAAGTGTCTACATTTTGCCCCTCTTTTATGCAGCAACAAAATTTGGTGGTGGGAAAAAGATAGAAGAAAAAGGATGCCTCGGCGTAGAGCATAGGTTGTGTATGCCCCCTCGAGATTTTTTTTGAATTTTTGAAGAAAAATTAGCAAAAAATTCTCGAAAAGAAGGAAGGAGGAAAAATGAGGAGTGGATGAGAAAGCAAGAGAGAAATGGTTGAGGAAATATGAAAAGAGATAGAAGAAGGAAGGAGACGACGAGAGTGGGCCCGCCAGGGGGGGCATATAAGCCACATAGGGCCCAATGAAGGGTCATTGTCACACACAAGCATTGGAGCATATCAGGGATTAGAGAGTAGAAGAAGAGATGGACCGCGTTTCTACACATGAGCACCGCAACAAGAGAGTTCATCGTCATGAGAGACCCACCCATTATGAATCACCAGTACATACCGCTAACCTCCTTTATGATTTGATAGATTTAGGGTAGATTTAGGGCTAGAAATAGGCTTAGAAGTCTAACGGGGTAGACATGTTGATCATTGTTTCAGTGCACGCACCCTTAGGGTAGCATGAGGATTGGTGACTAGCACCAGTGCATGTGGGGAATAGGGTTCAGAGAGGGCTTTGAGGCGGACAAACACTCTTGGCATGAGCTACCATGCAGTTTTAGGTTAAGGTCCCATCTAGGAGGGGGAAAAAGAGAACATGACATGAGCACCTATGCCAGTTGGGATTAGGTCAAAAATCATGGGGGTTCAGTGCGTGTGACTGTAGTATAGCGCGAGTGCCACGGTCTTAAGGCAAGCACTGAATGAAGCAGTGCCAGCGCTAGGGAGGGGGGAAAATGAAGAATTTTGATAAGTAAAGGTATGGAAATTGGCTTAGGGAGGGGATAATGAATATCTTGGGAATAGAATAGGGGGAGAAATAAGAATGATATGAGATAATGAAGTGGTTTACATGGATGCAAGAGGATTTGGGAGCATTGACGTCAAGGGAGCACTGGCCAAAATGAACCAAGTGAAAACTAGTGTGAGGGTATATGGTTAATTAAAATAGAAATAAGCATAAAACATTCAAGTAAATTCAACAAACACCATTATAGCTTCATAAGCCTTCACTTGTTCCTTGGATTGAGCATGATGAGGTTGGAATAGCGCCCTTCTCCAACCTAATTGGATTTTCTCCTTGATTAGATGTGACTGGCTCTCCAAATGTGCACAAGATAACCTCAGTGATGATGAGATGGATGGATTAAGGATGGGATGTGTATGCAAGATAAATGGCTAAGTGATGGATGAGGGGAAATTTGACTATAGTATGGGTGCTTGGATGATTGCTTGAACTCAAAACGGTAGCATGAACTTACTTAATTTGGAGATATCAAATCAAGGAGTGGAGTCTCCAATTTATAGGAGGAGAGGAAATGGATGGGTAGGATTGATCCAAGATGAAGGGCCAAGAGTGCTTGTAAGCCCACACATGGATCAAGAGAGGTTGACAAGACAAGTGTGAAGTCCAAGAAATATGACATAAAGGCATTTCTTGTCTAGACACACTCCTCAAGGTTCATTGGGAAGGCTTCCCAATGCACCTAGGGAAGACAAAAGGAATAAAAATATTCCTTGGATGATGAGAAGGAGAATTTAAAAATTCTCCAAAAAAGGGAGCATGGGGATTGGAGGAATTAAAAATTCCTTGGGTGAAGGGATACCCAGAGGAATGTGATATTTTTGAAAATATCACATTCATGTAGGAAAATAGCATTTAAGGAAGGTAGCTGGATCGGGGGATGCATAGAGAGATGTGAGGAGATCATTTAAGGAAAGTGGTTGAGTGAGGGGACAAGGAGTTTACTTTATGTCTAATCATAAGGATTAGCCACTAGTAATCCATTAGAAGAGGGATTAAAAGAGGGATTAGGTGGGATTAGAGCAAGTGGGATTTGTAGGAGGATTTGACTATGAGAGACAATGAGTGGAGGTAATTAAAAATTAATAAGTGGGATTAAGAGGACTTCTAGAAGAATTAATTTGTCTAATGATGAATTAGAAAAAGGTGATTTATAGGAATCACCTAGGTTAATTTAATTGAGATATTAAAGGGGAGATTTAGGAAGAATTAATTTTGGATACTTTACAAGAATATAGACAAATTGATTTATTAAATAAATCAATCATTGGACTATACTGATAGTATTAATTAAATAAAATTCAAATAATATTGAGAATAATAAGGATTAACATAATTAAATACATTAATCATGTGGGAGAGTTAAATTAATTAAAATAATTAATTTAAGTGTCTACAAGTACAACTTTATGTGACATCATACTTCATTTTGGGTAGAAAAATAATAGTGTATGGTGTAGTTACTCTTTCCAATGCACTAGGAGATAAAGATAAGTGATATTTTAGAGGTGTATATCCTTAGTCAATGATCCCCTCTCATTAAATTTTGTAAATTGAGTATCCTTAACAAGGAACTCTTTTCCCTTGTTGTAAGATATATCCTTTTTTAGGATATCCTTCTTACTTGGAGGTTTGAATCCTTTAAAGGAATTCACTCTTGGCTTGGAAGTGTGCATCCTTGATGAGGATCACTTCCTTTCTTGGAGGTGTATATCATTTATGAGGATCTCCTCCTTGGTTGGAAGTATGTGTTCTTGATGAGAATATGTCCTTGGTGTTGAAGGTATGTATCCCTTATAAGGATCACTTTCTTATCCTTAATATGTCAGCATTGCAATATGCTAGAATCTTAAGGGGGAAATATAGACTCCTTTATCGTTTAGTGATATTAGTTTTCCACAATCCATCAAGTTGTTGTGTGCTATTTTTGGATTATAGTTTGTGTTTTTATTTGCATCAACATTTCAAGTCACACTCTATGATCCATCATTAATCCATGTAAGAGAGCTCAAGATTGCATATTTTTTCTACTCATGAGCTCTCTTAAATCTTGATGATGGATCATAGAGTGTGATCCAAAATGTTGATGCAAATAAAAACCACAATTTTAATCCTTTATTGTTTGTCATTTTAACTTATATGCCTCTTAAGGCATGGTTATCAATATATTTCTTGTAATTTTTGTGTTATATGATAATTTATTATAGTGTAAATTACTAGGTTTATCACTTTTTATGGTCCCTAATGTGTCAATGGTCTATGAATCACTTAGTATAACACAAAATTGTTAGCCAGTGGCATCTATGTGAATTATATCAATCATATAGTATAGTGTGGCTTTCTAGTTTAATTTTTGTTGTTTTTTATGCTCCCTAAGGAATTGATCATCTAGTATAGAAAGGTTTGCTAGCTTGATCCTTATTCTTATGCTCCCCAAGACATTGATCACCAGGCATAACATGTCCTACTAGTTGTGATCATTTTGGTGTGATGCATGTATCAACCAACTTACAAAACTTTTTTGCTAGTGGAATCCATGTCGTATAGATGAATGAACCAATAAAACACAACTTCTTGGCTAGTGGAACTCATGTAGTTTTCATTGTCATTGGACCCATATAATAATACAACTTGCTAGTTTGTGTATCAAAGAACATGATTGTAATGGTGCAACTTCTTGCCTCCTTCTAGTAGTTTATTTCTTTTATTATAATAATAGCATTATGGGGATGATACTTAGTGATTGAGACAACATTTATATAGAGGTTTCTTCATCTAGTTAAATTGGAACCATGTTTATATTAGCATTAACATTTTTGTGTGCCTATTATTATATGATATGTATATTATTCATTATGTGTTTTCTTTATGTTTTATTTGTGCCTTGTGTGTTTCTTGAGTGTCTTATATATTTCTGGAGCCTTTACTCTATGTTTTATTTGTGCTTTGTGATTCTCTTTATGAGTGTATCTTACTTCAAGTATTTTTTTGTGGGTTGAGAGGATCCTATTTTTGGGATCTTGCACATCCATCAACTTAGTTTAATCATATCCCTAATGTTCTTTTCTCCTATGTACTCCATTCCTTTACTATGAGTATGAGTATAAGTTTGTACTTTTGCTAAAGTGGGGGCTAAATATAGCATCATAAATTTTTTACCCTAAAAATATCATTCTTTGTTGGGCACCTACTTTAGTGTAGCTTTCCCTAGTTCATTTAAGAAGATTTATTCTCTATGATACCCTAAAACTTTATCCATAAGCCTAAAAATTAATTGTCATGAAACACAAAATCTAAGACTATGTTCTTTGTTAAAGGTCCTCATACTTTTATCTCCCTTTTAGAGGCCCCCTTTTGGGTGGACCCTATCCCACAACACCCTAGTACCTATAAAAGGAATCCAAAATTTGGATGTTGTAAGTGTCAGGCTTTATCTTTCATGATCTAGTGTTGATCTTTGCATTTGATCATTATTTTTTTATTTACATTCATGAATAACCTTTTAATACCTATATAGAGAATACATTTTATTTTGTATAAGGTCTAGCCAACAAGTACTTCCTATATAGGGAAATCACACAATGAATGAGATATCAAACTATAGAGAAACCAAATACAATAATTATACACTTAAGTATGGACTCATGTTTAGTATTTATTATCATTACATTATTGCATTAACACTTGCAATATTTCTAAAGAGCATTGCATCACCATCCTTATGTCCATCTCCATGAGAGGGTTCAAACCTAAGGTAATCTTATCATTTCAAAAATTATCTTTGATTTAGCCTTCATCCTCATGATGGCATGCACTCTATCATCTCATAATTGCTACATTATGGAGGTGATAATAACAACAGAAGCTTTGACTTAGTCAAGACCCTATACAACATAATGTGTGTAGGTTCAAATCTGACAATGAGAAAGCTATAGATGAGCAAAGTAGATAGTGGCATACAATGCTAGACTTTAAATAAATGAAATCCATTAGAGAAAAGTAGATAGTCACATATAGTGCTAGACTTTGAATAAATGAAATCCATTAGAGTAGAAAACTTAGAGGCACTATCCTATAATTTTTACCTTCATTTGTAGAAGACAAATGTGGAGAGCCTCTTGACTAAATTTTAAACTATGTTTTGAAACCTATGTTACCTCTAGGATAGTGTATCCAACTTCTATCTAGCACGATCATATTGAGGTTTTAAAACCAAGTTCCTTTATATATTTTCATTCTAGATCTACCTGAATTTTTTATTTTCATATCGAATTTATTATATTGTGCTAGATTCATTCATTTTACTATAGTTAACCTAGTTCATTCACAAACGCACTAAATCCTAATCATATGAAATAAACATTAGTGCAAGTACAAGAATATGTATCTCTTCAATGCAGATATAAATCCAAGACCACTCAAACCTCTAATGTTGTAAAAGAAAATAAATCAATCCTAAGTTAATATACATTTTAGTCTAGGATCAATTTTCATACACAACACTACTTAATGTGAAAATAATCTAGAGATGGAAAATATCAAATATGAGAACTCATTTACCAATTATCATCTCTTCTAAAAAAATATTAATGGTGCATGTGAAATAATTCAACCTTATTGAATTATAATTATTATTTCAAAAAAGGTGAACAATTATAGGAAAATTCTATGCATAAATTTTTACTTCAGATTATTAGAAAAGATAATCATGTGAACAACCACTAAATTTGAAATGTAACACAGAAAAATTATAATGATAGATATAAATAAATTAGCACATGGAAACCTTATAGTAATATTATTTACATAGATAAACACTTTAAAAAATATCCTCCTCCAAAGAGATACCAATATTGCATTAATCAAGGTTAAATATCGACACTCATATAATCTACTATACTTGTTTTTGTTTGATAAAATTATGGTAGTATAATTTTAATTCACCCAAAAAAATAACAAAATTCCTCTATCCCATGTCTCCAATATATATATCAATCAAAATTAGAAAGCTATAAATAGTATACAAAACTAGTGGCCAAAACTATAGGCCCAAAACTAGGCATTCTACTTTCACATGATAAAAGTATAATGCCCCATTGATGTGGAGTCCCGGTATAGGTATAGGATAGGTTCCCCTAATCCAAGAACACTCCAAGGACCCTAGAAATCACACAACACTCCCAAGGGTTAAGGAATATCAATTTGACAAGTCCCACATCCCTTTCTTCCAAACAAAAGACTACCGGCACAAGGACCCTATGGTCAACAATGGTTTGGTCCCTTCTCCAAAGTAAAAATGGCTATTTAAGGTTTTATTTTAATTCCCCTATGTAAGGGAGGCCTTCTTCAATCATTGAATTTAGGTTCCATCTACCGGTTTCAGTAACTACTGCAACAAGGCCTACAAAACCTAGTAGCTCTACCAGACCGGATTTCCATAGTTAACTCTTTATTTCTCCAAAAGACCAGACAAAAAATACCAAATTTGGATACCCTTTTGGGATTTACTAAACATATCCTAAGGGTTCTTTCCGGTAGGGAACACAAGAATCCAAACCCTGCTTTGGTTAGGAGACTGGTATAGCCCAATTAGGCCTATTTTACAAAGGAGTGTGTAGAAATAGACCTTAACTCACCAAAAAAACTCAAGGAATACTCTTAAAACATTAAAAATACACCAATTCCTAAATATTATGCATTGATCAGACCTTTAACCCTTGATGTGAGACCTATTTGCTTACAATTGCACGGTGGCCACATGGAGTTGCCCACCTTAATGCATCAAACCCTCACCTCCAACTAGTCCTAACTTGCAAAAGGCCTTAAAATTCCTAAAATAAATTGGCCATACTTTCATTCTCTCCAGAGATGTGAACCACCAATGAAGGATCAGCAAGGTAAGGCCATTTCTTTTCAAAACTCTAGACAAAACTATGAAATCTAGAACACTTCCAAAAATTTGTCGATTTCTTCCTTGTCTTGGCAAATTAGGACCTCAGACTTGATGCATCTGAAAGGCGGTTGGCCACTCTAACACATCCCACTAGTTTCCTAATTCCAAAATGATCATATAGTATGGTACACCTTGTAGAGTAACGGAATTGTAGGAAATTCTCAGAAATATATTACTTCAATGATGCCAAACATTTACAAAGTCATTCTCTCCTCCCAATGATGATTGGGGATGATACTTTATACCTTCCTCAATGTTTATCAACCACCTTTTTAACTGAGGTGACCGCTGGAAGGAAGTTGCTATTTGCAACCAAAAGTTGTCATTAAAAGTTGTCAAGTTTGAGAAAATTTTGACATATGTTAAATCCGCCTACCTAGAGATGTTTCAAAATGTCCTAAACCTTCCTAAGACATCTCCAACACATAAAAACCTAGAAAAATACTCAACCAAATACCCCTAGGCCAATATTCCCATGGTGTCTTATCAATTTGCCAAATCCATGTCATTGGGTAACAAGGTGGGGTTTATTACAAACAAATCAAACATCAAACAAACAAGACTACCCTATTGCATAGATTGAAAGGTCACATTCTCATTGCATCCTTTAGCCTTTATTTCTCTTATTATCTTAGTCATGAGGTGCTCCTGCACCATACTCTCGAGATGAATGAATCTCAAGTCCACTTGAGATGAGGTCATGTAATGTAGTGCCATGCTTCTTGATCTGATCTTCATTCAACCAAATGGCTTCAGAGTCTGGTTTTCCTTTCCATTTGACCAAGTATTGTTTGTACTTATTATTCCTAGTCTTCTTTACAATCTTGGTGTCCAACACTTTCTCAATCTTAGGTGGCTCATGTTTGGGAAAATCTATATATGTTGCTTCTTCTAGGACCTGCTATGAGTTACCTACATTAGAATCACCTTTAAAATGAGTTAGAACACAAACATTAAAAATAGGAGATATGCCAAGATCTGATGGTAATTGAATTTCATAAGCATTAGTGCCAAACTTCTTCAAGATTTGACATGGTCCTACTTTTCTTTGCATGAGCTTGGTGTGTTTGTCCTTGGGTAACCTTTCCTTCTTCAAATTTACCCAAACCAAATCTCCAACTTGAAACTATACCTCTCTCCTTTTTTGATCTGCATGTTCTTTGTATTTTTTTGATGACTTTTGAAGTTGTATTTTGACCTACTCATGAACTTCCTTTATGGCTTCAACAAACCTCTCACCATCTGCACTTATGGGATCTGTATGGGGTAGTTTTCTCAACTGCAATACCCCTCTTGGATGCAACCCATACACAATCTGAAATGGTGACTTCCTTGTGCTTCTGTTTACAGTGTCATTGTAGGCAAACTCAGCCTGAGGTAAGATTGAATCCCACTTTTCACCATGCTGCCTTGTAAGAGATCTCAACAAATTCCCTAATGACCGGTTTACTACTTCTATATGTCCATTTGTTTGTGGGTGATAGGATGATGAGAAGGACAAATTGGTGCCAATTTTCCTCCACAAAGTTCTCCAAAAATGGCCAACAAATTTGACATCCCTATCAGACACTATGTTCAATGGAAGTCCAAGAATCCTTGCTACTTCTCTAAAAAAAAATCTACTATATAAGATGCATCACTAGTGGACTTACATGGCAAGAAATGTGCCATTTTACTAAACCTATCCACTATCACAAATACACTATCAAACCCCTTTTGGGTCCTAGGTAAACCCATTACAAAGTCCATTGACACACTTTTGGTAAGGTTTCATAGAGACCAGCATTGGTACTTCTTCCTTTTGCCTTTTGGCAAATGGTGCATGTATCTACAAACTTTCTTACATCAACTTGCAAGTTGGGCCAAAAATAGTGCCTTCTTACCAATTCAAGTGTCTTGTACAAGCCAAAATGACCTACCATAGCTCCACTATGCTTTTCCTTGATGATATTAGTCCTTATTGAGCACTTTTTTATGTACAATTGCCCACCTTTGAAAAGAAGTCCATCTTGG
This sequence comes from Cryptomeria japonica, assembly GCF_030272615.1. NCBI lineage: Eukaryota > Viridiplantae > Streptophyta > Pinopsida > Cupressales > Cupressaceae > Cryptomeria > Cryptomeria japonica. The sequence continues at coordinate 242,388,859 of NC_081414.1, forward strand.
ATCACAAAATTAGAAAAATCCACATGATACCTTTCACCAAATTTAGTACATGCCTTGGAAATCTCCTTAAAGTCCTCATCTATAGCATACATATCTTTCATTGCATCAATCCCAATGCTTTCTAATTGGATTTTAGATATGGTTAGCACTCTCCTACTCAGTGCATTAGCCACTTTGTTGGCTACTCCTTTCTTGTGTTTTATGGAAAAGGTATAGGCTTTTAGGGATTCTACCCACTTCATACACCTATGGCTTAGCTTTTCTTGGCTATTAATGAAACTCAAGGCTTGGTTGTCAGTATAGACCACAAATTCCTTTGGTAGCAAATAGTGTCTCCATTTTTTTAATGTCTGAACTAGTGCATACATTTCTAGGTCATAAGAAGAATATTTTCTCTTTGCCTCATTGAGTTTTTCACTATAGAATGCTATAGGTCTACCTTCTTGGCTTATGAATGCTCCTATGGCCACATGACTAGCATCACATTCAATTTGAAACACTTTTTTAAAATCAGGTAAAGCAAGTACCAGTTGTTGAGCTACCTTTTTCTTGAGTGTTTCAAATGCCTCATTTGCCTCCTTTGTCCAAGAAAACCTGCACTTTTGACCACCTTTTATGGTTTCCAACATTGGAGAACATATCTAACTGAAACCTCTTATGAACTTTCTATAAAATGTGGCTAATCCATGGAAACTTCTAACTTCACCAATAGTCTTAGGAGTAGGCCAAGAAAGAATTGCATTTACCTTATCTTGATCCATCTTCAAGTGACCTTTGGAGATCACAAATCCTAGGTAGATGAGATCTTCCTACATGAACAAACACTTCTCCATATTGATCATCAATTCCTCTTCACTCAACTTTTTCAAAACCATGTCTAGATGCCTCAAGTGTTCTTCCTTTGTCCTGCTAAATACTAGGATGTCATCCAAATACACTATTACAAACTTCCCTGTGAATTCTTTCAAAACTTCATTCATGAGTCTCATGAATGTACTTGGGGTGTTAGACAAACCAAAAGGCATAACCTTCCACTCATACAACCCTTCATTTGTTTTGAAGGTTGTTTTCCACTCATCACTAGGTCTAATTCTAATTTGGTGGTATCCACTCTTTAAATCAATTTTAGAAAAATATTTTGCACCCCCAAAACAATCAAGAAAATCCTCTATCCTAGGCATTGGTAATATATACCTTATGGTGATCTTGTTGAGAGAACTTGAGTCAGTACAAAGCCTCCATGTTCCATCCTTTTTGGGTGCCAAAACTGTAGGTACTGCACATGGGCTAAGGCTCTTTCCAATCAGGTCGGAATCTAGCAACTCCTGAGTTTGTATGCAGCCTTGTTAGGCAAACTAGCCCTTGGGATCAAGTCAATACAGTGACTGATCTCTCTCATTGGTGGCAAACTCCTTGGTACTCCATCTACAACTATTCCTTGGTATTTTCCAATGATCTCCTTCACTTCCGGGCTAAGATCCTTGTCCTTTCCTTCTACCCTATCATCTGCAGCAGGCTTCTCCTTTAAGGTTGGTATTGGAAGCAATGAAAAGCATATTCCTTCTTCCATCTTTAACTCCTTGAGGAATGGTTTTCCCTCCATCATCAGCACTTTGGACTCAGTTTCTTTATGCTCTTCATTGTTTTCAATTAGGGGCAGTAGCTCTATGACCTTTCCATTCTTTGTGATGGAATAGGTATTCCTAAATCCATCATGGTGTGCTTTGAGGTCATAATACCATGGTATTCAAAACAAGAGGTGACAAGCATCCATGTTAACAACATCAAACAAAATCTTATCTTTATATGCACCTATCTAGAATTCAACCCATGATTGCTCTTCTGCAAGTGTTTGTTGCCCTTTTGTGAGCCAAGACACCTTATAGGGGTATGGATGGGGTATTGATAAGGAGGATCCTAGTTACTTCAGTCAGCTTGACAACTCCTTTTTCCTAGCCTAACACGTGAATACTCCTCTCTAATTCCCTATTCCACTCTAGGTCCTCACTACCGAGGGTTGTTACTCTACTCTTTGTGAATTCACTTCCATAAATCCACCAACTCACTAATCCATTGAATCTAACCAGACACCTTGCAGGGTTTTCTCTACCATGGATTATTCCTACAACTTCTCCTAAGTTGTTTTCATAATCATGCTTGGATCTTCTCTCCCTTTGATACCATCTTCCTCTGGTCTATGGCTAACAGCCTAGACTCCAGTCTACCATGCAAGTAATTCCTCTAGGTCATTGATACCTAGCTAGGCTATCATCAAGCTCGCCTAGGGCCAGTTTGCTGAAATGGGCGATGTCATTCCCTATTCTGCTACATATAGAAAACTATTGTACATGGTTGTCTCTTCTTGACAACCTCCAATGGCTGTGTGGATCCCATGATGGAGAGTCAAGACAGAGCCATGTTCACAAATGTGAAACACAAACAGAAAACAAGAGCACAAGAGGCGACTTTATTTATAGAGCCGAGCTTGGCACGAATGCAATTTGGAATTCAGAAAACAAGGAAAAAACAATATTTACCCTATCTACATTATCACTTAAGGATTTAAGCCATGTTTACAACAAAAAACAAAACTCTGAGAAAAATAACTAGAAAATGATCTTCCAATTGTTATTACAAAGAAGTTCATTTTTGTGGAACTAACACATCCAACAATCCCAATCCAACCAACCCTTACAGAATGCCCATTGGGTCTTTTATATCCTCTATGACATGTCATGAAGCATCCCTAACCAACAAGATTGAACTCATCATCATTCAGTTTTTGACTATAACTGATTTTGATTTCCATTGGGTCATCGGGTTAGCACTGAAATACTTATACCGATGACCGATGGCTGTTTATGGTGAAAATGGATAACAATAATAACAATATTGAAAGGCTAAATGAATTCAACCACAAAACCCTAGCCTAACAATAACAAAGATCCACCATAACATATGAAGATTACCTAAGACAATGCAAATAACTCAAAATCACAAAGATTATACCATCACATGTCCAATAGGGTTTTGATCTCCATTCTTCCTATCTCCATTGATCTTGCTTGATATATTTGCTCTCAGATTTTAAGTGCACAAGAGCTCAACAAAGAACGGAATGTGGTTGCAAGTGGAATTGTAGTGTAGCCAAGTACTCCAAAATCAGTCATTAGCATGTGTCATTAGGATATGTCATTAGGATATGTCATTAGGATATGTCATTAGTGTTTGACAATGAAGAAAGCATCTCCTTAAATAGAAGACACAATAAGAAATGAAGGGTTAAGATTGAGAGGTGTAAAAAGAGAGGTTGGCTAGGATTAGAGGGTAGGTAGAGGAAATAATAAAATAATGAAAGAGGTAGGTAGTGTATGAATTAAGAGATGAATGACATGTGTCATGTGTAGAAAAAGATAATGAATTAATTAAATAAATAAATATTTATTTAATTAATAGAAGAAGTAGGACAATTAAATAAATAAAATATTTATTTAATTTAGGAAAGGGATAATTTAAATAAATAAATGTATTTATTTAAATGAGAAATAAGGCTAGAAGAGGATAAATGAATTAATTAAATAAATAAAAATTTATTTAATTAATAGAAGAATTAGGCTTAGATAATTAAATAAATAAAATATTTATTTAATTAGACATGACAATTTTGGGTGTCTACATTTTGCCCCTCTTTGAGACAATGCGGCTTGTCGCGTTGTTTCAAAGAAGATAAGATGAACTGATACAGAGTTGCCCCAAGATGGGAATTATATGCCCCCTCGAGAGATTGGATGAAAATGTCTGAAAAGATTGCAGACAATCTCTCGATAAGAAAGACGGGATAGAATGGACTGATTAGATAAAGTGACAAAGTCACGGGATAAGGAAGACTGACTCAGGAAACGAAGGCTAGGGGTAGTCTATAAGATAGACCACGGGGGAAAATACATCCTCATTGTCATCTACACCGTCACAAGAGCATAGTGCAAAGCGAAAATAAAGCAGCAACATTCAGCAGCGATGGCTTTTGTTCATAGATTTGACCGTGTTCGCCGATTCCAGCGACCAGCAGATGCAGGAGAGCCGGTAAGTACCACAAAACCTCCTCGTACTTTGATGCATTTATTGTTGTCATTAATGCATACTAGGTAATGTAATAAATGCGCATTTATGTCTTCCAGGTCAAATCGACAGTTCTGTGATGAACATACGCTGTCGATTGGATAAGCTGCTGAGAGGATACACTCAAGAAGGTCCTCTAGGGAAGACTAAGATAGATCAAGGCACTTTGTGATGAACAGTGAGTACCAAGATAAAGTACTTTGTGATGAACAGGGAGTACTAAAATATGAGCAGCACTTTGTGATAAACAGGGAGTGCAAATGTGAGTAACACTTTGTGATGAACAGTGAGTGTCACACATGTAGTACTTTGTGATGAACAGGGAGTACTACTAGGATAGATAGCAACACTTTGTGATGAACAGTGAGTTTCACTATGACTGACATGATTTGATTTGCTTGACTGCAGGAGTATTTGCCGATGCTGGAGTCACGGGAGAGATTCTCATCGACTCAGAGGTTGCGACCTGAGTTGACAGCCGAGGACTGAGCTGTGATTGAGGTTATGGGATTGAGATACATTCTGTATGTGCCTGAGTTTCGGGTGAACATGGGATTGTTGACTGCACTGGCTGAGAGATGGCACTCAGAGACTTGTAGTTTGCATTTGCTGATGGGTGAGATGACAGTCACCCTTGAGGATGTCTACAGGATTCTACAGATACCGATCGATGGGGAGTTAGTACCCTATGATCGAGACGGAGATAGGGATGCACTGAGACGAGTGTTCTAGGATCTAGGACTAGGGATGAGGGTGGGACATGTGGCATGGGATACCATGACATGGATAGGATTAGCACTACCAATAGTGTTGACAGGAGTTATCAGTGGGTTCCTCTGTCTGGATAGGACGACACGAGGGGTGGCTGCAGGGGACACAGGGGCCAAGAGAGTTGATCTTGGGGTGGGTCCTTCTAGGGCTCAAACTCCGTCGAGGCCAGACGGCTCCGAGGAAGGGAATTCATCATAGCCGTAGAGGGCTCCCTATGTATCAGTATTGTACCATTTTTGTATTGTAGACACCTGCGGGTGATTTTGTAGCCATATGATTTTTTTGACATCATTGTATCATGACACTTTTGATTATATATGAGAGATGATCCATTTTTGTGGCAGCTATATGCATGTGTACCTTATGTGATGAAATGCTTCTATGATGTATATGTTTTATGATACGGATGCTTATATGATATGGATGCAAATATGTACATGATACAATGCAATATTTTTGTTCTTTTATGTTGTATATGTGATGCATGATGCAAATGTGAATGTATGTGATGCAGATGAATATGATAATGCAAATGATTATTTACATAATGAAAATGTGAGATGTGCTAACATGTGTTGTATGCAGGATGTGATGCAATTGTGATATCTATATGTATGTATGAAATGCTTATATGTGGTAATGTAGGTGTAACTATATGAAATACAAATGTTTTTGGTGTGTCATTATACTCAGTCATGTGATAGCGGGCTACGTGGATTCGAGAAGGACAATGGAAGTCAATCAAGAAAGGGGGATGGAAGACAGAAGATATGAACGTGAAAGAGCTTCTTGTGCGTTATCATCATTGAGCTTTATTATGGCAAAATAGGTTATGACAATCGAGGCATTTGTTCGGCCCAGAAAGTCATTGTACCTGTTTGCATGGAGATAAGACAGTCACAAACAAGGAATGCCCCAGTTCATACTAGACTCACAGTGTCCTCATATCCTTGGACAAGTCATAGCATTACTAAAAGACAATCGACAAACAGCAAATGCAAATAGGTGACGATACCCCATCCTCGCCTTTCTAGTCAAAGACATCCTGGAAATAGAATCTCTAGTCAAAGACATCCTGGAAAAGCTAAAAGACATGTCACCAAAAAGATAAAATCAAAAGAAAACTAAGACTCGACACCAACATCCACTGTAGTCCTCAAGTTTAGTGGCTCTTGTCACTTGTTTAAGTCTTATTCGATTGTGGTCACAATGTTCACTTTCATAAAAAGGATAGATAGCACTGAACCATATGTTGTCTGAGTCTGTTGAAAGATTTGATTCTGTTGAAGCTCATTGTTGCTGCTGTGTCTCCTTTGAAACTGACTGAATCCATGAAACTGATACTTTATTGTGGAGAAGATGGAACTTTATTGTGGACTGGCGATGCAAATGTTGCTTTATTGCGGATTGTGCGTGGATAGACTTGAAGGAAGCTGGAAGAAACTGTACTCCTCAAAACATGTGATGTTCTCAGTTCCACACCCATCACTAGACGTAGGAATTGCCTTAGTCACAGATAGGAGCTGATTTATTATGGATGGAAAGGGAGTGAAAAAGGGAGGGTTATGGATGGCTAACCAATCTTAGGTAGATCAATAACAAGCCATGATGGGAATGGGTAAGTTTATTATGAATGAATAGGATGTGAGTGTGTGCAAAGTGAAAGGATGAAAGAGAATCCTGAAGGAGAGAGGAGCAATGTCTCTACGCATGGTGCTGGTGACCCAGTTTTCACCATGGTACTTGCCCAGGGCGCCACCGAAGTGGTTTTCACCGTTGGATGAAATTATTTTTCTTTACTTTTCTCGATTTTTCAATTTTTTTGTTGTCACAAGGCGCCTGTTTGCCAGGTTTTCACCAAGTAACGATTTTTTTGTTTTATAATTTTTTTTGTATTTTTGAAAATTTTTGATTTTTTTGTGTTTTTGAATTAGGATATTCTGAAGAGCTTATGTGTAGAACCTGCGAAGGTGCATGCTATTGATAGGATCCTCCAAGGGTTCACCTTCTGTAGTTGAGAGCTGATATGCCCCAGATCCATATACCGCTGTGATGATGTAAGGACCAAGCCAGTTTGGTTCGAACTTGCCCTTCTTATCTCTGTCTTGCTGATTCTTGGGGTTCTCTCTGAGTACTAAGTCACCTACCTCAAATGCGCGAGGCTTGACTTTGTGATTGTAGCTGCATTGTTCCTTGACTGAATGATGTGTAGCTTGAGTGACTGTCTTCCTTGATAAAGGAACTGAGATAGAATTACTAGTGTGTGGACTACATAGGCCCATATGCGTGTCACCTAAAGAAGTTTGGGCATCACTGATAACAAATTCCTTTGAGGAAGCTCCATTAAAGGTCCATGATGTATCACCAGAAGGAAAAGGATGTGTTGAACAAGTGGATGAGTTATGAAGGCTTATGATTGTGAAAAGAAGTGAAAGTAGGATAGCATGATGGAGACTTAGGATCAACAAGTGTTCTTTTTGACTTAAAATTGTAGAACTTTTGCCCCCAGTTATTTTGGTATTAGGGGAGATCATCTCTTGTTCTTTTTTCTTCATGGGATTTTTATCCTTGACTTTGATTTTTGCAGAGTCCAATAGCTTTTGATTTTGATTTGGACTAAAGGACTTTTCTTTAGTTTTTACTTTTAGATTTTTCTTTTCAAAGCTTGATTTTTGATCCCCAATGAGTAAGGGCTTTTGTAATTCTTGTTGATCCAAGTCTAGGAGTGGAGTGGAAATGGAATGAGTGGATGAAATAGTAAGGCTATGTGAGCTCTCAAGAGGGTTGGCGATACGCTCAATAGATTCTTTGTTGGAACCACTCTTAGGACTATTGATATCAAGAGTTGCTTGCACCACTAGAGGATATTTGCATTCAGACTTAGTAGCCACAACACTAGGTGGTTCACACCCAATTCCTTGGCATTGCAAATTGTTTGTAGATTGTTCTTGTCGATTGAATGTCTTAGAAGATAGTGGGAGTTGATCAACATGAAAGATATATTCACCACATCCCATGTCTTTAATCTTGAACTTGTCTTCTTTTAGCTCTGCCTGTTTTGATGTAGAAGCTTTTAAGGATTCAGGATCCACATATGCCGATGAAGGAATAGCTTCTCGATTGACTGGGATTGTTATTTCTGATCGAGGTTGCAGATTATTGCAATATATGAATGGGTCTGGGTCAGCTTTGACGGTCACTTCCACTCCATTGTGTGGAAACTTGATGCATCGATGATATGTAGATGGGACTGCGCTCATTTCATGAATCCATGGGCGTCCCAAGAGTATGTTGTATGCGAGATCTAGATCAAGGATTTGACAAACCACATCCTTTGTAACTAGCCCAACTCTGAGAGGTAAGGTGACTATGCCCTTGGATGAACGCTCTTCATCATCATATGCCTTGATGGTGATTTGGTTTGTAGAATTCACAGCTTTGTCAGAATATCCCAATTGTCTTATGGTACTCAAGGTACAAATATTAAGACCTGCTCCTCCATCTATCAGGACTCGTTTTATTCGGTGTTTATGTATGAAGGCTTCAACGTGTAAAGGTGCATTATGAGGCTGACTTATGGAGGCATCATCGGCTTCTGTGAATGTGAGGGAATGTGGAACGGATAGGTATCCCACCATGGCTTGAAACTGGTCCACGTTCAGATCAGTAGGGACAGCAGTGTCTCTCAAGATTTTGTCAAGGATAGCTTTATGTGCAGGAGATATATGTAAGAGCTCAAGAATAGAGATGAGTGCAGGTGTCTTCCCTAGTTGTTCTACAAGGTCGTACTTAGGCTTGGTTGATGAAGGATTGGTATTCTTAGTGGAGGCACCTGGCAATGTAATCTTACCTCGACGGGTTGTAACATGACATTCAGAGGTAGATTCGGGCGAAGATCCCACACCTTTTAGGACAATTTTGGGTCTTTGAGAAGGATTCTCAAGATTTTTATTTTTGATAGTAATGGTAGAAATATAATTGTCCATTGAGATGTGATTGATGGTAGAATCATAATTGTAAGGTGCTCTGGTGTAATTGGCTTGATCATCTGTGACTTTGCCTTTTCCTTTGTCATGTTTTGGGAATGGTTCCTTAAACACCTCATGCTCTTGGTTAGATGAATGTCCCTCAATCTCTATATCTCCTCTGTCAATGAGATCTTGTACAATGTTTTTCAATCGATGGCAATTACTTGTCTTGTGACCCTTGCTCTTATGAAACTCACAAAACTCATCATCATTCCACCAATTCGGTTTTACCTTTGGTTCATATGGAGGAAAATCTGGGACTGTGGTCACTTTGTTTGCTACAAGCTTTTTGAATACTGATTCAAGTGGTTCTCCCAATGGAGTGTACTTCCTTCGTGGTTTAGAAGTTGTTTGATTGTTCACTTGATTGTTGGTAGAACTTGATCCAGAAAAGATGAACTTTGGTCTCACTGTGTTGGCATCAACAACACCATCATTAACTGTGTTCTTGTTCTTGTTCCAAAATTTTGGTTTGTCCTTTCCTTTGAAGTCCTCTTTGTTTTCTTTGAATAGTTTGATAACTCCTTGTTCAATTAAGACTCTTTCTGTTGCTAGGCCCTTTTCAATGACATCCTTGAATGTAGACAAACAAGCTTTTCTGAGATCATAGCCAATAGCCTTGTTAACATTTTGTGTGAACATCTCCACCATTTGTTTTTGTGGGATCTCACAAGAGCATCTGCTAGCTAGGTTTCTCCATCTCTGTAAAAATGTTGCGAAAGATTCTCCTTCTTTTTGTTTAGTATTGCACAAGGTAGTAACTGAGACATCTGTTTCAATGTTGTAAGAGAAATGCTGAATGAATGCCTCTGCTAAGTCGCCCCATGACTTAATACCGGGAGGTAATTGAGAAAACCATTCCATAGCTTGATCACCTAAGCTCTGTGGGAACAACCTCATCAAGTATGTTTCTTCTGCCGCTACCTCAATGCAAGCTGTGAAGAATTGTCTTATGTGTGCCTTGGGGTCTCCTCTCCCTCTATATTTGTCGAACTTTGGTGTTACAAAGTGTGGAGGAAATGGAGGCATTGGAATGCTCTTATCGAAGGGATAAGGGCATATATCTCTCATAGTGTATGTAGGTTTAGATGTACTCATGTCCTCCACTTTCTTTTGTAGATCTCTAATTTGTTGCTCCAAATTATTTTTGGGAGGAGATTGATTTCTTGTAGCATACCCCATGTTTGAAACACCCATTTGAGGAGGAGCTTGTTGCATGTATGGATGATACTGATCGTAGACATGTCCATATGGAGGTCTATATTGTTGCGACATGTATGGAGCACTTGGCATAACTTCTTGTTGAGGGACTCCATATCTGTTTTGTGTGTATAAACCATATTCAACAGGTCTTTCATTTTCCATTGTGTTGCCCCCAATTTTGACATGAGGTCTCCTTGTGTCAAAATTTTGAGGATGTCCTTGAGTATCCACTTGTCTTGATTGACCCATATCTTGAGCATGTGTTTGAGCATAAGGCCTCCATGATGGTCTTTGAATGTAAGTATCATATGTTTGAGCTTGTGTATGTGGGATTGCTAGTTTTTGAAGCAAAACTGATGGTGACTCAGGCATCATATTCGGTCCTCTATTTCCTCCACTATTTGGTCTCCTTTGATCCATGTTGGATTGAGTTTGTTGTGAGGGTCGCCTTTCCATAAGTTGAGATAAGTCAGAATCATGTGGTATTTTAGCTCCACTTTGTGCCATCATGTTTAGAAAGTATTGACGATCTCTCCTCATTATCTCTTCAACCAATCTATTTAATTGAGGATCCATTATAGATTCTTGTATGTCTGCTGATAGTATTGAAGAATTGTCAACATTGTCATTGTGTGTAGTATTGTTGTTTATAGCGTTTGCGCTTTCCACATTTGGATTGTTTCTATAAACATTCATGTCTGGTAATGTAGTGTGCTCAGGATTGTAGAATAGATCATTGTCATACTCATAAGAACTCATGTTTGCGGATTCTTGAGCTTCTTTAGCTATTCTCCTAGATTTTTGAAGGCGGGTTTCAACCATGAACTAGGTGTTTAGCAATATGTGAGAGACTAGATGGAAAATATGAAAAGAGTATGGAAGACCAAGAGTTGTATGGAGTGTAAATGACTCTTGAGGTGTACTTGCAATGTCCAAAGTGTAAGACCAAGTATGTAAGTAGTAGAGTAGGTGTGACTTCCAAAGAGAGGATAGTTTCTCTTGATGAGGTAAGCTGACCTTGACTCTAAGTAAGACCAAATGAGACCCAAAGGTAAGAAACCTTGATGAGGGACCACTTAGCAAAGTGTAGTAGTATGTAGTGTGTTGACAAAGTATGATGAGGACAAGCAAGTGACCTTTTGACTCAAGTTTAGACAAGTATGAATGTAAAATGAGATGTGAAGCAATGATGGACTATGTGAGACCCAAGGACAGGTTGAATGCTAGATGAAATCTGAAGAGACAACCTAGGAAGCTCAAGTATGCCGAAACTGATTTCTTTTGTTTGTTGGACTGTGAAATTTTTCCAATTTGTGAAGTTTTTGGTGGTGACCAAATCTGAATGTTTGACTATTTTTCGTGACAAGAGGACACAATGTTGATGAGGACTCAGTGTTTGCAAGTGTTTAGACTCCAAAATGACTCCAAGAAAAGCGTGTTGTTTGATGTAAAATTGTTTTGCATACACTTGAAGACACAAAAGACACAATGTTTTGCTGTTTGGTCTTGATTGTTTGAATGTTTAACATAAGTCAAGCACAATTCTTATGGCTGACCAAGACAATAGTTGTTGATCCCACATAGGGTTTTACCCCCGAGGCTACGCTATTCAGAGCGGATACTTAGATGCTTGACCTCACTGGCTCCACCCTCGGCACTCACTTCTTGGGTCAGCCAAGCATCAGTCCCCATGAAAACTCCCCATGGCGAACTTTGTATCTCTACTAAGAACCGTATGTGTGTGGGCCGCTACCAGAGGTCCGACCTCCTGCCCCAACAACTAGAAGGATTTGGGCATCTAAAACAAAGAGGTGCTAGTAAGGGCATCCGCTCGTGTGGCCATACATGTGGCACTTTCAGCTCTGTAAATACAGAAGGCTCCCAGCCGGTAGGGGTTACGCCCTACAAATGATTAAATAAATTTGATCAAACGGGTTTATGGGGAGACATAGTGTCGGTATGAACTAATCAGCACACGTTATTCATAGTTTTCACCATGAATACATTTGATTATAGTGGTTTGGATGAGGTGAGTTTTCCTCACTACCACTTGGGTCGTTCTCTTCTCACTAGTAGTCCTAATGACCACACGGGAAGACAGGCCCTCTAAAGATTAAACAAAAAGAGCCTATTGCTCAAGACACAAAAGACAATGATTCAATTTTAGTGCACCAATTGAAGTGTTTGCTAGTCTATGAAAACAAGGCTAAAAACCTTGCCAAGGACCTGCAACAAAGATTTATTAGTAGTTTGGATTGTTTCAAATGATCACCCCTTCCTGCAAGCACACAAGTTAGGTAAATTTTAGATCCAAAAGACTTTGTGAAATAGGGGCCTTCAACAATGCGTTTTGTTGACCAATTCAAAGATCTGATTCATCATAAAAAAAAGACCACCTGTAAAATTTCAAGATATTTCCAGAAATGTAAGAAAATCCAAAAAATTTGTTAATTTGCTCCAAAAATTAATTTTTTATGAAAAATCATAAAAAATTCATATAAAATGCAAAATCGATCAAAAAAATCTGAAATTTTTATTGGAGATTTTTGATGGTCTTCCAAACCTGCACAAAAAATTTTCTGGAACAAATCCAAGCCGTGTGTGAGATATGAGTAAAATAATGCAAAACCCTAATTTTCAAAGATCTGATTTTTGAAGAATTATTTTGCATCAAATTTAAAATCACAAAGAACAGATCCTATGTATAATTCTGAGAGATTTCCAAAAATGTAAGAAAATCCAAAAAATTCGCTAATTTTCTCTCAAAATTAATTTTTTATGAAAAATCATAAAAAATTCATATAAAATGCAAAATCGATCCAACAAATCTAAAATTTTTACTAAATCTTTCTGATACTGTTCCTGACCTGCAAAAAAAATTTTATGGCAAAATTAGAAGCCGTTTGTGAGATCTGATCAAAATAAATAAAAACCCTAATTTTTAAATATCTAATATTTAGGGAAATATTTTGCATCAAAATTAAATTCACAAAGAATAGATCCTGTGTATAATTATGAGAGATTTCCAAAAATGTAAGAAAATCCGAAAAATTCTCTCATTTGCTCTCAAAATAAATTTTTTATGAAAAATCATAAAAAATTCCTAAAAATTGAAAATTTGCTCCAAAAATTCTGAATTTTGGATTGAGAGCTCCTGATACTTTCTTCAACCTGCAAAAAAACTTTGGTACAAAATTTAAAAGCCGTTTATGAGATATGATCGAATCTCTCCAAGATCTTGATTTTGTGTCCAAAACCCTAGCTGCACAAGGTTATTCTCCAAATTGTTTTACAAAATAGCAATATAGGGTTAGAAAAATCTGCAAAAAAAACATAGATCTAAGAAAAATCCATGTCCCACCGGGCGTGCCAAAATGTTTATGGTGAAAATGGATAACAATAATAACAATATTGAAAGGCTAAATGAATTCAACCACAAAACCCTAGCCTAACAATAACAAAGATCCACCATAACATATGAAGATTACCTAAGACAATGCAAATAACTCAAAATCACAAAGATTATACCATCACATGTCCAATAGGGTTTTGATCTCCATTCTTCCTATCTCCATTGATCTTGCTTGATATATTTGCTCTCAGATTTTATGTGCACAAGAGCTCAACAAAGAACGGAATGTGGTTGCAAGTGGAATTGTAGTGTAGCCAAGTACTCCAAAATCAGTCATTAGCATGTGTCATTAGGATATGTCATTAGGATATGTCATTAGGATATGTCATTTGGATATGTCATTAGTGTTTGACAATGAAGAAAGCATCTCCTTAAATAGAAGACACAATAAGAAATGGAGGGTTAAGATTGAGAGGTGTAAAAAGAGAGGTTGGCTAGGATTAGAGGGTAGGTAGAGGAAATAATAAAATAATGAAAGAGGTAGGTAGTGTATGAATTAAGAGATGAATGACATGTGTCATGTGTACAAAAAGATAATGAATTAATTAAATAAATAAAGATTTATTTAATTAATAGAAGAAGTAGGACAATTAAATAAATAAAATATTTATTTAATTTAGGAAAGGGATAATTTAAATAAATAAATGTATTTATTTAAATGAGAAATAAGGCTAGAAGAGGATAAATGAATTAATTAAATAAATAAAAATTTATTTAATTAATAGAAGAATTAGGCTTAGATAATTAAATAAATAAAATATTTATTTAATTAGACATGACAATTTTGGGTGTCTACAATGGCAGTTTACAACTCACTCGCTTTTCTATCAGGTCATTAGAGTAGACTCAAAACACATACTCTAATGTCCGATGACTTTTTACCAATCGCACACTTCCTCATTGGTTTCCATCGGGCCATTTGGTTAGCATGAAGACATTCTAGCCGATGGTCGATGGTGCACTCCAAAGCATATGCTTTCCCATCACGCGGCACCAAAACTAGTTATGTCGATACCCAATGGCTCCACTCTGAACTCACTCAACTTGCTCCACTCTGCTGGCAACCTCATCAGCTCGTCGAGGTAGGTGGAAAATACTTCCTCCAATAGCCGATGGTTCATTTTGACTCGCTCCAACCACTAGCAACTTCATTGGGCTATCGGTGTAGGTAGAAAATAGTCCCACCGATAGCCAATGGCACCTCATTGGGTTATCGGGATAAATATAGCCAAAACATGAAATTTTCAAAAGAAGTCAAAATGCACTCCAAGCTCCAAACAAACAACCTAATGGACTAGAATTAGTCCTTATGCCAAAATTGCCAAAATTGAAAATGGTATTTTCTCACCCTTAGGTGCTCCTGCACCATACTCCCCACACAAAAAATCAAGTCCCCCCTAGGGGCAGCAAGGTGACATCAATGCCCAGTCTTGTGAAATCAGATTCTGCAACCCAAGTGGCTTTGGCTTCAGGTAAATTGTGCCACTTGATTAAGTGTTCCATATACACAACATGCCTCATTTGCTTATTCACCCTGGAATCTAAAATTTGTTTCGCTTGTGGTTTAGAAATGGGTGGTACTAGGATATCACTGAGAGTAGTTTCCCCTTCTGGATTCGGTCCATCTAGCACTGCTACGGGACCTTTAAACTGAACCAAATCTTAGACATTAAACATAGGGGACAATGTCAAATCTGCAATAAATCTACCTTATAAGCATTGGAGCCATACTTAGCCAAAATTATTCAAGGACCTATTCTCCTCATTTGAAGCTTACTAGGGACTCCCTTCTGCAATCTTGCCTTGTTCAGATGTACCATAACCATGTCTCCCATTGCAAATTGAATGTCTTTTCTCCTCTCATCTACTTTAGCTTTAATCCTCTACGTAGCATCGATCAAGGTTCTCTGCACTTGTTCATGCACCTCTTTCATAGACTGAGTGAAATCCTCTGCATGTCCACTTCTTCCTTCTAGGCTTCCCAAATCTTGAAGCTCACAAACACCGCGTGGGTGGAGTCCATAAACAATCACAAAAGGACTCTTACCTATACTTCTGTTGACACTGTCATTATATGCAAATTTTGCCTATGGTAGCACTTGATCCCACATCTATCCATACTCTTTCATCAGACACCTCAGAAGATTACCCAATACTCAGTTAATGACCTCAGTTTGACCATCTGTCTATGGATGGTATGCAGAACCAAAAGAAAGGTTAGTTCCCAATCTTGTCCACAAGTTTTCCAAAAGTATCCCATAAACTTCACATTCCTATCTGAAACTATACTAAGAGGCAGCCCATTAATTCTTACCACCTCTTTGAAAAATAAATATGCAATGTAACTAGCATCATGTGTAGTCTTGCATGGAAAAAAATGACTCATTTTACTAAATCGGTCAACAATGACAAAAATTCTATCCATGCTAGTCTTGGTTTTTGGCAAACCCACAATAAAATCCATGCTGATGCACTCCCACGGTCTCTTGGGAATTGGTAAAGGTTGGTATAGTCCAGCATTTGAACTAGTACCCTTGGCCTTTTTGACACACAATACATTGTTCAACATACTTCCTGATATCTTTATGCATTTTTAGCCAATAATAAAATATTTGCACCAACTCAAGTATTTTATTTAGACCCAAATGTCCACTAAGACTTCCATTATGTTTTTCTTGTATGAGATTTTCGCTCATAGATCCCCTTGGCACACATAAATGACATCCCTTAAACAAAATACCACTCTACAATGTGTAATCTACATACTAACTATTGAAATGATTATTAAACTCACTGCATACCTTGTATACCTCAGAAAAGTCTTCATCTTCTTTGTGAAGCTCCTTGAAACTCTCCACACCTATGCTCTGCAAAGTCACTTCTTGGATAGTGAGAAGTTTTCTACTTAAGGCATCTACTACCTTGTTCAACTGTCCCTTTTTCTGCTTGATAGTGAAAGTGTATGCCTGCAAGTATTCTATCCATTTCATGTGTTTATTGCTCAACTTTTCTTGAGAATTGATAAAACTCAAGGCTTGGTTATCTATAAACACTACAAATTCTTTGGGAAAAAGATAATGCCTCCACTTCCTAAGAGCTTGCACTATGGTATAAAATTCTAAGTCATAGGATGAGTATCTCTTCTTGGTGTCATTCAATTTCTCACTAAAGAATGCTACTGGTCTTCCCTCTTGGTTTAAAATAGCTCCTACTACTATATGACTAGCATCACATTCTAGGGTAAACAACTTATCAAAACTTGGTAAAATTAGGATGGGTTGGGTAGCTATCCTCTTTTTGAGCAACTCAAACCCCTGGTTAGCTTCTTTAGTCCACCTAAACTTAGTTTTCAACCCACCCTTAATTTTATCAAGAACAGAAGCCCAAATTTCACTAAAACCTCGAATGAACTTCCTATAAAATTGGGCAAGTCCATGAAAACTTCTTACCTCAGTAGAATTTTTTGGTGTAGGCCAACTCTATGTTGCTTCCACCTTGCTAGGATCCATTTCCAAAGTACCTTGGGATACAACAAAACCCAAATAAATGAGTTCTTGTTTCATGAACTCACATTTTTCAAGATTGATTGCCAACTATTCCTCATCCAGTTTCCTTAATACAATCTGCAAGTGTTCAAGATGCTCTTCCTCTATTTTACTGAATATGAGGATATCATCAAGGTATACCACTACAAATCTACCTATATAGTCCTTCAACACCTCATTCATCAACCTCATGAAGGTACTAGGGACGTTAGTAAGCTCAAATGGCATAAATAACCACTCATATAACCCCTCTGTAGTCTTAAAAGTTGTTTTCCATTCATCCCCTTCTTTAATCTGGATCTGGTGATATCCACTCTTTAAATCCAACTTAGTGTAATACTTTGCTTCTCCAAGACAATCCATTAAATCCTCAATTCTAGGGATAGGAAATCTATATCTTATGGTGATTTTGTTTATTGCTCGAGAATCAGTACATAATCTCCATTTACCTCCTTTCTTGGTTGCTAACACCATTGGTACAACACATGGGCTTATACTTTTTCTTATTAGACCTTGGTCTAGCAGCTCTTCTACTTGTCTTGCCACTTCTTTGTTTTGTTTAGGAGTCATCTTATATGTAGCTTTATTAGGCAATGATGCTCCAGGTATAAAGTCTATCTGGTGACTTACTATTCTAGGAGGAGGTAGCATTGTGGGTGTTCCATCACTTACAATGTCCTTGAACTATTCTAACAATTGTTGAACCTCTTTAGGTAAACTTTCTTGTTCAATCTTCTTTTCTTGACTAGGTTTTACTAAGAGAGCATAATGTTCTCCATCTCCTTTCTTGAGATCTCTCAAAAATTCTTTTCCTCCAACCAACAACACATTAGGACCACTAGTCTTGGTTCCTTCATCCTCTACCAAAGATTGAATCTTGTATGTCACCCCTTCCTTTGTGAATGCACAGGAGTTCTTTTCTCCATCATGGATAGATTTTCTGTCAAATTGCCATGGTCTACCTAGCAACAAATGATAGGCATCCATGGGTAGAACATCACACAAAATTCTATCAGAATACTTCCCAATTGCAAATTCAACCCATATTTGTTCATTTACTAACACATGTTGTCCTTTATTCAACCATGTGACCTTGTAAGGATGACTATGTGGCATGCTACTCAACCCAAGTTTACTTACTACTTCTTCGGAGATGATGTTGTCTATTGATCTTGAGTCAATGATCACTTTATAGACCTTACCAAGTATCTTGCACTTTACTCTGAAAAGAGACTTCCTCTATTTAGGTTCTTCCTTAACTGGTTCCTTGATTAGTACCCTTCTAAACATCAGATTCTCACCATTCTCTGAGTCAAGGTTTACTTCAGGAGACTTCACACTACTAGAATCCTCTTGCACATGATTGATTCTTTTCTTGGAATGTGATGAGGTTGCCTTCTCTGGACACCTATAGGCAGGATGACCAAAATTACTACAATGGTAACACTTCATGTTTGCAAATTATGAACCTCCACCAGAACTTCCAGATCTACCTCTGTTATTTATGTTATGACCTCTTCCTCTACCATAATTTCCTCTTCCACTGGATTCATTAGTCTTCTCAATCAATTTTGACTCTCCTTGAGATCTTACTTCACTTCCTCTTCCACTGTAGCTTCCTCTATAACCTTTTAAATCTCGACCTCTACCTCTACCTCTACTAGTGTTTCAGGCTTCTTCTTATTCTTTTCTACTACTTTCAGGGCCAACTGATAACATTTGTGAATGGTATTTGGACTCAACAAATGTAATTCCTCTTGTATGTTCCATCTCAGACCATTAAGATACCTTGCTACTCTAATGCTTTCATCCTCCATCACTTTTGACCTTAGAAACAACTTCTGGAACTCTTCAGTGTAGGTACTTACATCTAACTCCTTTTGCCTTAGGTTTTGTCTTTTCCTATGCAACTGCACTTCATAATCCTCAGGAAGATAAGTCTCTCTAATTTTTATTACCATCCATTTCCAAGTAGAGATGGGGATCTTACCTTCTCTTTCTCTCTCATTTTGTATAAACTTCCACCAAGTAATGACAACACCTCTCATTCTTGACTTAGCCACCTTAACCTTTTGGGCCTCTGTCACACCTTCACACTCAAAATGATTTTCGATACCCTCTATCCATTCCATTACCAACTCTGTTTCCATCTTGCCACTAAACAGTGGTACTCCTTTTAATGACTTTCCACTCATTGCCTTCAAAACCTTCAAGAATGGTTCTTGATCAATAATAGGGTCTGGGGCAGGGACTTCATCCTTTATTGCCACTATTTTACCCTTGTCTTCTATCTTCCCACTCACTTTTGTTGTCATGACTTCCATTACACCTAGTTTCTGCTCCAACTGCTCCAACCTTTCCTTGAGCAATCAGTTTTCATCTTCTTGGTCAGTGACCTTCTTAGCCAATTCTGCATTGGTCACCATCTTTACTCCTTCTTCTAATACTAGATTAGTCTTACACTCTTCACCCCAAATCTTTAACTAGCTCTGATACCAATACGATAGGGAGGATCCTAGTTGCTTGAGTCAACTTGACTCACTCCAAGTCCTTTTTCCTAGCCTTACCCAAGAATACTCCTCTCTATTTCCCTTTTCCACTCTAGGTCCTCACTACTGAGGGTTGTTACTCTTCTCTTTGTGAATTCACTTTCATAAATCCACCAACTCACTAATCCACTGAATCTAGCTAGACACCTTGCAGGTTTTTCTCTACCATGGATTATTCCTACAACTTCTTTTAAGTTGTTTTCCTCCTCATGCTTGGATCTTCTCTCCCTTTGATCCCATCTTCCTCTCATCTATGGCTAACAACTTAGACTCCAGTCTACCCTACAAGTGATTCCTCTAGGTCACTGATACCTAGTCAGGCTATCATCAAGCTCACCTAGGCCAGTTTGCTGAAATGGCCGATGCCATTCCCTGTTCTGCTACATATAGAACACTATTGTACATGGCTGGCTCTTCTTGACAACCTCCAATGGTCATGTGGATCCCACGATGGAGAGTCAAGATAGAGCCATGTTCACAAATGTGAAACACAAATAGAAAACAAGAGCACAAGAGGCGACTTTATTTATAGAGCCGAGCTTGGCACGAATGCAATTTGGAATTCAGAAAACAAGGAAAAAACAATATTTACCCTATCTACATTAGCACTTAAGGATTTAAGCCATGTTTACAATGGAAAACAAAACTCTGAGAAAAATAACCAGAAAATGATCTTCCAATTGTTATTACAAAGAAGTTCATTTTTGTGGAACTAACACATCCAACAATCCCAATCCAACCAACACTTACAGAATACCCATTAGGTCTTTTATATCCTCTATGACATGCCATGAATCATCCCTAACCGATGAGATTGAACTCATCGTCATTCAATTTCTGACTGTAATTGATTTTGATTTCCATCAGGTCATCGGGTTAGCACCAAAACACTTATTTCGATGACCGATGGCAGTTTACAACTCACTCACTTTTCTATCAGGTCATCGGAGTAGCCTCAAAACACATACTCTGATGTTTGATGACTTTTTACCAATCGTGCACTTTCTCATTGGTTTCCATTGGGTCATCGGGTTAGCATGAAGACATTCTTGCCAATGGCCGATGGTGTGCTCCCAATAAAAATTTTCCTTATCGGGTTGTCGATGTAGCTTAAAATACCTCCTCCCGATGGCCGATAGTGTGCTCCAAAGCATATGCTTTCCCATCGGGTTATCGGGCGGCACCAAAACTAGTTATGCCGATACCTGATGGCTCCACTCCGAACTCACTCCACTCACTCCACTCCATTGGCAACCTCATCGGCTCATCAGGGTAGGTGGAAAACACTTCCTCCAATAGCCGATGGTTTTCTTTGACTCGCTCCAACTGCTGGCGACTTCATCGGGCTATCAGGATAGGTAGAAAATAGTCCCGCCGATAGCCGATGGCACCTCATTGGGTTATCTGGATAAGTATAGCCAAAACATGAAATTTTCAAAAGAAGTCAAAATGCACTCCAAGCTCCAAACAGACAACCTAATGGACTAGAACCAGTCCTTATGCCAGAATTGCCAAAATTGAAAAGGGTATTTTCTCACCCTTAGGTGCTTCTGCACCAGGTATCCTCCTCAATTTCTACTTCTCTACCATTTCTATTGACACAAAATTCTTAGTAGACCCTGAGTCATCCAAAACTTTACATACCTTTCCTCCTAATTGGCAAGTGGTGTGGAAGATACTTCCTCTGAGGTGGCTCCATAGGTGTTGGTACCTTCAAGAGGGTTCTTCTCAAAATCAATGCCTCTCCAGTCTCTAGATAACCATATGAATCAGGTTTACTACTACCTTGGTAATCTAATTCTTGGGTTAGATTGGCTCTCCTTTCTCCTTGGAAACTAGACTCCATCTTCTCCAGGCATCTTCTGGCAATGCATCCCTCTTGATTGTAGTTAAAACATTTTATTGGTCTTGCTCCTCTTCCTGATGATCTTCCTCTAAAATTTGGCCTTCTACCTCCGAAGTTGCCTTTGTTGTTGTTGTCATTCCTTGAGGAGTCTTGACTGCTCTCCCCTTGAAACTCAAAATTTGATCCTCTTCCTCTGAAGTTGCTCCTTCCTCTTGGTTGCTTACCCCTTCCTCTACTACTCTACTCTTGTCTTCTTTTGAGATTCTCCTCTACCTTTAATGCTAATTGATAGCATCTATGAACAGTGTTAGGGCATAAGAGGTTCAACTCTTCTTGTATGTTCCACCTTAGGCCATTTAGATACCTTGCCACTCTTTCACTTTCATCTTCAACCTTCTTAGACTTTATACTCAATTTCTAAAATTCTTCAATATAGGCACACACATCCATCTCTTTTTGTCTGAGATTCTGCCTTCTCTTGTGTAATTGGACTTCATAGTCCTCAGGTACATATACTCCCTTGATCTCTATAATCATCTTCTTCCAAGAGGTGATCATTCCTCTTCCCTCTTTCACTCTTTCTCCTTGCACAAAATTCCACCATGTCAGGGCTACTCCCTGCATTTTTGACTTGGCAATCTTCATCTTTTGGTTGTCAGAAATGTCTTCACATTCAAAAAAAAAGTTCAAGGACTCTATCCAGTCCATCACTCCATCGACATCCATCTTCCCACTGAAAATAAGAAGGTTTGATTTCTGGTTCATGGTTCTCCTCTCCACAGACTTCAGGGCATTGACCTGGTACCTATGCTCTGTAAGAACTTCCTCTTCTTCCTGTCCTTGTGGGTTCTTCTCTTCTTCTCCCACTTCCTTCGAGCCATCAGGTCCTCTCTCTAGCCTGCCTTCCAAGTTCTCAATCAACCTTCTAAGCTGATCATTTTCTTCTCTATTCTCTTGCAACATCCTAGAAAGTTCCACATTTGTCACCTTTGGAGGCATTCTTCTAACCTCACCCTCTGATTCCTCTGTTGACATGTACTATTCTTCTTCCCAAAAGGATTCCTCCTATGCTCTGATAACAATTGGATGCAGAGTCCTGGTATAGGTATAGGATAGGCTCCCCTAATCCAAGAACACACCAAGGACCCTAGCAATCACACAACACTCCCAAGGGTTAAGGAATATTAGTTTCACAAGTCCCACATCCCTTTCTTCCAAACAAAAGACTACCGGTACAAGGACCCTATGGTCAACAATGGTTTGGTCCCTTCTCCAATGCAACAATGGCTATTTAAGGTTTGATTTTAATTCTCCTAGGTCAGGGAGACCTCCTTCAATCATTGAATTCAGGTTCCCTCTACCGGTTTG
This sequence comes from Cryptomeria japonica, assembly GCF_030272615.1. NCBI lineage: Eukaryota > Viridiplantae > Streptophyta > Pinopsida > Cupressales > Cupressaceae > Cryptomeria > Cryptomeria japonica. The sequence continues at coordinate 242,411,700 of NC_081414.1, forward strand.
GGTAACTTCTGCAACAAGGCCTACAAAACCTAGTAGCCCTACCATACCGGATTTCCACACTTAACTCTTTATTTCTCTAAAATACTATACAAAAAATCCTAAATTTGGATACCCTTTTGGGAGTTACAAAACATATCCTAAGGGTTCTTACCGGTAGGGAACACAAGAATCCAAACCCTACTTTGGTTAGGAGACCAGTATAGCCCAATTGGGCCTATTTTACAAAGGAGTGTGTAGACACAGACCTTAACTCACCAAAACAACTCAACTAATACTCTTAAGCCATTGAAAATACACCAATTCCTAAGTCTTAGGCCATTATCAGACCTTTAACCCCTGATGTTAGACCTGTTTGCCTACACTTGCACGGTGGCCACATGGAGTTGCCCACCTTAATGCATCAAATCCTCGCCTCTAACTGGTCCTAACCTACAAAAGGCCTTCAAATTCATAAAATACATTGGCCATACTTTCATCCCCTCCAAAGATGTGAACCACTAATGAAGGATCAACAAGGTAAGGCCATTTCTTTTCAAAACCCTAGACAAAACTGTAAAATCTAGAACACTTCCAAAAATTTGCCAATTTTTTCCTTGTCTTGGAAAATTAGGACCTCAAACTTGATGCATCTGAAAGATGATTGGCCACTCTAACACATCCCACTAGTTTCTTAATTCCAAAACGATCATACAGTATGGTACATCGTGTAGAATAACAGAATTGCAAGAAATTCTCATAAATATATTACTTCAATGATGCCAAACGTTTACAAAGTCACTCTCTCCTCCCAATGATGATTGGGGATGACATTTTATACCTTCCTTAATGGTTATCAACCACCTTTTTAACCGAGGTGACCATTTGAAGGAAGTTGCTATTTGCAACCAAAAGTTGTCAACAAAGTTGTCAAGTTTGAGCAACTTTTGACATATGTTAAATCCGCCTACCTAGAGATGTTTCAACATGTCCTAAACCTTCCTAAGACATCTCTGACACATAAAAACCTAGAAAAATATTCAACCAAATATGCCTAGGTCCATATGCCCATGGTGACTTATCAATTTGCCAAATCCATGTCATTGGGTAACAAGGTGGGGTTTATTACAAACAAATCAAACATCAAACAAACAAGACTACCCTATTACATAGATTGAAAGGTCACATTCTCATGTGTGTTCTTTAGCCTTTATTTCTCTTATTATCTTAGTCATGAGGTGCTCCTGCACCACCCATATTAATGAATAGAATATCCATTAAAATAAATTACTCCCACAAGAACATAAAATTAACCATACGGTCACAATTTTCAAAGTGAGAATATTAAATATTTCATTATGTTACAACTAGTTCCAACTAGTGACTTTTAGTATTCTATTGTGACATTTTATCTTCCTTTCTAAATTTACATATTTTCTTGCAATAATAATTTCAAAAAAAATGGAGAATAACTAGTACAAATATACTCCCCTCTTTGTAGCCGAAGTGAATGAACTTTGCAAGGGATTTAGTAAGCATGAACTCGCCATCTGTTGGCTTGTGAGACTGTAGTGCCCCTCCCTCCTTTGGCTTGTTAGACACTGTGATTGTGTTTTGTGTGGTTCGACCCTTATTTTGGTGTTGGTCGATTTTGGTTTTGGATTGTGATGCTTGTTTATGCTACTTGGATTTCTATGTGTCTGTGATGTTTCATGTTATGTGGATGGTTAGAATAATGGTGTTATTTGGTGTTTCTTCGCTCTATGTGTATGTTAGATGATTATTGATGGGATCTTTTTGGTGATAATTAGATTTCTATCTTGATGATCTTAGATGTATAATTGTTTGATCTTACATTCCTTATGATCTCTGATGTGATTATGTGGTTGTGATCATTAATTGAATGGCATTGTCTTTGATGAAAATATATGATGCAGTTTATGACGTGATTATTAGATGTTGTTCATATGTGATATTTCATTATTGATTTAGTCTATTTATGAGTTCTTTATATCTATCGATGTATACTGACTTGATGTGCACTATTTCCATGCTTGATGTGCTTGGGTGAGAGGGAAAAATGTCACACTGCTCTCTACGGGCAAGCTACGTCGCTTCCATTCCCTACTCATGGTATGATATTTTACAGGATCATATATATATACATGTTGTAGCGTCGTAAATTGTACGTACTTGCTAGGGTGGTACAATTTCACACCTAGTTTAGCACTCGCCTTGGTGCATTTTGCATCTTGCATTGCATTTCCCCTTTAGCAATTAATTAGGTCTAAGGTTCTATTTTTTCATCTCCCATATCATAAAGTTGGGCCCTTTCATTAAAGTGTGCCCTTTTCATTTTATTCCTCCAATACATCATTTAATCAAAAACCCTAATTAGGTCCTATTTCGAACTTGGGGGCTTGATTTTGGGGGTCAAAACATCTCAAAATCACCTGTAACTTTGGGATTCTCTCTAAAACCATCATATCCGACGGCCCTAAAAATTTGGTGAAAAGTTGTTGGGACCATGGTGCCCGGAGAGGACCATGGCGCCCGGAGTGCACATGGTCCTGGACATTTTTTCCAAAATTTTAGGAGCGCTATCCAATCATAAAATAAAGCTTAACCCCAAGAAATTGGCAGGAGATTCAATCTCTAGGTTGACCAAAAGTTGAAATTAAGACCTAGGGTTTCATATATAAGAGCTCTCTTTCTTCATTTGAAAGGGGAGGAATTTTGGGTTTTCAGGGACCTTCTATGCAACGAAAGAGCAAATCTTTGAAGACTTCAATAACATTAAATATCTATCCATCAAGCATTCATCAGTTTCATTCATTTAGGGCTTTGAAGGCATTGAAGAGAAATAAGGGATCACTGACTGAAGATTGGCTTGTACCCCTCCCTTGGGGTTGGGTATGATTTCATGTTGTTTTCATGTCTTTGCATAAGCCTCATTATATCATTTGTATTCATGCTTTAGATCACTTTGCATCTTGATTTGGAGCATTTACATTATCATTTACAAGCAATTAGGGTTTACTTTCTAGGTTGCTCTAGTTTGCTTACTTGCATTTTAGGATCTTGCACACACACAAGGTCTGCACACACATTACTTTTACAATACAACTTGGCTATTCGTGGAGGTGGAAATCACCAAAGTGGGGGTTTGACTAAGGCAAAACCCTATATAGCCACCCACCACACCTTTTCAGATATAAGTGCAGGTTTCAGAATTCGGACGACGCTGCAAGTTGCAGATCCAAAAGAAGCAGACCGAGACAGAACTTCAAACCAAATTTCAGGGAAAAAGACCAGGATAGGGACGTTGGGTGCCCTGGTCCTGCCAGGACAGGGGCGCTAGGAACCCTAGTCCCTAGGACAGTGGTGCTGGGCGCCCTGGTCCCTCAATCAGACAGTGAGATTCAACATTTCCAACAGCTTTCCGGGTTGCAAAATAGCAGTTTCTTGAGCAGTTTCAGGGGCAGAATCAAGACAGTGGCGCTCGCGCCCCCGTCCTGAACATTTTCACCCAGATTTTAACTCTGAGTATGCATTTGCATTCTTGTCTTGTCCTTGTGTTTACAGCTTTCCATTGTTTAATCTCAATTCTACAATCTTGTTATTAGTTCATACTTGCACTTTAGGGTCAGGAATTGAACTTGCATCTATCATTTGCAACAAAGGAATAGAAATCCTAATAGGTAGCCCATGGCTCTCTCTTCCACAAAAAAAAGGTAGCCAATTGTGTGATACCTCTAAGCTCTTTCGTATTCCACAAGTGTGTGATTGAAAGTGAGATTTGGGCATGTTTGCTTAGTGTCACTTTTTCCCCTACACATTTTTGGTGAACCCAACGTGAATTCCAATATTTTATAATTCTAATTTATGTTTTCAAATTTGAGTGTTTATGCTATTTCAAATTCAAATTTGTATTTACAAGTTTTAATTTCTTGCAAGATTCAAAAAAATTTAGAGGAAATTTTTGCTAAAACCCTAATTTTTCAATTCAAAGTTGAACTTGTGGATAGCTTAATTGGGATCAATAATTTCAAATCTGATTTAGGAACTCATTTGAATCATAAATTTCATTTTCTAAATCTACATTCTAAGTGCTTGCATTGGTTAAAATTAAACATTTCCTTCTATTTTGCATTTGTTATCATTTGAAAAAGGAAAATTGTTGTCATGATGCATTCATTTCATAAATGTGATAATGGGTTAGCTTCCCTTGTTTCAATTTTTCCATCTTCTAAAGAACCTCCCCCCATCTATAACAACATTTTAGTGCCTAAAAGAGTTGCTACCAATTACTTTGAGACTCTCCCATGCTCTAAGGATGAAGACTTTAAGAGTGATCTTGACAATTCTCCTAAAATGTGCCCTTCCTATTTAGCTATCCTAGAGGAAGAGAATGATATTATAAACACCTTTCTTAATGTTACTTCACCTTCCCTACAGGATGCCTCTCTAAGTGAAAAGGTATTGATGGACATTGACTTATTTTCTCCTAAAGTTGGTCCTTCTAATGGGGGCATGTTAGTGCAACAAGAGGTTGTGAACACTTCTTTCAAGGATCTCCTTCCTAAGCATGAATCTTTGAAGAAATATGTTCATGTTCCTCCTAAAAAAAACTCCCTTCATGAGGATCCTTTTGTGCAAGAAGCTGACATTATCCCTACATTTCCTAGTGATGGCATTTCCTTTTCCAACAAAATACCTACTAGAAATGATGAATTAATGATAAATGCTTACCCTTCTCCTAAACTTTGTCTTACCCATACGCATCCTTAGAGAAAGAAGATGAAATAATAAGCAATTTCCTTAATTCTCTCTCCCCTAAAGATCATATTGAACATATTTTAAGGAAAGAGGATGAGTTTAACACATCTATTGATGCTCTCCCTCCTAAGGATGAGGAATTAATAAACAATGTTATCTCCTCTCCCAAAATTGACAATACTTCAAACATTCCTTTCAACCACTTCACTATTTGGGATGAACCATTAGAAGAAGGTGTAGATTATTCTCTATCCCATGAGAGAACCCTAGCCAAAGGGGATGAAATCAAGATTGAAAACTCCCTTGATAGTTTCTCACCTTCCTTGAATCTCAATTATTCTCCCTCTAAAAATAAAGCATCTCCCTCTCCTCAACTTGGTTCTACTCATAAGGATACCCTAGTTCAAAGAAAGATGGTTAACATCTCCTTCAAAGATCTCCCTCTCAAAAGTGAGACTTTAGAGAGTAATGTTGATCCTTCTCCTAGAGAGTTTATTCCCCATGTAGATCCTTTGATGATAGAGGATTATATGACCTTTCCTAGTATTACTCTTCCTACTAGAACATCAATGCCTACCCCTTGTCTCTCTCCTAAAATTGATTTAATCCATGATTTAGTGCAAGAGAAGACTATCAATAATTCTTCCAACACTTTTGTTCATTCCTCTAAACCATCCTCAATCAATTTGATACATGTGAATGAAACACCTAACAAACCTCTCTTCACTGTCCAAGGGGCTTGTCCTTCTCAACCTTTAAATAAGCCTATCTTAGTGGTTCAAGGTGGTTATGCTAATGATTCTTTTTGCACTCATAAGAAACCTATTATTACTGTGCAAGGAGGTTATTCTTCTAAGAGCCCTTATGAGTATGCTAAGCAACTGACTAGAGAGAGTTATAATGCGGTTGCTCATACCCATAACACAAGAAACAATAGGCAACCTAATCCTCCTCCTGTTACTCCAGTTTCTCTTCCTAATCCTCAACCAATTCTTCCGCAAGCTCCACGTATTTCACAAGTTATTGTTAAGGAATATGATCTCATAGAACAACTTAAAGCTACCCCTGCTAAGATATCCCTTTGGGATTTGATCCAAACTTCTTCCGCTCATCATGGAATGTTACAAGATGCCTTGAAAGATTTGAATGTTCCTCCACCTAATACATCCAGTAATATAGTGTCTTTGGTTAACTCTGTGATGAATCCTAAAGCTCAAATTGTGTTTACTCAAGATGAATTGCCTACTAGTGAAATTCAACATCAATATGATCCCTTGATGATTGTGGTTATCATAAATGACACTGCTATAAGACGAACACTAGTAGATAATGGCTCTGGCCTTAATGTGTGTAGCATTAATCTATTGCATAATATGAATGTGGATACATCCCTTATTGAGCCTGACTCTCGTCCCATTCAAGGCTTTGATAATGTGGCTAAGTCTTCATTAGGTATTATCACCTTACCCATCACAGTGGGACCTATTACTTTGCCTACTCCTATCCATGTTATGTCGGGAAATCTAACATACAACTTGTTATTAGGGAGACCTTGGATTCATAGTATGCAAGCTGTCCCCTCTACATTGCATAGACAAGTTAAATTTATTTATAACAATAAGACATATACCTTGATAGGTGATACTAATTTTCAAGCTTGTTTGCAAACATCTACTTCCAAAGGGAGTTCTTCTAAACCTTCCTCTTCTAGTGATGACAAGATACCTATGGATGAATCATCACCCTCTGATAATCAAAATTCTTTGGATGAGTCTGAAATTCTTGAAGAAGATTCTTCTCAACTTGAATCTACACATGAAAAGGCTTTTGATCCTGAGAAGGTTCTCGTAGAAGATGATTGGGGATCTCTTGACTTTAATCCCACTTTTGTAGTTGAGTATAGGGTTCCTCCTAGAGAGCTTAAAGTTAAAAAGAAGGAAGAAACTAAAGATCAATCAACCTTACCTGAACCTATGAACAATAATTTTGTGGCCGCTTCTCAAACTTCTTCTCCTCACACCTCTAATTCTGAAGAATTTAATTCTTTGTCTTATGAAAAACCACCTTCTCTTTCTAAAATGGCTAATCATTATAGTCGTGGTTTTCATATTTTAGCTAAGTATGGGTATAATGGAAATGGTTGTGGCGCTCACGAACAAGGGATAAAGGTTCCTCTAGGGAATAATCTTTATGATGAGACCTTTGGACTTGGTTATAATCCCTACAAGCGCACCAAAACATCTAAAAGACCATCTCTCAATGTGAATGCTATATTTAGTAGTGATGATGATCTCACTTCAACTAAAGCATCTTCTACTTCTATCAACTCTCATTCCCCTGATAAGGAAATCTTGGTGATGAACAAATCTCTTTATGAATCCCCTCAAATTTCTAAATCCACTTATGAATCTTTATCTCCTATTCATCATAAAGTCCTTTCCTCCAGGGATAAGGCTCTAATAAATTACACTCATCCCTCTTCTAAGATTTCTTGTGACTTTTCTTCTTCAATTTTTATCATTTTATACATGTTTTTGATCTCACTTATAGTTGAGCATTTAGCATGTCATATTCAAATACCTCATTCAATCTATCATGTCTTTAAATAACATTAATGGCTATTATGTTGCTCATCATTATGTGACATTGGTAGCTCATTTACTGGGGGCTCATTGTCATTCATGATGGTACAATTTCAAGTGCAATCATATTTTTGAAGCAACATAATAGCCTATTTTTCTATGTTATCTCTTGTTCCTATGAGGACAAGAGTGATTTCATACATCTCTTCTTTTTATGGTTAAAATTTCCCTTTGGGGTAATAGTGTGGAAATATTGATCATCTTTTCTTTAGAATCCTCTTTTCCTAGATATGGGAGAAGATGTGTATCCTCTTTCTTATCCTACCCACTTCTTGTGAGGAGCATTTTACATACACTAATGTCTTGCTTGCATGAACTCATGTGAGTATGTAGTACATTTTTCTTATGTCTAAATCGCTCCCTAGAAGATTGTGTATGTCCTTCTCATTGTCCTTATCCTTGGGAGGCAATGATCTTTCCTTATTTTTATCTAAGGATCCACCTTTTCCTATCTCGTGGATGGTGTGAACTTTATTACTTGATGTTATTCCTTGTATGCATTTGTTGTTGTTTGTTCAAGGATTCTCTCTTACAAGAGGTGTAAGTCCTTGACTACAACCTCTTTTGCACTTGGTAAAATACATCCATAATGAATTCACTCTCCCAATTGGGTTAAAAAGAGCATCATCCTTCATTAAGAATCACTTTCACCTCGCAAAAGAAGGAAGTATTTCATTCTTATTCTCTTCTTTGTCTTATTCTAGAAGATGTTATATTTGTCTAAGACAATTCCTCTCGGGATAGGTGTCTTTTGTACAAAGATCTCTTCTCCTCTAAGGATCTCCTTTACACATACTACAAGATATCCCTTTTCAACTATCTTATCCTAGCTTAAAGAGTGCAAAACTCTCTTGCTTGGATCTATGACATTGTTGCATTTTTGGGGTATCTTCTTTTGTGATGAAGGTAGGTATCCTTGTTCTACTTTTCTTATGACATAAACATTACACTTTTTGAGCAATGGGTCATTCTCGGAACCAGAGCATAGACTCTTAGAGCAAGATGTCACGCTTTTGTACTATACATATACAGGTTGTAGCATACTCGGTCATAGACTCCTATGAGGTGCTTCTAACCTCACTTACACACACATGCACAGGGTTAAGTGGAACTAGCGGCATAAGGCTAGACTTTCTCACTCTCCTCCCTTACATGGATCACCTAGACAGACTCTAAGGGCTAGTTTTCCATATCCTTTTTTCCCATGGATCACCTAGACAAGATCTAGGGGCAAGAAGTCCATGTTTTCTCTCTCAATATTCTTTTCATGGATCACCAATGTGTGTATTCATGCTTTTTTCCTTTCTTTTCTTCTCTTTGCATTTTGTTTCCATTTACATCCTTCATCTTGTGTTAGAGAACTCTCAAATCCTCACGCTCTTTGTTGTGTTGGAATTGAGATTTAGTCCTCTTTCTTACCAAATGATTCGCCATTAGTTTTTGATCTCATATCAAATCTTCTTGTGAGCATTTGTCATCAATATTCTTTAACAATTCGAAGTGGTAAACACGATACCCTATTTCAACTCACTAAAATTAGCAATCCGAAATAGGGGGGGCATATAGCTACCCTTTAATTTTCATCACCTTCCTTAGTAAGCATTAGGTGATTTTGTGATCTAACATGTGGTTTTGTAGGTTGTGGTTCCGAACTGAGTACTGCAGATGCCGCTGGGGGCTTCATCCGACAACTTATGGATATATCCTTTTTCAAATAATGTTTACTTTTCTGTACTTTAGCTTGCATATGCACGTAGTGTTCATATGACCGCTAAAGTGGGGGCTAAATGTAGCATCGTAAATTGTATGCACTTGCTAGGGTGCTACAATTTCACACCTAGTTTAGCACCCGCCTTGGCGCATTTTGCATCTTGCATTGCATTTCCCCTTTAGCAATTAATTAGGTCTAAGGTTCTATTTTGTCATCTCTCATATCATAAAGTTGGGCCCTTTCATTAAAGTGTGCCCTTTTCATTTTATTCCTCCAATACATCATTTAATCAAAAACCCTAATTAGGTCCTATTTCGAACTTGGGGGCTTGATTTTGGGGGTCAAAACATCTCAAAATCACCTGTAACTTTGGGATTCTCTCTAAAATCATCATATCCGACGACCCTGAAAATTTGGTGAAAAGTTGTCAGGACCATGGCGCCCGGAGAGGACAATGGCGCCCAAAGTGCACATGGTCCCAGACATTTTTCCCAAAATTTTAGGAGCGCGATCCAATCATAAAATAAAGCTTAGCCCCAAGAAATTGGCAGGAGATTCAATCTCTAGGTCGGCCAAAAGTTGAAATTAAGACCTAGGGTTTCATATATAAGAGCTCTCTTTCTTCATTTGAAAGGAGAGGAATTTTTGGTTTTCAGGGACTTTCTATGCAGTGAAAGAGCAGATCTTTGAAGACTTCAATAACATTCAATATCCATCCATCAAACATTCATCAGTTTCATTTATTTAGGGCTTTGAAGGCATTGGAGAGCAATAAGAGATCACCGACTGAAGATTGGCTTGTACCCCTCCCTTGGGGTTGGGTATGATATCATGTTGTTTCCATGTCTTTGCATAAGCCTCATTATATCATTTATATTCATGCTTTAGATCACTTTGCATCTTGATTTGGAGCATTTACATTATCATTTACAAGCAATTAGGGTTTACTTTCTAGGTTGCTCTAGTTTGCTTACTTGCATTTTAGGATCTTGCACACACACAAGGTCTGCACACACATTACTTTTACAATACAACTTGGCTATTCGTGGAGGTGGAAATCACCAAAGCAGGGGTTTGACTAAGGCAAAACCCTATATAGCTGCCCACCACACCTTTTCAGATATAAGTGCAGGTTTCGAAATTCAGACGATGCCGCAAGTTGCAGATCTAGAAGAAGCAGACCGAGACAGAACTTCACACCAAATTTTAGGGAAAAAGACCAGGACAGGGGCGTGGGGCGCCCTGGTCCTGCTAGGACAAGCGCGTTGGGCGCCCTCGTCCCTGGGACAGTGGCGCTGGGCACCCTGGTCCCTTAGTCAGACAATGAGATTCAGCATTTCCGACAGCTTTCCGGGTTGCAAAACAGCAGTTTCTGGAGCAGTTTCAGGGGCAGAATCAGGACAGTGGCGCCCGCGCCCTCGTCCCAAACATTTTCACTTAGATTTTAACTCCGGGTACACATTTGCATTCTTGTCTTGTCCTTGTGTTTACAGCTTTCCATTGTTTAATCTCAATTTTGCAATCTTGTTATTAGTTCATACTTGCACTTTAGGGTCAGGAATTGAACTTGCATCTATCATTTGCAACAAAGGAATAGAAATCCTAATAGGTAGCCCGTGGCTCTCTCTTCCACAAAAAGAAGTAGCCAATTGTGTGATACCTCTAGGCTCTTTCGTATTCCACAAGTGTGTGATTGAAAGTGAGATTTGGGCATGTTTGCTTAGTGTCACTTTTTCCCCTACACACATGTATTCAACTGTTTATGTAGGTGCAGGTACCGAGCATCGACTCCACTTGAATCTTCAAGTCAAAGCGTGCTCTCTAACCCAATGATAAAGTGGACAAGGAGATATCAGTCAGACCACTATCAGCCACCCTAGTTCCTTGTTTGTCAGATCTTGTCAGTCGTCACCCTTTGTTAGTACTCTATGTTTTGAGTTATTGTAAATTGTTGCTCTTGCTTATAGTTAGTAATTTTGTGAAACAATTAATATTTTACCCCCTTTCAATATTTGGAATGTAGTGAATTAATTAATTAATGTTGGAATAGATGGAACTTTAAGATTTAATTAAATTGAAAAATAATATTCATGTTTTTTTTTTTAAATTAGTTAATTGTAATTAATTGTAGTTCTTCATTTGACTTATTTATCAAGTAATTTGAGGACTTAGATTAATTTTTAAATCAGTAAGATTAATTGAATAGAAACTATAAATATCCAATTAAGTATTTCAGTATTTTGGTAATAAACTATTAAAAAGTCAATTATTTCTTAACGTTTTAAAAAAATTAATTTTTTTTTTAAAGAAAAGAATTAATATTTGCATGTGAGTGGGAGTTATAAATTAATAAATAAAGTAATTAATGATTTTTAGGTGGAGGAATCTACATGTTGGGAGTTACATTTTGAAAGGATATTTTATTTGGCTTTCTTTGCTTTTTGAGGGGAGGAAGTTGTTGCGGTGAAGGCTCTAACTTTTTTTCATTTTTGCTCTTGGTTTTGGGGTTTATCAAAATTTGGGGGTTTTTGTTACAAATTTTTTTTTTGGAAGAATGTTGTGTTGAAAACTTAGTGAAAGAATGGGATCGAGTTTGTGAAGTTTTCTGAATTTGAGAGGCTTGGCATGAATCTTCTGGAAAAATCTCCTTTCTTTTCTTTCTCTGTGTGCCTTCCACATACAGAGAAGAGGTAAGGTTCTGTCTCTTCTTTTTTTACATGCTAATTTTTCTGAATGAATATCTTTATGATGAATTGAGGAAAAATTAAGGATTAGTTTTCTTTCATAAGATTCTGTTGGATAGATCTTAGAATTTTTGAGTTTCTTTACAAATCTAGTATCTGAAAGTTAATATAAACATAGCTATTGATCTTACAAGTTTTAAATTTCTTTTTATTTATATTCTTTAGAGATCTATAGTTGGATTGAATAAAATTGGAAATCTGGAATTTGTTTGAAATCATTCATCAATTTGAATATTTGAAACAGGTAATTTAATCTCTGGAAATTTATTATTTCTAGTCTGTATTTCATTTTTGTATTTTTTCTGGCTCGTGGTAGAGAATATATATATATATATATATATATAATCCTGGAATTTGAATCTCTACTGTTAATTTTATTCTTGCACTTCTCTCTGTGAATCTTATCTATGATTCGATTATATATATATATATATATATATATAAACCCATGCAATTTATCTTTAGTGTCGGGTGTAGTATCCTGCCCACGGTTTTCAGCGATGGTTGACTGTCGCAGTGGAGGTAGGGAGCTGCCCACGTAGTGGGAAGAGCCCTCCCCACTACCGTGGGGGTGGGAATACTACCCACTAATGTGGGCATTCCCCACATCAATACCCACTTTGCCCCCCTCCCGCCGTGTTTCAAATCCTTCGCAGTGCTTAGGTTATATCGCTGTGCGGTGTTCTTGAAATATGCTCGGTCGAAATTTATATTATCGTATGTTGTTTGTATTGTTATCGGATTTCGATTTTTTTGTGATATTAAATATATAATTATATAATTATAATTTTATATATATATATATATAGTTTTATTTTGTAATAGAGATTTTGATTTCTCTCACTCCTCTACGGGGTTATGGCAGATGTCAGTATTATAGTGTTTGTATAAATGTGAATATATATATATATATATATAGGTTTATTAGCTATGCTTCTATTGTGGAATTTAGATATCTGTAGTGTGACTGTATAATTAGATGTATGGATTAATTTTGAGCTCTTAATTCATTGTTATAGATTTAGATTTGAAATGTGAAATTGGTAATTATGCACTTAGTTATCATAGAGATTTAATCATACTAAAATGAGTTTTAATGTGCAATTGTGAGTCAAGGAATTTTAATGAATTTTGGAAACATATTGTTAATTTGGATTAATATAGTTGTAGGTGATATTTTTTCACTCCTTGGTTTTATAATATAATTTCTCTTGTTATGAGACCATGGTATAATCGGTATTGTCCATCGTAATTGAGAACTTGTTGATGTTGCTTTAATTGTATTTGGCTTCCAGAGGCTTGGTCAAGGATAGAGTTTCTTTTTTTCAAGTCTTCTCTTTGTCCTTGATTGTTAAGATTGACCCCTTGCAAGAATACTTGTTAGCCGAGTCTTCATTGTTAAATATTAATGTATTGTTTGCCCTGATATTTGATTCAATGGGTTTTGCATGCTAGATGACCATTCCTAGCCTAACGATGTTATTACTCCCTTTTGAGGATCTTTTCTAGTATAAGAATTGAGTCGTGCTATGGTGGATTCCTATCTACTTGTGGTTAGATATCATGGCCTTGAGTTATTTTGAATCCTAGGTACAAGTAGGGGGAGTGGCTTCCATTGGGGGTCGGGACCCAAAGTGGTCGCCAGGGTAACCCAATGGAAGTTATGTAATCAAGTGATAACCTAATCAATGTACTTGGGTGGGTAGTTAGTACACATTAATTAAGATAATTCTTGGATGCCTCCTTGCCCACAAACGCTCATATAGGTTTGGGGTAAGTGGAGAAGGGCCTGGAATGGCTTCCACTGACCTTGTCTCCTAGAGAGGTTGGTTTGGTCCACTAGTGTATGTATGGGTGTCGGGGGTCGGGAGAGGTCACCGGGGTAACCCTTGATGGGGGTCGGGACCTAGTGAAGACCTACCAGGGTAACCCATGACATCCTAGTGATGACACTTTTCCCTTGCAGCCTAGTGGTAACCCGCATCTTTATCCTTCTATGCATTGTTGAGTTTCCTGAAGTGGTTGGTTTTCTCATGCTTGTTGTCCTTTTTGGTGGATGTTGTGGCCTCTAGAGCTTGGTTTTTATGTTTTTTTTTTTGGTGTTCTCTTGTGAGCCTCTTACATGTCTAGGTTAATCGATTCCTTGATGGTATTGATATGTTGATTTCTCCAGTGAGTCACATTGGTACCCTTGTTTATCTTGCTTCCACCTAGAGGGTCTGATTGGTACCTCCTAGCACGAGGGGTGGACCTTTTTTGTGCCACATGGTTGGGTGGAATTCTTTTCACACCCATTGGGTTTGGCTCCTTCAACTTCATGTTCATGATGGATTGGAGAAGATTCGAACACTATCATTGATGTACCAGATTTATGTATGCTTCCCTACTTGGGACTTTTGGAGATTTGTATAGTGAGGATCCATCATTTTGTATATGTAATTCTTATGCAAATTCTTGAGCTTTGTATTGAGAATTCTTGTATCCATGTATTATTTTGTAATGTAATTTATAGTAGGTTCCTTGTAATTATTTGATATGATGTGTAACCTTGTGTAGCGTCATTATGGGGCCTTGAGGACATTTGTTATTGATTCATTATCTATTTGTTTAATTGTATTTTATCAATTGTACATGTTATATTGATTGATTAAAAAAAAAAATCTCGCATTTTCTTGTTCTTGGACGTTATGTCCTCTGGGCCTCATGGCGAAACATGATAGGGACAATTCAAGATGGCTAAGAAGAAAATCATCACACTTGAAGCCCTTACTGAAGCGGACACCAAAGCCTCGAGTTGGGGCACTAATGATAAGGACTAGGGCTTTTGGATAACAATGAGTAAATTCATTGATATGGTGGAAAAGTGGAAAGGTTTGGAGAAGACAGTGAAGGAGATCAGTGAGAAAATAAACCAAGGTAATGACACAAAGGATTTGGTGAAAGTGGTTGAGGTCTTGCATGATAATCAGGACTCCATGAAAAGGAAAATGGAAAATATGTTTACTCAAAACATGGAGATGATCACAAAGAACTTCATTGCTCTCCAAGCCATACAAGATGAAATCGAGAGGAGATGAGCAAAAAAGTGGCGTCATTTGGAGTCCTTCACTACCACTAGGCTAGATGTGTTTGTGTCTAAGGTAAAGGCAACCCTGGAGTCCCTAACCATCTCCACTAGGAAATATTATAATAGGAATCTCTCCTTTTCAAAAAAGACAAAGAACTCAACCAGTTTGGGAAGCTAGTGTTGTCTCCCACTGGGTAGGCCATTAGGTCATGCCTTTAGTGGGGGTGAGTTTTGTTTTGTTTTTTGGCCTATTGTTTTGCTTATTAGTTTTCTGGGTGATGTTGTTTGTATTGGATGCTTATTGTATTTTGCTCCTTTTTGGCAATAGGCATTATGGTCTTGGGCCCTCACTCTTCACGAGCTCTTGGTTTTTATCGCTTGTTGGTTTTGTTGTTATGTAAAGGTTTGGACCTCTCCCAGTTTAATCTATTTAGAAATAGTACAGATATATTCAAGACATATAATTATAAATAGAAATATATATAAACCTTGAGTTGCTTATTTTGATAAATAGTTATTTTATTTTAAGAATTATTTAAAATCTTATTTATATTGTTTAACTTGTTTTCTAAATGGGAATTATTTTTAAGTTAAAATTTATTTTTTATTTTTTAATTAAAAATAGTGGTTATGTTTTATCTTTTGTTAACAAGCTCAATTCATTACACTCCACCCTTTGTTGCCACTATAGTGGCACTAACTAGTGCAATAATTTTATAAATTCATTAACATTTTCTATGGGCCATCCATATTCGTTATTTTTAAAAAAATATTCTTGTTGTATTTGAAGTTTGAATAATTTTTTGAACATGCTCACATCATTACACTCCACTCCTTGCTACATCTACCATTACACCTCTCGATGCAATAAAGAATATTGTTGTCTACATAACACATGGACATCCATGTTCATTCATTCCATGTACAATGGTAAAATATTTTTTTCTAAATAAATAATTGAAGATAATAAATATATAATTTTACATGGTAGATATTACCTTATCCCAATAATATTCCAATTTCTATTTGTATTATAAAGACACAAAAGAAAATAATAAAAAAATCAAGTACATGATGCAATA
Organism: Cryptomeria japonica; assembly: GCF_030272615.1. Lineage (NCBI taxonomy): Eukaryota > Viridiplantae > Streptophyta > Pinopsida > Cupressales > Cupressaceae > Cryptomeria > Cryptomeria japonica. The sequence goes on from NC_081414.1 coordinate 242,427,701, forward strand.
TCCATGGACATCTTACACCAAGAGAAAATATATATTTTCATTTGTTTATGATTAAGATAAGTTAGTTTTTTTATGTGGCCCAAATTCTATTACAAAGAACAACAATGAGGTTACTATAAAGGTAAGCAAATCTAGGACTGATCAATATTTGAAATAATATTTTGCACCTTCACACCTTTCATTCACGTTTGCACTACTTTCCAACAAGAGATATTTCCAAACTCAAAGACCTAGAAGAAGAGAGAGAAGAAATACCCTCAACAACCCCAACAAAGGATACAACTCAAACTAAAGAATGTGGATTTGTAGTATGACAAGGAAGAAAAATGACTTTATGAGCATCAAAAAAATTATCTATCAAATTAGTTAGAAAATTCTATATTTAAAGGCATTATTTTAAAAGCTTAAGTTCACTTAGTTAAGCTTTAGTTGATATTTATTTAGCTCCTTTATTATTTTTTTGGTTTTCCTAATATTAGATTAGGGCTTCTCTTGTTTTCTATAAAGCAAGTCATTATGCATTATTTTAGTCATTATGTATCTTTTTCTTTTGAGGAATATAACATATATTTCTTCCTACTCTTGTTTGTGGAAGGTGTTCTTTGTTTGTTGTTTGATCTTGTAGGCTTGTGTTGTAAAACTCAACATGATATCAGAGTGTGGATTTAGTGAACCCCTCTCAAGCTTTGAGAGTTTCTTTTATCAAAGGCATTATAGGGTCACCATATTTGTCTTCTTGTGTGAATCTAGAAGTGGATTTTTTTTCCTAGCTTTTCGATCTAAATTCAATGCTGAATTCGTAAAAATAAAAGGTAAGTAGAAACCTGCAATAAAATGGAAAATAGTAAGAACTTGAAAAGCTAGAGTTGTATGCATCAAAAGTCACCTAATAGTATCTAGAACTAAGTTTTTAACATCACATGGAATTTCAGTAGTCTCTGGAATCCAATAGATACGAAAATGAAGAGTCTAAGCAAAAATAAAATAACAAACAAATTACAAATTTTCAAAACACTAGGAATTTAGGTACCCCAACTTGGTGGGGCCATAACTTTCAGCTCACAACTTGAAATTCAAAAAGGCTTACACTGTTGGAAAGGTCTCGAAGAGAACTAATTTCATTGCCTTAACACCATGGCCTTCATCTTATCAAGTTAAGTGAACAACGATACTTTTGACCTCAAATTCCGCTCTGAAGACCTCTGAAAATGTGATTTACTAAAATGTAGAAAATACCGAAAAATTAGATTTTTCATATTTTTCAATTTCCTCACTTCTAGCTTATTCTGGATCATTCTCAAAAGCCTCTGGATCACTTTTGGAACAAATAGGCATCACTATTGTGTGTACAACATCCTAAAACCAACAAATCGTCTATCATTTTGTCAAAATTTAGGTTATTGAGTTTTAGTTGATTTCTTCCGTGGAAATGAGTTTCAGGGCAAGCTTAAAATATTAGTACAATTTTTGGTCATATTTGAGCAAAACAAACCTTCCTATTGTGTCTGCAGTGACCAAAAATCCTAATATTGCATGTTATCTTATGAAAAACAATGCATTTGAAAAAAATTTACACTTATATAGATTGTATAGTTTGTACTTTAGTGCCCAGGTTCAAGAAACATAGTAGGGCCTCAAAAAATAATTTGGTAACGAAAGTTTTATTTTAAAAAATTTGCAGTATTTTTTAACAAGCATAATTTTTTTGATAGGGGCAAATTTTTACGTAGGATGTCTAATTTATTACACCTACAAGCTTGTATTGATTCCAACAATGGTAGGGGTCTTGTCAACCATACAGCAAGCAGTGCAAAAAGCAGGAGTTATTCTAATGGCGACTCCCTTTTTTAGGTGGTAGTTGTAACCATTCTATTGGCCTGCAGCTAACCTGGTTCCAAAATGGCACTTTCATACCATTGAAAATTAATAACACGAAGTTAGTCATGCATTACAAGCCATTGAGCGTGCAAGCTATGACTGTGATTTTTCCAAACAGTCAATAACACCAGTTTTATAGTGTCATTTTGAAGCCATTTTAGTTGTGTCCCTTCTATTGTTGATTGTAGCAGTGATTGAAATATCAAATATTTCAACGCATATTTCAACCACATAATTTTTCCAACGACTTGCAGAAATTTTTTTGACCACTAAATGTTTTTTGGTAGAGGAGAAATTTTTTGAGTAGGAGAGAATATTCTAAAGAATATTTTATTGACATTAGCATGATGTCATGCTAATGTCAGTAATACATATGCTACTTGGGCCCCTACACGTCCCCTCTCTTTCTTTTTGACCTACGTGTAACTTGGTCATACGGTGTCGAAATTGTGCAAACAAGATATTATCATAAATATAGTTCAATCATTGATCCAATGGTGTAGGTTTTGATTGCTCATTCTACTCAAATTTTTTGTATGAAGCTATTGAAGTTAGACCTTATTTTTTGCACTCCTGGGCAATAACTAGCTCTATATTTAGAGACATGCTTTTTATCTTAACTTCACTTAGTTAAGCTTTAGTTGATCTTTATTCAGCTCCTTTATGATTTTTTTAGTTTTCATAATATTAGATTAGGACTTCTCTTGATTTCTATAAAGCAAGTCATTATGCACTATTTTAGTCAACTATATTTTTTTCTTTTGAGGAATATAGGATATCTTTCTTTCTACTCTTGTTTGTCAAAGGTGTTCTTTGTTTACTATTTGATCTGGTAGGCTTGTGTTGTGAAATTTAATAAAATCAAAATGTGGTTCAAATGAATGATAAACACCACAATTTAAAGGATGTTAAATATCTTGTTGAGAATCAACCATGTTAACATCAAAAGGATACACTCAAGGCCTAAACAAAACCAATGAAGGGAGAGAGTAAAGCAACACTAAATCCATAGGATCATCCATTGAATTATTTGAATACATAGTAAGGTATAGGGAAAGAGAATAGTCCACCAAGAGGAGGAAGAAACTTTGTGAGAACCACAAGGATAGCCATAGGCCAAATGCCTCATAGAAAAGAAAAATCTACAATGAAATGGGATTTTGTTATAGTCAATGAGCTAATTCCAAGGATGATCATCCACCTATTAAACAATATTATCAGGTAGTTGATATATAAATATCCACCAAGATATGAGAAAAGGAAGTGTGAGAAAATTTGGTAGTAGTAGAGTCCACTTTCAGAAAATGATCCAAGGTATTACCAATGACCTCATAAGAATGTTACACTATAACTAGAAGGGGAGGTATAACGATCTCACCTAAAAAGGGGTAACATCAATAGACACCTTCATATGACTAAAGGAGGGTAACTAGGGATGCATTGACAGGATTAAAATCCAACATCCAATCACCAAAAGCTTTAAAAAAAATGTCTATCATCAAAAGAATCAAAGAAAATAATATAAAACCTCTAGCACGAGGTTAGATCTCCATCTTACCCTCAACCAAAGGAATCCAGTACTACAAATGCATTGATGCAAATCTAGAAGTGATGGCCATAAGTAGCTAATCCTACAAATCAAACCCTTGCTCAATAAAAAAATATTCATTTTCAATCACTTCTTGACTTGGAACCACCACAACGATAGCTAAAGAAAAACTAATTTATTCTTTCGATCAAAACCTTAGCCTTAGCCGAGGTAAGAATATAATGTTTTTTTCTATATGAGATCAATGTAAGAAGTACAGTGATGAGAAACAAGGGAAATAACAATACCAAAAAATATCATTGAGCTCTTGATCTTGGCAAAATCTCACAATTATCCAAAGTGTCAAGCTATGTAACTGCAACAAGTTAGGTCCACATTGAGTGGATAAAATATGGGACTAAAAAATCATTTGACAAAATAGATAATGTTTTATTTGAATTTGTATATTGATTTTCTAAAAATGTGTATCTTTTAGGATTTGATAACCATTTATAATGGATATATTTTATGTGTAGATATATTAAACAAATGGATCATCATTTACTAAGGGGTATCAATTCTAGAAAAGGAAAAAAAAAAACCTTGTTCATTGTTTTCGATAACAAAAAGAATAGAAGTTGATAGACATGAACATATATATGCATCCAGATTTGATCCCATTTTGTGATAGGTTATAATTAACCAAAAGCATAATATTTAGACATAAACTAACATTACAATAAGAAGACCTCAATATTATATTTAATTTACAAATAATTCTAAAATAAATCAAACCAAAAAATAAACAAGGTTAAAAAATGCAAAGAAATTTCAAACATAATTGAAATCATAATACATATGAATTAGCTAAATCTTATTATAATAACTAATAACTACTAATCAAAATAGATAAAAAAATTATTACAACAATGATTTGTTGGAGTTTACTTGCTCCTAACTATATTATTAAAATATCCAAGATATAATTAAGTTTTAAAAATATAATTGAACTATTACAAATTACATGACAAGCATCTTTTTCAAAAAAAAATTATATATTTTTATTTGAAATACAATTTTATTTTATCTTTTTATTCAACCATTATCATTTTATAATAATATAATGAAAATAATTTTAATCTCTATTGAACAGTAGAAAAAAATCAATCAATTGTTTTTTCATTTTCAATTAGAACACAAATAATAAAGTAAATAAAAAGTTTAATAATTAAGATAACATGTTTGATTGATAACACTTACTTTTATGATCTAATTTAGATTTTTTACTTTGCTCATAAATTTATCTACAACGTCTATAAATTTTGAATATGCTTTAATTTGGTTTAAAAAAACTGTAATGATCAGAAGATATTGAGATTTTATTATATCCCAAAATGTATGTTATGTGAGTGACAGGGTTCAACAGTAAACCTCTGGGACCTCCCATTATTAACATGTCACAGCCTAGTACCCCAATAATAACCTTCCCTACCAGTCAGCTTTAAAAAATGATATCAGAAGACCATAGTTATGGTCTGCAATAACGACACTATATAATAGAATCCTATCTTTTCCTAATGTACGAAGAGAAATTATCACGAAGAAAGACAATTGTTTTTATGGTTGTTTAAGTGAAGGAGTTATAATTTTAATTGAATGGTACCTGTAGCATCAAATTATGATCTTCAGAAACTAAAGAAGATATACTTAAAAAACTGAAGGATAATTTAAATAAATAGTTTTCCCCGAAAACAAAGTCCATAAACATGATTGAACGACGATGAAACGATAGAGGAGGAAAATTGGGCAGATAAATAATTAAAGTTTTATGAGACTGGTAGTTGAGCAGACCTTCAACAATCATGGATGTCTATAGTTCTGAATCAGGACAGAAAACTGCGTTTCAAAAACTATTAGTGACATTTGAAAATATTTCTCAATGTGTAAATACTTGATTACATAAATATAAGTTTATAATGAGTGAAGAGTCAAAGTGATTCGAATTATGGATTCTGATGACAATACCTGAGTGAGATCCTGTCGTACAATTACTAGCATATAGAAAAACTAGAAAAAAATATAAAAATATATTTTCCAATGTTTCAAATTTTTTTCATCACAAAGTGATCTGGGCAAGATTCGTTGCTCATAGAAGGATGGTATCGTCATCATAAAACATCATTTGGTTTGCCTTCAATAGCTCATCGTGCTTGTAATTTCATGTTGGGTATGCCCACAAACAACTATTCCTTTGCCGTGTACTAGCATTTGGCCCGCATGAATATCGATGGATTGAATGATGCCACAAACAAAGAGAAATCTACTTTGGTCATAATTCCTGTCTTGAAAAATCTCTTACACTACTTGAATGCATATCCAACCACAGTGAAAATGATGGCTTTACCGAGGAAAACGAGAAGTTTGGGTATTAAAAAACGGTCTTGAAAATGTAGAAATCACATCAAAGTTTGGGCCTAATTATATCTAACACATGGCTCTCAAGTTATAAATTCAAGAAACACATAATGTGAAAAACAGCATTATGTTTGCATATCTTTGCTAAGGAGTTGCGAGCTAAGCTTGAAATGATTTTGTCACCAGTGCGCCATTTAGTTTAGTTTGCTGGATCATTAGTGTCTTGTTGTTGGCTAAGCTTTCATAATTTCATAGATTTTTGTTTGTTTAAACTTGTAAGTTGGGATTATGAGGCGAACAAAGTCATGTATTGGTGTAAATAGAGGCCCCTGGACACCCGCTGAAGATCTTCTTTTGAAAAACCATGTACAACTCCATGGAGAAGGACACTGGAATTCTATTGCTGATAAATCAGGTAAGAGTAACGCATGCTTTTTAAGATAGAGTTTAAACAGCTGGTATTTTTTGTTTTCAGTCTGGTGGTAATAAAACTGAAGGCTATTGACGAATGTCTTAAGTGGGTGAATTAGGCAATGGCTTAAATCACACGTAAACATTTAAGATTGATTGACATTTTCTACATTTAATATGTTGCTTAGTATATATAGTTTAAGACTGGTTGTAAATTAGACACCAAATTGCTAAGATGAGTTGCTCATTCGATTTAAATACAGGTAGTTATAGTTTAGATAACTAATTTGTGGTTCAGATAGCTAGCTTTTTTCCTATAATATCTGTCGAGTTAGTTCTTTGTGCAGGTTTGCAACGAACTGGAAAGAGTTGCAGGCTCAGGTGGATGAACTACCTTCGCCCTAGTGTCAAACGAGGTCATATTTCAGCTGATGAAGAAGAACTCATTATAAGACTTCACAAATTGTTGGGAAATCGGTACAGATTTTTATTCATTTCTTGGTTCTTATTGTCCTCTCTGGTTCTTCTTTAATGAAAGATTACATGGTTCTATTGGTTTAAATTTTGCAGTCCAGCTGAAAGATTATTTTGATGATTTCTAAACCTAACTAGTGTTTAAAAACCGGTAACTATTCGCAGGTGGTCGTTGATTGCTGGCAGAATGCCTGGGCGAACAGATAGTGAAATCAAGAACTACTGGAATACACATTTGAGCAAGAAAGTGGTGAGAAAAGATCCCAAATGCGCCAAACAAGGCTATAAATATCATGTGGGTGCTGCTACAGATCAACAGCACTTGTCTGATCAGAATGAGAAAGTGTGCTGTGAACCAGAAAGAGAAAGGACTGTCATGGATAATATGACAGCTACAAATGAACTCATGGGTTCAGCAGAGTCCGATGACTATTCTGTATGCATTCTCAAAGATCAGACCAGTTTTTCATATGAAGAAATTGAGAGATTTCCCCTGCAACGGAATATTTCTTCCAACTGGGGAAATGCAAATTACAAACATTTCAATGGATATGAAGATGCTCTATTACAAGATGTTTCAATGGGTATGGAGCAAATCACAGATATGAACAATGATGCTAACAACATCTATTATGTTGAATCTCTTCCAAATTCATCTTCGTTATTATCAGGATTAATCTGCCCACCTCATTTTTACTGCTCATCCCCATTTGATATGATTTCAAATGAACCAAGGTTCCCATACACTGCAGAAGAGATTTTAAACGACCGCCAAACTCAAACAGAAATAGCTGCTTTGTTCTTTTGAACGTACAATGTTGGAATATACACTCCGACATAAGCAAGTACTGTTAGTGAGTGTTATGTTTATGGGTCATCAAATATTGTTGAGGTTTTCAATTTGTAATATGTAAAGTTTAGTTCACTATTACGATTTCTAGTTTGTTGTCAAACGGTTTAGATAGTTGTCATATCTGTTAAAGCCTAATTATGTGAAGATTATTAAGTTTGTTGAATGTATAAATATGTACTGCTAATTACTCTTGATTAATAAGATAAGATATCAGTGGGTGTTTTGTTTCTCCCCTTCTTGTTTGTCATATTTTATTTTGTTATCAGAGTATTGTTGGGATCAAGGTATCTCAATCTTAGAGTCTTAATATGTTGAATTATTTAATTAATTATTGCATATATTTGTTGTATTATAAGTTTTTAACTTCCTAATGTCATCTTTGTGGGACCTCTTGGTGAGGTGGCATCCTACATGAAAGTTGAATGTATGACATGGATTTTTATTTTCTAGGAAGTTGACACCCACTTTGGAGAGTCAAGTTTGGATGTTGCAACATAATTAATAATTATGCATAAAGGAATTTTTTATTTCAGGTTGAGTTCTACATGGAATGTGGGTGCCTTCAAAGGTGTACTTCCTAATTGGTCAGTACAGTTTCTTATGCGAGTTTGGTAATAATTGACAATTGCATATTTTTGCATGTGTTGTCTATTGCAAAGTCACCTTTCACATGTGTGATGTATTTGGCAGCTTCTATGTAGCATCTTCATACTTAGGCATGGTCTTCGAAAACTTGACGTTTAATGCATTCTATGCCTAATAGATACAAGTGTTTGCTAGAGGAGTTGAGAAAATGAGAGTTGTTAATTTTACAAGGGTTATGCTACTAGGTTTCCTCCAAATAAGAGCAAGATGTAAATCTCCATGTAAAGGCTTAGACCCCGAAAATGTATTGTGCCTTGTTGCTAAATAACACATTGACTTGATGTATTGGAGTGTGGGTTTTTTACTCAAAGAGTTTTTCCCATATATATCTATGTTGTCTCTTCTATCTCATTCTTCTTGTTTCATAATTTTCAAGTATGGAATCTATATTGTTTAATGTTGTTGAAGGTTTCATAGATTTGTAAATTGCACAATCTTCCCTTTAAGGATTTAATCATGGGAAATCAACTATGTCTAACTTTTTTGTTATGGCATAGTGGTATATGCTTGTAATAGCATGGTGTAATTTGTTTTAAAGAATGATTGGATACTGTGGGTGCATACAAATCTTAGAGGTTTTACTGGGATGCTCTCATTTTTCTCCAATTGGTATCAAAGATTTGTTCAATGATTTGCATTGTGCTTGCACGTGAGGATTCATGGTGTTTCTAGTTTTGGGTATTTCTCCTGTTAAGGTTTCTTCGCTTGGAAAGCTTGAGGAAATCTATTTTGATGGATTTGGCTTATGGGTAATCCTTTGGTGAGTGGAAGTCTTGCAATTGATATAGTTTTTCAAAAGACAACAGGTATTTTGAAGGATGATGAAGATGGATTTTCATGGAATTGATCATATTTTTTCATTTAATATGATTTTTGATCTACAACTCCTATTTGATAGTGTTATCACCTTGATGCATGGTGGTGATGCTACATTTCATCATTGTGGGTAGTAATGTTTTCATATTGGGTGTTTTTTCTAAGCTCCCTCGCAATATGGAAAAACTTGGGATGTCTAAACTACAGTGTGAATTTTCTTATATTGGGTGCTTGTTTTAGTCCTCAATATTGGAAGGTTCTATTTCATCCCCGAATGCATGGAGGTTATGGAGTTGATCATACGATGGTCTTGAAGCTTCTAGAATAGCCTATTTCCCTTGTATGCAAGTACGCAATGGTGGTTGTGGAGTTGACCTACAAATTGCCCTAGAGTTCTTGGGCCTCTTATTCATTATAGATGGTTTTACTTGCATGACTTAGCTTCATAGTGCTTGAATCTAATAGTTTTATAGCTTTTCTATTCAAAATCTATGGTGATGCTCATCTATATTATTTCATTGCTTTGGTTTAACCTTTTTGGTGTTTTTAGACTTTTGGGTATTCCAAATGTTAAGTGCATATGGATTTGAATGTGTGTTTGTATACATAGTGGTTTTGTAAGTTTTACATAGTTAATCAAAACTTGCAGTTTCCTAGATTTGTAGATGAGAAATTTTCTAGATTATGGTTCTTATGTGGTGATTCTAGATGAGATAGTTGCAACTCTACATACATATGCTTCATGAATATTTTGAGAAGGTGTTTGATCCTCTATGTGAGGAGATGTTGGCATGCAATCAATCACTCAACAATTCTATAGTATTTGCTAGATAGATTCCTAGGCTATGGTTCTCATATGTAGACATGTTTGGCCAATTAGATATGTGCTTGATCTAGTGTTTGAGTCATGTTATCCACATGATTATCCTCTTTGATATCTTAGTTTGTAGGTTACTGGTGTGATGATGAGTTTTCATGTTTCAATGATTGGATCTATGAGTTATTTGATTTGTAGGTTTATAAAGCCCCTTAATTATAGAGGGATGACTCATTATGGACTACCTATATCTACATGACTAATTTAGTGTTGAAGAGAACTTATTAGTTGGAATTGTTTGTGGTCATTTGTGCATTAGTATGTTGATTTTTTATGAGAGTATGGATGATGGTTGAGTACTTAGATTGTCATTTTTGGGGATCAGTAGCATGTTTATCATGATGTCATGGACAACTTGGATAAAAAAAATTATGAGATTTTCTTGAGAATGATGGTTTGTTTCCTTGGCTTGGATATCTTGACTCCACTTGGTGTTATCAATAGTACAGTTTAATGTGTGCAAACCTAGATTCTCTACAAATTACGAGAAGGTTTGTGATGATTCATGGAGAGCTCAGTATGACAGTTCAGTAGAAGGTCTAACAGTGATTGTAGATTCATGACTTGGTGATAGATGATCTTTTTTATTATTGCAGATGTTGTGGAGGGGATCTTAGAACCTGTTGTTATAGAAGTGTTCTTTCACATTTGCATTCCCACTATATGGAGATGGTTAGATCATGTTGTCATGTTTTATATTCATTATTCAAGATTGGAGCATTAACATTGGTCTGGATAGTTATATTGGTATTGATTGCATTGGTCATGTTCTTTAGAGCTTCATGAGAGTACAATGTTGCATTTGGATCGTAGCATGGGTTGGTTGATTGTTGGTGCTTGTGGATGCTTGGAGACAAAGGTGAGGTGTTTGTTGAGATAGTTACTCTTTTGAGGTTTTAGTATAGATGTTTGAGGAGTTTTTCACCTAGACATGGAAGTGAGTTCATGATACACCTAAGAGGAGGTTGTTCTCGGATAAGTCATGATGGTAGATATTTTGGATATGCAATCTCATTTCCCACTCTTATCCTTCTCGATAAATAATCATCTGAAAGGTGTAACCTATTGCTTTTTTAGATGTATTATGCTTTGTCTTCTCATGGAGATGGATCTTGAGCTATAGTTTCTAATTCTGGAGGGTTCATTTGAGTAGTATTCAACATGTTTGTCTCCTTAAGTATACACTTTTCATTTCTGAAGGTCATAGCAAATGGTATTGGGTTGATGTCCAGATATGGGAAATGGATTTAGTTTGATATTTTTTTAATTTGAAAGACTTACATCTATTTTGGTTACATTATTTATATGTTGTGTTTGATCTTAGATATTGAATGAATTGGGTGTTGTTAAAGCTTTAATTTTGGGGTTTTAAAGGAGATCATACTCGACACAACATGCATTTAGAGGTGTGCACAAAAGGAGATGTCATATGCTTATGATTCACAAGTTCTCTCTTTGGTCTAAGTTATCTTCCTAGATGTTTGTTTTGGAAGCATGAGCTTGTACAATTTTCATTGATGTCAAACTTGGTTATTCGGATAGATGTTGGTCTGAATATGCTTTTGGTTGTTGCAGGTTGAGCTGAGTACTTTTGGTGTTGGTTCTGGAATATTTTTTTGGATATTTATCACTATTCTCCAGTAGGGAATGTGGCTACCAGAGTGGTCTAGAAATATTTTGGCATTCTTTGGATATGTTGTAGAGTGTGTTGTGGTTTAGTGGATGTTGTTTCATGGCAAGTATAGTATTCTCAATATGTTTCTTGAAAATAATTTATTTGTTTTGCAAGAGAGATTTGTTGCTTAAAGTTTGGGATTTTCAGTTACATATGATGTGACCCATTATGTCTAATTAAGTTATCTTAGTTGGATCATATTATTTTGGTTCGAATATGACTTGGAGGTTGTATTGGGATGTAGTTATGGGTCTCACCTTGGTGTGTGGAGGTTCACATGGAGTATTCTACATCGGAAGATGTTCTATGGCCTCTTGATTGTTATATCTACGCGTTACATTTAGTAACGACTTTGGAGAATATATTAACATGTGAAGCTTGATGAATTAATCTTGGAAAGATATCTTATAATGTGTATTGGTTCCCTCTCTCTCTTGTAGTGGACCTTTTTAGTTGTACTGGTCCAGGTAGCTTGTTTTGTATAATATTTCAAGTATTTTATTTTGGTCAACCCTTAATTAGATTTTCAATGATGTATTTCATATTTAAGGAGTGTGGATGGATGAGTTGATTCAGTGGAAAAGTGAATTTATGTGAAGTGTATGTGAATGATATGCAAGAAGATCTAAGATTTTGAATGTGCAAAAGTTTGTTTGACAAGAGCTTTGAAGGTGACATATTTAGGAAGACAATTTTCTATGATATTAGAGGTTGTCAAAGATTTTTTTCATGATGTTGGTCACTTGATCCAATTGTTCAAGGATAATTTCATGTTTAGGAGAATCCTAAACTCATTTTAATTTAGCTATTTCCTTCATTGTTGATTGACAGTGAGTCCCTTGAGAGAAGTTTGTATCTTGCCCTAAATAAGTGATATTTAGTAGAGAAAGTCCTAATTTTATATCTTTCTTAAGGTTGTGTGCCTTAGTCAGCAAGTACAGAGTAGTGAGATCTTTGGTAGGAATCCATATTCATCACTTATTAATGATATATATTGCGAGTTAGATTATCATCGTGGTTTTCCCCTGTTTGGATATTCCACGTAAATCTAGTGTTCATGTGTTGATGATTGTTGTGTTAGTTAAGTTTATGTTATTTATATTTAATCTATTTTGATGTTCTGAATTGAATCACCCCACCTCTCAATCTTGTCATGTTTTGAAAAATTGATATGAACTTCATGAGGTAGATCCAGAAATGGTGTATGAACTTCATGTTAAAGTGTCGATTTTTAATGGAATAAATTTTCCTTATTGGAAGGAAAGAATGAAATCTTACTTGGAAACATTGCAAAATAGAATCTGGGATATTATTCAAACTAGTTATCAACCACCTTTGAATAGACCTTTGACACTAGATGAAATTAAGGCTCAGGAGACAAATGCAAAATCTAGGACAATACTTATTATTTGTTTTGCTGATGAAGTATTTGGTAAGGTTAAGGCACTAGTACATTCGGAGCTGATTTCTAACGGCCGTTTGTCAGATTTTCGATGAATTTTTGTCGGAGTGTCGACAAAATCCACCGTCAAAAACTCGGCATCGGATTGGTCGACAATGCCATGCCTGTCGAAAATTCGACAATCTAATGGACTCTGTCGACGGTCAAAGAAGTCGTCGGTCGAAAGCTTGGTATTCGTCGTAATTCCGATGATGATCATTTTTATTAAAAAAAATATATAAAAGAGCCATCGAAGGAAGGAAGTTCTTTCAATTTGTTTTAAATCCTAAGGGGTTTAGGGTTTAGGTTTTAAGTTGCTTCAATACTTGAGAAAAGACCTTTTGGTTTCTAATTTGGTGTTACTTTATTCACTTAAGCGATGGGTCCATTTATCATAAAAGTGTTCTCCCCTTGTCATTTACCTAGGTGGTCCCTTTAAATATTTTATTCTTGTTTGCTTTTAATCTGCCTTTTCTAATGTCCATCGGGCCTTATAAGTATCATGTAATTTTTTGTTGATCTGACGGCCCGCATTGATTTGCGACCAAAAAGTGCTCAAAACTTAGTTTCCGCAAAGTAGCGAAAGGCGAAGGTGGACCCGACATATAGGTTTGGACCAAAGCTAAGCATCGATCAAGTTTCATCTGATCAGATAAACGGTGTGGTTTCATGAGATCAAGCTGAACGTGTTTTAACCTTCGCGAAGTGGTGAAAGGGTTTGGCAGGTCCCAGAGATAAGCAGTCTTCTTTGGTTAAAGAATGATCGGGTTGGAAAAATATCAATGGCTTCTTGTTGTTTCGTGGCCGGGAGATGCACGAGCTATACCTTCAGTGAAATAGAGAAAAGGTGGAGGGTCCTGCTAAGAGTGGTAGTAAATGTGGTAACCCCAGTTGGTGATGACATGGTGGTGACAAGGCACTCAGTTGGCGGTATGCAGTGGGTCCAGGCAAGGTTGTCATAAAAAGAGTAAACAACGAGCAAGTTCTTGAGATCTAACGGCTCGCGTGAATTTGCAAAGATAAGATGCTAGCAAGTTAGTCATTGCAAAGTAGCGAAAAGGCCAATGGGCCCAAGGGATAGGCATGGCATGAAGTTAAAAGCAAATCAGGTCTATTTTGATCTAACGGTTCTCATGGTTTCATGGTTGCAAGCCAAACGAAGAATAATGTTCACGAAGTCGTGAAAGATAGGTGGAAATCACACGGAGGAGTGACGTGGCATAACAGATGCCGCTTTTTGTAGAGCTTGATAGTAATGTGTTGAGTGACACGTGGTTTAAAAAAGTGGTTGAGGGCCCACCTAGGTGTAACCGGCAGTTATGTGGGAATAGTAAAAGGGAACATGTGGCGGATTAAGGGTGGAACCAAAAGGAGTTTCCAAGGCTAATGGCCGACTGCCATGTGGCGTTTATTAACTGGAGAACAAGTGGGGTAAGTAATTCCTAGATAAAGGGCCCACTTAAAAGGCATTCATCTCAAGATTGATCCAACGCTTCTCGTTGTTTCGTGACCTGAAGATGCCCAAAGCATAACCTCAGAGAAATGGTGAAAACCGTTAGCCGTCAAGATGAGGTGCGGTTAGTTAAAAGGATTGACAGTCCCAGTTGGAGTTAAAGGCCGGGTGATTTGAGTTTGATCTAATGCTTGGTGCGGCCTCACGAAGGAAAAGTGCACGACTATTAAACTTTGAGAAGTGGCGAAAAGGAGGTAGGGCCTGACACTAAAGCAAAGAGATTAAACGGAGATAAAGGCAATGTAAGTTCTCAAGATCCAATAGCCAGCATTGTTTCGTGAAAGAAAAGAGCATGGGTTTTATATTCTATGAAGTAGTGAAAGAGAGAAACAGAGGAAAGACTTAGAGAAATTATGACCCGTTGGAGCCAGTTTTGAATTCGATTTGGCGAATTCAATTTCGAAAAGAAAGCCGAAGCATGCGGAGTTAATTTATAAAAACTTAAATGCCAACTTGCCCTTTTGAGTCTGCATCAACTTGATTGCTAAGTATTGTTTCATCGAAGTTTGTTGCAGAGTGAATTGTTTTAGAGCGATTTTCTTCAGGCAAATAATTAGGTTTCTTATGCTTTTCTTGATAACTCCTGGTTTGTTCTCAAATACTGTTGTGTGAATTACTTCATTAGAGGTTTGTGCTAGCTTCTAGTGGTATAATTGTTTGACCAGAATGGCACCCAGAAGAGAATTAATAGCGAAAGTGAATTACCAAGACCGAAATATCTATGACGATTTTTTAGAGCAATTAACCATGTCCACCAATTGATGCAGGAGCATCCAAGAGTCCACCTGAGACCAAGGAGATTATAAACATGAACAAAGACCCTAGAGCATCCTTGAAAGTGAATTGGAATGTTTTGAAGCCAATAATGGCTCTATGTAATGCTCAATTTGATTTAAATGTAATAAGTCTTGATAAGGGACCTAAGACAAAATATGGTGTCAAATAGGCCAATAGTGTTTCAAGGGTCTAGAATGGTTAGTAGGGTCTTTGGTAGGGTTATTTAGGTATATGAAATAAAATTCCATTGATTTGGAATGATTTTAGCAAATAGAATGTATTAAATAAAGTTGGAAAATTCAAATCTTTGTATTCCAACGTTTAGTAGCATTTTGGAGGGAAATTGAGTTTTTAAGTCTTAATGAATTTGTAAACCCCTCCAACCACCTTGGGTTGGTTGGTGAAGTTGTATTTATCATTTATGATGGAAAAAAGAGAGAAAATTATAGATGGTACGGACTGGAGGTGTTGTTGTGTGGACTGAGATAGTTTTAATGCAATAAACTTGATTTTCCTTGCAAAACTTGCATTCCTTTGATGATCTTTGAGTTCTAATCATTGAGGAAGTTTGATAGGCATTTAATGTGCATGATCTGAAGCATTTTATATCATTTTTAATCTGATCTAAGGATTTATATTGACTGTCCTGTTTTAAAAGTCTGATTTTCCTTGTTTTCTCAAGTATGAATATGTAATCCATCCCCTTTATGTGCTTACTGTGACTTGGGGATGGAAACTAAGGTTTTATCATATCAAAATAACATGAAATTGCAGGATTGAAGTGGTTTTGTAGAGTGATCACTCACAAATGGTGAATTTGTTGGTTGATTGGAGCATGGGGATGGTGGCTAGAGTGTAGCAGCCACTAAAGTAGCCATTTGAGGGCTATGTTTTATGATTGGAATTAGTAGAGGGCACAAATTTAATGTGAAACAACCTTTATTTGATCAGAGAAGTGATTGGAGGTGTGATTTTGATCAAGCCCTAGTTTAGAGGATGATTTAAGGAGGGTTTTAGAGTTTGGACACTTAGAAGTTGAACCAAGCCATAAAACCTATAAAATCCTTGGTTTGGGAACCTGATTGAATACTTTACAAATTTTTGTAACCTGGTGTTAAGTTTTGTTGGTACTTCCTTTGTAAAGTGGGTGGTTTTTAAGGCTAAAAAGGGGCACATTTGAGGACAGCAAAGGGTCCGTCCAAAACAACCTATATCAATTTTCTGATATGTTGTGTAACATCCAAATGGGTGTCTAAATATGTAATTTTTTGGGCAAGTTTTTTTGGAAAAGTTTTGAGTTAAAGGGAAATTACCCGATTTGAAGGGCTAGATGCTTGGTTGAATAAATGTATTGAGTTTGTGTTGAAGCTAGAGGCTTAGGGGTTTAGAAAACCTTTGATTCATGTTTTTTGAGGTCCTTTGAAGTATGTGGAGGTAGGAGACACACCTAGTTTAGGTGGTATTAGGTTTTGAGCCTATTGAGGCATTGAGTGCATTTGAGACACCTGAGGAGTGTAAGGGGTTTGGGTCCAAAATACACCTTTTATTTGAAAAATTGTATTAAATTCTCCTATCTCTACATCACCAATGCTGGGGCTAAGGCCAAAGAGCTAGTACCTAAGAACCCTCGTCTAAAAATTGGAGATGGCCTTTATGATAAGGGTAATTGGTTGAGGGACCCTAAAATAGGATTGTCAGGCTTAGGACTCTTCAAAATCGGTTTTGGGCAGAGGAATTCCCTAGTTCCTTTGAATGGCATATCGGAGCAAGATGTAGGAAATCTTGTGGTCCCAGGTGTTTTTATGGATGTAGATCTGTTAGCTTTGATTGCACAGAATTATGACTCTGTGGCAAGATGCATCAAGAACATAAAGGGATCAGTCTTGATTGAGATAAATGAAGATGAATTCAGGAAAGTGTTTAAACTCAGTGAGTCCTCCAATTTGTTAGAACCTATTGACTTTGAGTCGTTAGCCTAGGTTTACAACACACAAAGGGATCATCTTAGAAGTGACCCATTGAAAGAATTCTTTGTAAAGATAGTGAGGTTAACAATTGTAAGCCCAAGCACAATGGAACCATTCCCTCTCAACCTATTCACTCTAAGAGCTAAGGGTATGTATTGGGCATTATGCCAGATTTTTGGAGAGGATACTGAAAAGAATATGCCAACCCATTATATGTTAATGATTGCACAAATTCTAAACCCCTCCCTAGAAATAACATTTGATTATGCCTCATACCTTGCTGATGCAATTCATAAAGGGCTAGTAGGAATCAAAAATGGTAAGGTGGATAGGCCATTTGGATGGTACTCTATGTTAATGCATATGTTTATGTTCAAAGGGTTGATTATTTTGGAAAGGAGATGGACCTGATTAAGGTCAAGGATAAAGAGGAGATGGCAATGCAATTGTGAAGTATTGTTCTATCTTGGGATAGAGAAGATGCAAGTTATTTAAAGTTTTATAGATGCTTTGCATCTAAAATTAGGATTCTTCTATGTAGAGAAAACCCTAGAATTCCTAAGGCTCTTTTGGAGTTTCTTAGACCAAAGGAGTTTGCAGAGGATATCAAGATTGTTCACAATTGGGGAGACATATATTTTTACCCTATGTCCACTATTTTTAGAGTGTTTGGATTTAGAGGCACCCCCTTTTTACTACCCTATCAGGTCCCATTGAAGATAGGGATTGTAGAAGTCCTGAGACAAATTAGGGGAGTACAAGAAGCAGAGCTAAGCAATAGATGTAAAGGGACTATTTTCCCAACTATTACCATGGCTCACCATTTTGTCATCACTAATGGTGGATGGAGATTTTTGGAAGAATTTTTTAAGCCATATAGACTGTCTACTATAGTGTCAAGATGTGTAGACCCCAAGGATTTTTTCAATGGCATGTTCAGAAAAAAGAGTAGTGTGCAGAGATAGGCCACATCAATTTCAGTTCCAAGAAGATCTGATTAGAAATGAACTCAGCTTAGATGAGCAAGAACCGAGGAAGGAGAAGTGGGTGGCATATAAGAAAGCCCTTGATTTTATCCATCAATTCGACATTGGCTATGACCCCCATTCTAGCTTCAATCCATTTGAGGAGAAAATAAAATTCCTGATTCTTTATTTTGAAGATCTCATGCAGACCTTAAAAGAAAAGAGGGAGGCCATAATGCAAAATGAGCCTGATAAGGATAAGATGGTATTGGCTAAGCCTACCTTTGCTAGAGATATCCCACATGGTGACTATGTAATGCACAAAAGGTCAAAGTACACTATGATAATGCCACTGACAGGTGAGCCTTCCACTTCAAAAGGGAAGAGGAAAATTAAAGATGTCATTGACATCTAGGATTCCCCTAAGAAGCAGAGAGTGGGAAAGGAAATTGAAACTGATGAGCCTCAATATTCTCCAACTCAATCTCCTATCCACATTGGAGATGAACAAGTTGTGGCTGAATAATTATTGCAGTTAGGGAGTCTTGGTGAGATTGTGTATACCTATGAGGAGACCCAAGAGGGGATGCCCAAAGAGCCACCTAATGTTGAAATAGATTTGACTGATGGTGAGTTAAAGGGACAAGAAATGGACCTTACTATTAAGCAAGCTAGTGAAGAATTCCTAGCTAACAGTAATTTTGTCACATCGGGAGCTTTTATATAGTTTCTATGGAAGCAAAATATTGATCAATTCAAGACTAGATGTGAACTGAGGAAAAGTGAACAACCTCTTAAAAATACAACTCAGGTAGAAGAAGAGGTTAAGCAAGAAGTGATGGAGGAGTTCAAAGCAATCACCCCTGAGAAAGGAAGAGAAATGGTAGCAAAGGCTAGTGTGTTGATTCTCCCTGAATGGGATATAGTTGATGCCTTAGTGCTTGATGTAGTGAGGAAAGAAACAAAGCCTATGGAAGGAGTGACATTCAGCAAAGATAATGTTGCTCTTGTCATGTGGTCTTTAAAGAAGGATGAAAACAAAAGAAGGAAGGATGCATCAGATTCTAGCCTCTTAAGAGGCATGATAGTTAAAAGAGTCCAAGACACAGGGGTAGTGGAAGCTACAAGCACATTCCTAGAGACTGCAAAATTTAGTGTTGCGGTGGCAGAGAAAGAGGCACAAGAAAAGGATAATCTCCAATTGAAGTTGGAGACTATTTTAAAAGATTACAATGATGCTAAAGAAGGAATAGCCAATAGAGACAGCATAATTGCTAGACTCCAGAGTCAACTCGTAGGTCAATATCATCCCGGTGAATCTTCTACACTCATGATAGCCTCCTCTCTAGCAAGACCCCCTCCTACTAGTCCCATCATTGAATATCCCCCTTCTCCTATGTCTTCTAGTTCCCAATTACCTAAAAATGTCCAACATGAGTTGGAAAAATTGAAACAAGCTCAAACATTGTGTGCAAACAAATATGAGGAGATGGACCTGACTCGATCAAAACCTCCAATGTATACATAAATATGAAGAGGATTCTTGATATTTTGATCAAATTAAGAGAAGAAGAAGCCACTTTGGAACCAATCCTAAATAAGTGGGTGCCTAGAGGTAAAGAGTTAGAGCTCATGTGTTCTTCCCATGCAAATGCATAAGAGAATGACAATCTAAGGTCCACATGTGAGTTTATAAAAGAGATGAATATTCTTTCAGTGGAAGGAGTAGGTATAAAAAAGAAAAGCCCAACTTTATAGGAAAGAATATTCAAATCATAAATTTGAAATGTTTCCATGAGGTTTCATTGGTCCTGTCTAGCTAAAGGAAGAGAAGACTTGGTTAAAGGAAGTTGACCATAATTTGTCCCTAAGGATCAATCAGATTATTAGTATTGATGACACATCCTTATTTGTCCAAACAATTGAGGAAATTGAAAAAGTGAAATCTCATTATGGTTTCATAGAAACAGAGATTGGGCATGTACGAGTCACTTGGAAGCAGCTAGAAGATATGAAACAGAAGATTGCTAGTTTTACTTGGTCTAGTGATGATGTGTATCAGGAGTGGAAAGATAAGTATATGGGATAGAAAGAAGATGCTCGGGAGTAGTTACAGGAGGTTGCAATAGAACAACAAGCAGAGGAAGCCACAGATGCTGAAAAGGACTTATAACGGCTTCTTGAAAATGACCGGTTGTTTGTAACAAACTTTCTTTTGAAGGGTCCAAAGCTTGTATGCATCCATACTATTATAAATGGATACCAGGACTCCTAAAAAAATGATCGCAAGTAATTGTAAGAAAACACCACAGAAATTTATCTGAGCTTTTTTCTAGTCTTATGGAGAATACTCTAAGTTTTGTAATATTTTCTCAAAATTAATATCAATATATAGACTAGGAATAGTGTATATACATAAATTTCAAGCACAGAAATCGAATAATTTCTACAAAAAAAATCTTGAAATCATCTTCTATATCTCCATCCTAGGAATTTATGCAATTCTAATATAGGAAGAAATCAGATCAAGATTCTTAATCTGCTATAAAAAGCTTTAGTCATTGAAAACAACTAGTGAGTAGGTATACCCGCCTAGGTCCTGCAGAGCATAAAGTGAGAGAGTTAGTAACCAAGTAGGTTCACTCTATAAGTTGGCCAATTCAATTGGAGGGTTTGATCATAGGAGTTGGCATTTCCTTAGAACCTATCCAATCTGTTGATTTGAGACCCAACACATTCATTAATTGTTTTGGACATTTCAAGCTATGTTTTCCTAATAGATGGTCAATTATAGAACAACAATGCTGATAGTTCTGATACTAAATGTTTAGTACAGATGCCAAGCTAACAAGATGAGAGAGGGGGGGGGGTGAATCATACAAACTTAATCTTCCATAAAAACAATAGATTCAACCTCGATAACCTTATCAAAAAAACTGTAAAGCATGCAAACTCATAAACAGATAAGATCACAAAACATATAACACCAAATTTAACGTGGAAACCCAAATAGGGAAAAACCATTGTGGGATTTCGGACCCACTAAGAAATATACTCTTCTAGAGTATGCTCGATTAAAAGAAAATCCTGTTAAAGATTACAAACACATTGCTAGATGTGACCCGGTTAAGGGATTTCCCTTAGATCTGTTAGGATCTTCACCTTGTTAGAAGTGACCTTGTCAAAGGATTTCAAACACTCAATCAGAATGTCACCTTGCTAGAGGATTTACAAATAGACTGTTAAGTCCACTTGGTTAAGATATTTTCTATCACTTTACAAAATAACAGTAATAAAATCTATCTGCAACTTCACATCTAAAATGCTAAAGTAGATTCCTATTTGCTCAATACATTTTAGTCATAGGACTTATCTTGTCCATCTGTTGGGCTCTATACTCTATTTCTCAAACAAATCTTCAAGCTTCAGTGCTTGGTAAATACTGTGTAGCATCCCTATGCTTACACTTGTCTGCATTCATTGTTTATCAACAATTTCTTATTTATAAACAATTTGCCAACCACTTAATCTCCTTGATCACATATCCCATGATCAATCATAGCCATCAGATCTTCAAAATTGACTAGGTTCAATATATCCTTCAATCTGAAAACATTTTACCCCACCTTGGAACTTGCATACATTTCTTGGAACTTGTGCTAGGGTATTGTGGTTCAATCTGAGTTGTAGATCTTCTTGCCAATTTTTCTTTGCCATAGATTCTTTAACAATCTTCATGCATGGCATACCAATCATTTAATCAGTTCCAGCTCATTACCTTCCTTCATTAAATAATGATTTTATTCATTCAATGCATTCTATTATTACTCGGTTGCAACTTGGTGAATACTAAACTTCACTCGGTAGACATTCCGCCTTCATTAACCGATAGCAATAACCTTAGGGTTTACCGACTAGGTTCTTTGCTCGGTAACATAGTATAGTATTATCCTTACAAACAACAACATATGTAAGATATCAAAACAATCTAAACATCGTGATCTCATCATTGTCTAACTCGGTAATAGTTGCCCATTGAATAACTTATTTCTCCCCTTATTCATCACATTCTTTATGTATCTTTTACCAACTTCTTTATACTCTTCAAAACATTCTTCTTATGATATGGCAACATCATACTGAATCAAAAAATCAATTTCTTGACATCAATGACAAAATAATAATATTAAGACAATAAACATCCTTAATTAGTTATATCCATAATCATCATCAACCTTCTCAATATCCTTATTGAAATGCCAACAATCTCCCTTTGTCTAATATAATGCCAACAATCTCCCCCTTTGGCATTGATGGCAAAACCAATTGATTTGACCTACATGATTCGGATTCAGATTGTTGTGATTGATTGCTCAGATTGTTGAAATGCTCTCCTCCTATCATCAGATTTCTCCCCCATACATTAGTCTTCTCCTCCATTCTTCAGTCTTCTCCCCCTTTGACAACAATGCCAAAAAGTAAAGAACTAAAACATGATTTCTTCTGCTGAGAAGTGAATTTCTTGTTGTTATGTGTCAACTCAGTCTCCGTTAGAGCATTCTATCTTCAATTCCTATTCCCTGTAATGTTTCCTGCACACCTTTAAAAAATCTACTAAAGTGTGTAAATCAGCATCAACTCCTAAACGATATTCTGTAGAGTCATCGAATTGATGCTTTCACCGAACTCGATCAGTGAATGGAAGATAGGGGTAGGACCCCTAAGTTACTTCTGAGATACTCAAAAGTATCCCTTGGTAGTGGCTTGGTGAAGATATCTGCTATTTGTTCCTTTGTGCTAACATACTCCAACACCACTTTCTTCTCTTGAACTTCTTCTCTAAGATAATGATATTTGATAAAGATGTGCTTTGTCTTAGAGTGCATAATAGGATTCTTTGAAATGTTAATAACACTAGTATTGTCATAGAATATAGTTACTGGCTTGGTAACTTTCTCATTTACACCTTCCAACAGTTTTTTGATCCATGCTATATTGGTACAACTCAATGCTATAGCAACATATTCAACTTCAACTATTGACTATGAAACACATCCTTGTTTCTTGCTAAGCCAACTTACTAGTCTTTCTCCTAAAAAGAAAGCTCCTCCACTTGTGCTTTTTCTGTCATCAATGTTTCCTGCCCAATCAGCATCAGTATAAACTTTTAAATCAAACCATATAATGCTTTGTTTAATTTACATACCTGATTATTATTCTTTCCTTCAACAAATCCTTCAGGTTGTTCAATGAAAACTTCTTCTTCTAATATACCATTCAAAAATGCAGATTTGGCATCCATTTGATATGCCTTGAAATTCTTGTAAGCAGCATATGCCAACAATGTTCTTACTCCTTCAAGTCTTGCCACAAGTGCAAAAGTTTCACCATAATCAATTCCTTCTTCTTGAGCATAACCTTTGCAAACTAGTCTTGCTTTATTTATAATGACCTCACCTTTTTCATTCAGCTTGTTTCTAAAAATCCACTTTGTATCGATTACATTTTTGTCCTTCGGTCTTGGGACTAGTGTCCATGTGTCATTCTTCTTGATTTGATCAATCTCTTATGTCATAGCATTTATCCAATCTTCACTGCTAAATGCCTCTTTCACTATCCTCGGTTCAAATTCAGATATCAGACATGTGTTCTATCTTAGTTTGTTCCTTATCATCATTGGATCATTCTTATCTCCTATAATCTGACTTGATGCATGATGTCTTCTGACATATTTGGCTAATACAGGCTCTGTAGGCTCTCTATGATCTTCTTCATCACTCGGTAACTGGATATTCTCTTCATTTCCTTTAGCAGTCTTCTCGATAAGACTTGTTGGTTGAACATAGACAAATTCATCATAATCTTCTGATTCCTTGGAATTTCCTTCATCATTTCTTTCTGCAAATTCATCAATTTTCACATTTGCACTTTCTACTATTTTGTTAGATGATTTGATCAGACATTTAAATGCTTTGCTTCTAGAAGAATAACCTAGAAATGTTCCTTCTTCACTTTTCTGATCAAACTTGCCATTTCTATCATCTTTGTGAACATAGCATCTACTTTCAAAGATTTTAAAATAACTTACATTAGGTTTCTTGTCATACCAGATTTCATATGGTGTCTTCAAAGTTCCTTTTTTTAGTTGTACTCGGTTCAGGGTGTAAACTATTGTGCTTATTGCTTCTCTCCAAAATGTTTGTGACACTTTCTTTTCAATCATCAGGGTTCTGGCACAATCCACAATAGATTTGTTTCTTCTCTCAGCAATTCCATTTTGTTGTGGAGTCCTCGGTGCAGAGACATGTCTTTTTATACCATGATCATTGCAGAATAAGTTGAACTCATCAGAGGTGAACTCTCCTCCTCTATCAGATCTAAGACATTTCAGTTGTCTTCCTATTTCATTTTCAACTCTTGCCTTATACCATTAAAACATTTGAAAAGCTTCTGATTTTTCTTTTAAAAACATTACTGACATCATCCTTGAGTAATCATCCACAAATAATATGAAATATTTATCACCATAATAACTCTGAACTTTCATAGGACCACAAAGATCAATGTGCACAAGATCTAAAATTCCCTTAGAAGTGTAGGACTTACTTGTAAAGCTTGATCTTGTCATCTTACCTACCTGGCATCCTCGGCACATAGCATTCTTAGGTTTCTCAAGACTCGATAGACCTCTTACTTGGTGCTTCTTACTTATTTTGATCAGATTATCAAAATTTACATGACAAAACCTTTTATGCCATAACCAGGTATCATCTATCTTTGCATATAGACACTTATTCCGAGTTGAGTCAAGGTGAAATGTGTTACCTTTTGTTTGTGTCCCGGTAGCAGCTAAGTTTCCATTTTTGTCATGAACTTTGACAATTCCTTTTTGAAATTCTATTTGGTAACCTGTATTGTTTAGTTGTGCTACACTCAACAAATTGTATTTCAATCCTTCAACCCAATAAACATCATTGCATTTTGCATTGTCAAG
This sequence comes from Cryptomeria japonica, assembly GCF_030272615.1. Taxonomy (NCBI): domain Eukaryota; kingdom Viridiplantae; phylum Streptophyta; class Pinopsida; order Cupressales; family Cupressaceae; genus Cryptomeria; species Cryptomeria japonica. Next base: position 242,452,930 of record NC_081414.1, read on the forward strand.
AAGTGTTATAGATCCTTTACCTCTTACTGGACATGGTGCATCATTACCAAATCTTACATAGCCTCCATCATAATCTTCTAATATAACAAACTTGTGTTTATCACTTGTCATGTGATGTGAGCATCCACTATCTATGATCCAAGAATCATTAGTATTTATATGAGATATTAGGGCTTTTTCTTCATACCTTTCTTTATATGATCCATCTTTGATAGCCACATAAACAACTTCCTCTGTATCAATTTCATCTGATTTATCATCATTAGATTCCTCATCAGCTATTATGCATGTCTTTTTCTTTTCTTCTGAAATCTCGGTATCCTCTGAAATGATTATCTTTTTGTCTGTCATCTCGGTAATCTCTCTTTTCACTAGATTCTCTGTCAGGACAGTTTGAGGCCATATGTCCTATCTTATCACAATTGAAACATTTCAAAGGTAGTTTTCCTTTATACTTACCTTTGCCTCTCGGTAACCTTCTGGCTAATAGTGCTTCAAACTCTTCTTGTTTCCTAATTTCCTCATACAACTTGTGTACTTTTTCCATGTTCTCGTGAAATCTCTCACTTCCTCCACTGTGATCCCCTTCAGTGTACTTACTCATTCTATCATTGTAATCATCAGATTCATCAAGATGAAAAGAACTGAAAGCAGATTCTATTATTTACCGATGACCCACTATTATCAAAATTACTTAACTCAAATGCATGTAGCTTACCGATAGTAGCATCTAAAGAAACTGGCATATTGGGTATAGACCTTAATTCATTTATTGCAAAGACTCAGATTACATAAGCTGGTAGAAGGGTTCTTAACAACTTACTTGTTATATCCTTTTCTTCAATAGTTCCACCTGCTCCTTTGATTTGATTGACAATCTCTTTTAACCTTGTACTGTACTAGGTTATGTTCTCACCTTCATTCATCCTCATAGATTCAAGTTGTCCTCTTACACTATCCACTTTTTCTCTTTGAACATGTTCATCACCATCATGCACAGATATGAGCTTGTCCCACATTGCCTTTGCATCATTGTAGCCTTCTAGATCATTAAACTCTGAGTCGGTCAATGTAGATATTATTTCAATCATTGCTTGGATATGTTCTTGCTTTGCCTTTATCTCTTCCATTATCAATGGATAGGTGCTCGGTGTAATGAAATCATTCTCCAAATAATATATAGCATATTCTCCAACTTCTGATAGGTCCAGCTTCATCCTTTTCTGCCATGTAGAGAAACTTGACTTGTTCAACTTCAGTGCATCCCTCTTATACATCTTTGGATCTTTACCTCAAGTACCTTTAAACTTTTTATTCCAGAGTCCAAAGCTCTAATACCAATTGATAATTCTCATACTAAATGTTTAGTACAGATGCCAAGATAACAAGATGAGAGGGGCGGCTAAATCATACAAACTTAATCTTCCATAAAAACAATAGATTCAACCTCGGTAACCTTATCAGAAAAACTGTAAAGCATACAAACTCATAAACAGATAAGATCACAAAACATATAACACCAGATTTCACGTGGAAACCCAAATAGGGAAAAACCACTGTGGGATTTTGGACCCACTAAGAAATATACTCTTCTAGAGTATGCTTGGTGAAAAGCAAATCCTGTTAAAGATTACAAACACATTGCTAGATGTGACCCGGTTAAGGGATTTCCCTCATATCTGTTAGGATCTTCACCTTGTTAGAAGTGACCTTGTCAAAGGATTTCAAACACTCAATCAGAATGTCACCTTGCTAGAGGATTTACAAATAAGACTGTTAAGTCCACTCGGTTAAGAGATTTTCTGTCACTTTACAAAATAACAGTAATAAAATCTATCTACAACTTCACATCTAAAATGCTAAAGTAGATTCCTATTTGCTCAATACAATTTAGTTAGGACTTATCTTGTTCATCTGTTGGGCTCTATACTGTATTTCTCAAATAGATCTTCAAGCTTCAATGCTCGGTAAATACTGTGTAGCATCCCTGTGCTTACGCTTGCCCGCATTCATTGTTTATCAACAGTTCCTTATTTATAAACAATTTGTCAACCGCTTAATCTCCTTAATCACATATCCCATGATCAATCATAGCCATTAGATCTTCAAACTTGACCAGGTTCAATGTATCCTTCGATCTGAAAATGTTTTACCCCGCCTTGGAACTTGCATACATTTCTTGGAACTTGTGCTAGGGTATTGCAGTTCAATCTGAGCTGTAGATCTTCTTGTCAATTTTCCTTTGCCATAGATTCTTTAACAATCTTCATGCATGACATACCAATCATTTAATCAGTTCTAGCTCATTAGCTTCCTTCATTAAATAATGCTTTTATTCATTCAATGCATTCTGTTATTACTCGGTTGCAACTTGGTGAATACTAAACTTCACTCGGTATATATTCTGCCTTCATTAACCGACAGCGATAACCTTAGGGTTTATCGACTAGGTTCCTTAGGGTTTACTGACTAGGTTCTTTGCTCAGTAACATAGTATAGTATTATCCTTACAAACAACAACATATGTAAGATATCAAAACAATCTAAACATCATGATCTCATCATTGTCTAACTCGGTAATAGTTGCGCATTGAATAACTTATTTCTCCCCTTATTCATCACATTCTTTTTGTATCTTTTACCAACTTCTTTATACTCTTCAAAACATTCTTCTCAAGATATGCCAACATCATACTGAATCAGAAAATCAATTTCTTGACATCAATGACAAAATAATAATATTAAGATAGTAAACATCCTTAATCAGTTATATCCATAATCATCGTCAACCTTCTCAATATCCTTATTGAAATGCCAACAATCTCCCTTTGTCTGATATAATGCCAACAAACACTCAAAAAATGCAGTCTACAGAGATTGTAGTCTACAGTAAAGCCAGTAGGTAGTTATACCTAGTACCAAATAAAATGACACTAATCAATTCTGCTGAGTGAAAAAGAGTAGGGTATAAGTTTCTAAAAGGTCTTTTCAAACCTTAACAACAAATAACATGTTATTGTTGCAGCATTGTCAAAACTTGACAAGAACAACATCTTATTACCTCAAGAGGCATAGCAGTCATAGGGCAACTCATGTCAAATGTGAAACTCAATAAAATAAATAATCTTAGTTTGTAGCCCTATAGCATCATAATGTAGTCCTTGACCAAGTATGCATATAAGAAACATCTAGTTCTATTAAGGCACAAGCATCAAAGTCAAAGGTTATCACAACTAGTGAAAAACATCAAGAACAAAACATTTAGTCTCAAGAATTAGGAGTTGTAATAAAAAAACTTACAAGGATGAGGCATATTCATAACTTTTGCAGTCCCACCTTGGATATCAACACTAGAAGCAACTCATATTGTTCGTGTACAGACAAGACAATATGGGAGTTCATTATACCTAGCAACTCGTGGTGTTGTTCGTGTTGGCTCTATTGGACCCTACAATTAAGATTCAATATACATTATTCAATAAGATTAACTGTGCAACATAATGAAATATTGAAAAGTGTGTTACCTTGTTGAGCTTCGCTTGGTTTCGAGAATAATTTAATATTATCTACTTAACAGGGCCAACCACATGAAGGTGGAAGCTCATTTGCCCCCCCCCCCCTTGGCATCACTCTAAATTCCCCGTTAACATCTTATAAAATTCATTCATTAATTCTTTCTACCATTAATAAAATATAGCATTCATTCATTAATATCACATGACATTCATTAACACATAACATTGATTAACATTAATTAACATGCAACATTCATCAATATTAATTAACACATATCATCCATAACCATTAATTAGCACATAATTACAATCACTAACACATAAAAATCAATCATTATCAAATAAGTTAGATTAGAATCATTTATTTCTTTGTTTTTTCTTTGAAGATATGAAAAACACTAAGTGGAACATCAGTGTCTTCATCATTTCCCCCCTCTGCAAATGTTCTGCCAACTACTTGTGATATCAATGTATGCCTAGTCCTATACTGAGGATGAGGACACTGAATTTAAGGGGGGTCCTCTGCAATAACAAAGAAATGGGTTAAATTCAAAAAAAAAAATTATTATTGTTACAAGTATTTCATTAATTTAGAGAACATAATTGTTGTGCTCTTTACCTGATGGAGCCACATCATTTTGTGTAGCCTCAACCTCAACATGTTGAACACCACGGTCCTCTTTACCTGAGTGGGGAACATCACGTTCTTGAGGTTGTGTACCTAGATCATGCTCCACTTGCTCACCACTGACTACATGCTCTAAAATATTAACAAGAAAGGTTACATTAATTACTACTCTAATTACAAATTAAGATGTTTAATTGTATTAATAGCTAAAAAAATAAATTTGAATAGCAAATGAATACCTTCACTACTGGGATGCACATCCGGGCTTTCATGTGCAGGTGGTGTTTCATAATTAGCAGGCTGCATTCCAATGACATGCACATTGTTATCATTGCTTGCTTATTTAAAACAAATAAAGTCACTTTATGTTGGAACTCAACATCAATTAGATTATTGGTAAAGTATTCAATTTGAAACAACTTCCATTTAGCATATTTACCTATGTGATGGATGCACTTGAATGTTGTGTATGCCCACTCAATTCTCATAGTCGATTAGCCATGACTGAATAGCCTTGCTGGTAGGAAATTCTCTTCTCATCTTCTGTGGGCACTCTATTGAATTCAGAGCCCTGCATTTTTGCTTGGTACCATGAATTTTGCTTGCATTGTTTGATAAAAAAAAAAAGTTTGCAATTTATTAATATTTTGAGTTAATATGGGAGTTTACATGAGATACTTACAATTCATGCAACAAGTTTCATGTAAACACCAGAGCCGAGTTTGTGTTGCCTGTTCTTTTCTTGCCTTGCCTTGGTTGCCTTTGATGTGTCACTCAGTCTATAAAAAGTTTGAAATATGTTAGATTATATAAATATAAAGAGTAATTAATTAGTACATAATTACATTCTTAATAGTATCTCGTACCTTCTTCTGGCATCTACTGGTGTATTTCTTTTTTTCCTTTCAATTCTCTCCTTGGCATCCAAAATCAGGTCCTTCCACTCCCTCTCTGGAATCATGGGGGGACACTCGTACTTTAGGTTCTTCTCCAAATGGGTCCTGTATTGGTCCCTCACATACTTTAGATATGTGCCAACTTTTTCAAGGAGCTTGGTTTTATCAAAGGTGTCATTTCCAAACCACTCAACCATTTGGTTTGTCAATTCATCTTTTAACCTTTTTTCTTGGTCATTCCACCTTTTAAAGCAAAAACAAACCTGTTAGATTCAGAAATGAACTGAAGCTACATCTATTACACTTCAAGAAATGGATCAAAGGAAAAGTATTCTAGCAATGATATGAAATCAAAAGTGGATAAGGGTTAGTTCACATATGATGTACCACCTTTTACATATGGTGGGCCCAAATATCTGCAATGCAATGTCACTAAGATGTTTATAGAAAATATCATTGCATGCAAAAAATTCATGGGATCATTAGTCCAAAATGAGTGATCATAAAGTAAATTACAATTAGAGTATATATAATAATAATTTTAAAGTACCTGGAACCTTTTGTATCTTTAAGGAAAGCATTTCTTCGTCGCTCACCACGAATGTGACCTGCAATGTTCCCGTACTAGCAATATGAGAAGATCTAGGAAACGATGCTATGTTATCAACAGTAGTCGCCTGTGGCACATCCTCGTGTGCATCTCCTCTTGCAAAAAATGAATCCACTATGAAATGGCATTAGAATTCAAGAAAGAACGCTTGAATGGAAATAAACACATGACAGAAGATAGAGTAAAAGAGGGATCTACCAACAGTGGGTGGGTCAATATGATGTGCACTAGAGGATGTCTACATGCTACGTGTTGTCGGCATTGCAGTCAGCAATACAAGTGAGGGTGACCTCTGATGAGGCGATGTCGGCATTTGCACAGTAACATTGACAACACCTAAAGAATAATACATTAAATATATGAAAAGTGCAAGAATTGTAACAAGGATGAACCTTTATTTTGAAAATTGACAGTATCAAGTATGATGTGTTTTGGGTACTCAGAGTGATAAGCCAAGAAAGTGATAATACAAGAAAATCATCATCACCTGATCCTGCAACACCTTGATCATAGGAACAACTTTCATGAGGGCAGATAAATTGATGTAAAAACAATACATACATATTTTAGTTAATGACATAAAAAGAGAATAAAATATAAACCATTATTGAACTTTTGTTATAATTAAAGCTTTCATTACTACTTACTTGAAATTTTTCTATTATCTTATACAATAATTCGACCCTCTGTCGTATCTCATTAGTGGTAGGATGCATGGCTGCCAAAGCAAGAATCTCTTTTCTAATTTTTATAAGAGGCATTTTAAAGAATTCCACAACGTCTGTGGGATCTTCAGGGTCATCATTGCTTAACCCTAATGATTCTACATCCATAGAAAGGTGCCCAGGTATTGCAACTCCCTTTCCCTTTCCCCAAACATCCATTTGTGTCAAGAATATCATTAACAATTACAAAATTAGTATAAATCACTAAAAAAAAGAACATAATAATGTAATAGTTTTCTTCTACCTAATTTGTACAATTACAATGAGGTTTACCTACTCGGTAGAAGTGTCACAAGGTACATCTCTATCTGTGATATGTGATGGATCCATGTCGACCCGTGACAAAGAAAAAATATAAAAAACATTAGCAAAATTACATCATACACAACATGAACAACATGAACTTTGTAGACAAAAAGAGTATTAAATAATAAAAAGATGTTGTCATCAAAATCATTGTAAATTTTGTAATTCCTTACCTTTACTTTATGTAGACTATGCAAGATCCTCAACTAAATGGTCACATTAATAGTCACATAGCTAATAAACAATCCAATTTCCTAAATAAACATAGTTTAAAAATTGTCACATAAATAGTCACACCCCCTATCTCCATCTCCATATTAAAAGGTGCATCATGAATTAATTATGTAATGGCATTAGAATTCAAAACAGAATGAATTAATTATGTAAAAAAAATTCTATCAAGAAGTCAATATTAAATAGATAATATACTAATCGCATTCCTCATACATTTCATTCCTCATCATCATGAACATCAAGGTCATGATCGCCATCATCATCAACACCATCATCATCATCATCATCATCATCATCATCATTGTCGTCATCATCATCATCATCATCATCAATGTCTTCACCATCATCATCACCATCATCACCATCACCGTCATCATCATCATCATCATCATCATCATCATCATCATCATCATCATCTTCTTCTTCTTCTTCTTCTTCTTCTTCTTCTTTATCGTCATTGTGAAACTGTCGATCGTGATCATCATCCACTTCATCTTCTACTTCTTTGGTATCTTCTTCTTCCATCACATTATACTTTATCGGCCTTCCTCTTGGATCATGTCTAACAACAAATGACCAACCCGATTTATGTGGAACCTCTAAGTAAAATACTTGCTCACATTGACTTGGAAGAACATAGGGCTCATCCCCAACTGGTTCAAATGACCTTGTATTTAGCATTATAAAACCATTATCATGTTCAATAACAATTCTATCAGGATCATTTTTATTCAATCGTAGCTTGTACCATTTGATGACGAACAAAACTAATTTGAAGGAATTAAAGTCACACTCAAGTATATCATCCAAAATGCCATAGTATCAATTTTGAGACTGTTGAGGATGAATGTCATTTCTCGATGAAATATTTGTCACCTCAAAGACTGCAGTGATGTTAGAATCACAAGTTTTCTTCGTGTCATCCAACTTTTTTATGAGAAATTTATGACCATTGCAGCACATAGCGTTGTGGTGTTTGACCTACGATATGTCAAACATGTAGAATTTATTGCATTGTGAGTTGATAAACATATGGGTGATTAATAAATTTATGCATACCTGTTTATCTCTTAAACCATATGCTAAATCAATTTCCCTTTGTGTAACATTGGAATCTCCATTACGATGTGCTTCTTTAACCAATGAAGCCACACCTTCCCATGTTAATGTGCATCCAGAATGTTGACAACGTTCAATCCATACCGTCATCCAATCAAGATTGTTTGCAATATACAAATGTAGTGCATCCCACTCTTGACCAACTGTACAAAAAATAAATAGACGTCTTACAATCGATTTATTTTGAAGATTAAGAATTAATTAACTACAATAACATCTTATAATTACCTCTCACTTTCCTCAATCTACCTTTCCTCGTTAAGTACTCCCCTTTGAATTTGTTAATGGTGTTGGGATCCCAAATGCGATCCACGTGGATCTTTGCTACAAACTTAGGAAGATATTCAAAAATGTACACCATAGTCTGGTATACCATATATCCCTCCACCAAAGAACCCTCAGGATGTGCTCTTTGTCGAACCAAAGCCTTCAAAAATTTCAAGTGCCTCTCAACCATCCACATTGACCTAGTGTGTATAGGTCCACACAATTCAATCTCCTCAACTTGGTGTATGAGGTAGTGTTCTTGTGCATTGAAAAAAACTGGAGGTAGACACTTTTGCATTTCACACATTAAATGAGGAATTTTTCTCTTCCAATATTTTCTATCATCTTTATGGATTTATTTACATGACAACCACCTACAAGGTATTCAAGATGCAAAAAAATATATTACATAAGAAGTAAAACAAAACACAAATATAATATCTATACAATGAACTAAAAAAATATCACTACTTACTCATGTATTTTCCAAGATCATATATGACTTTCTTGACATTATTGTCGAAGTCGTCTGGGAGAGATAGAGGTAGGACGTACTGCAACAATTATAAAATTATCTTTTCATTTTTTTGTAACATAATGAAAAGTACACGTACGCGCAGTACTTAAATACATACTAAAAACACAAGAACATGAATTACCTTAATGAAGGTATCCCAATCATGTATTTTCATCCTTGGCCCAAATTCACTTTTCTTTGATATGAGATTATTTATGTTCGCAGCAAATCCTATGGGAAATCAAATTTTTCCTATGACTTCTTTTATAGCATTGCTTTGTTGTTCCGTTAATAACTAAGGAAGCTCACTTATATTAATTTGGTATCCATGGCTATTTGATTGAATGACATTTATCATTGCATGATTGGAATCCTGAATGTCACTACATATTTTGACATTTTTTTCTTTGTCATGCCTTCCATCCAATGTTTTCCATAATGTCTTTGTTATATTCTTTCCAATATGCATACTATCAAACAAATGAACAATTTGTAACTACTCGTAGTAGGGCAACCTACTAAATTGTTGGGGATAAATTTTTATTCCCTTAGGAAGGTGGTCATTTATGCCTTCACGACCTTCATGATCATCAATCACATCATCAGTAAACAAAACAAAATAGAAAAGATGTTTTATGACAAACCAATAGATGGAATGGCATTACCTTGACGATTAATTCTATTATATTCCAACTTCCACAGGTGAGGTGTCATTCTTCGTGGCTTTGATGTATTCTCTTCTTTCCCATTGAAAAGATGTTTTTCAGTATTTCGATACTTATGATTTTTGTGGAGAAAGTGCCTATACTCATCAAACACCTGCTTTCCTAAACTTTTTGAATGATAAGATTTCATCTTTGGACCACAAACAGGACATGCAAATTTTCCCTTTGTTTGAAGACCTACAAGATAATGTATAATTGGATTAAATATGATAATTTTTTGAATTATAATGTTCATGCACAACTTAAACACTATAACATACCACAAAAATGTGTTAGCCCCGGGGCATCGTGTATTGTCCATAGAAACATCACATGGAATTGAAATTGTCTTTGTCCTATTGGTCTAGAGATGTCATACATAGTAACACCATTCCATAACTCCAGCACCTCATTGATAAGAGGCTCGATATATACATTCATATCTTTAACTTGGTACTTACCTAATTGAATGAACAAAAACATTACATAATTATTATAACCATTTTACTGCAATATTTATAATTAAATTTAGACGATTATATTTAAATGATAAAATACCTGGAACAATCATTGCCAACATTATGTGCTCCCTCTTTATTGACATCCATGGAGGAATGTTATTGTTGATAACAAAAACAGGCCACACTAAGTAAACAGATCTCATCTCTCCAAATGGATTGACACCGTCCACTGCCAATGAAAGCCTGAGATTATGAGGTTCTTCTTTAAAGTGTGGCCACTTTTCCTCTATGTCCATAAATGTTGAACCATCCGCAAGCATTCAAATAATGTCATCTCAACTTCAATTGTGTACATGGTAATCCATAAATTGTGCCAAGCTAGTGCACTTGAATAATTGTTGCATACGTGGAATAATGGGAATATAGTGAAGAACCTTGCGAGGAACCCTTTTTGTTATTTGATCTGTTCGATATCTACTAATATGAAATTTAGGGCATTCAGTTCAAAATTCATGTTGTTTGTGATATATAATATGATCATTGGGACAAGCATCTATTGCTTGATACTCCATTCCAATATCTTTCATAATGGCAGATAATTCTCGGTATGAGCAAGGTAGAATATTTGATGCTGGTAACAAAAACTCACATATAAATCTACAGCAACAAAATATAATTTTTTATAATAAAGAATATTAATGGTACAACATGATTCACATTTTATTATGACATATATGACATGCCTTAACATACGTGACATTGTTATGTTGGATAAACCATTCATAACCTTCAAGTTCACCAATAACAATACAGTGGAGAGAAGAGTTGCCTGCGAGCCTTCATAAAGGGCCTCAGATGCCTTCTCAAGTAGAGGGACATCATGAACAACATCAAGGTCATCTTCATCATCATGATCAGTTGCGCGAGTACTAAATGAGTCATGGATCAATGTATTTGTACCATCATCTTCAATTGTGTTTTCTAGCTCATTATCGTCATCTTCCATGGGATCATTATCTTCAGCTTCGATATTCACACCTCCATGTTCATCCATTTTGAAAACCATATTCTCAGGGTTGTGTTGATCCATACCATGTGCTCTAGGGTGCTCGACCTATATAAAATTGATATACATAAATAAACCATGATCATGATCTCATCATCACGTGATTTATTATGTATATAAATTGTCAAAACGATATAATGAAAAACTTACCAATGGATGATAATCATGTCCACCTTCAATGTGACCATGCAGCCTACAATGTTTCTTCATTGTTTTGATTAGAAGTCTTCTAGTCTTTAACCCCTTACAAATTTTGCATGGACAATAACATTCTCCATCACCTTTTCTTTTCAAGTTAGACCACAATCTAGCAATTGTCTCCTTATTTTGTTGTTCGTTGATATTGTCTGACATGGTCTTTCTTCACAGGCAAGAAAATAGAAATTATTAAAATACATAAGACAACATTGTAGCATCTTACAATAATCTGTTATAAAACCAAAGCACTTGGGAGTGATTCTTTTGTTTGTCACAGTCTAGGAAAACGGTGTCTACTGGAGCCTTGAATAACTGACTAGAAAGATTTTTAATTCCTTTTCTTTTTCCTTTTGATTTTTTCACTATCACTTCCATCCTCCAAGTCAGATGCCCTTGCCCTTTTCTTTCTTCTTGTTTTTTCATACTCATTGTCATGCTTTGAATTATTTTTCTTTCTCGGTGACTCCTTACTACTCTCACTATCAGTTTCACTCTCAGAATGTGAGTCTGATGTATCAGAATCTGATGAACCTGATGAACTAGATGAATCGTCATTACAGGTAGATTCATCTAACTCAGGAATAGACTTTTACTGCTACATTACAAGCCTTGGCATATTCTTCAAATACTCACGTAAACTCTTAGTGATACCACCAAGACCAATAAAAGTAAAGAAATTGATAGAAAACTATGAATTTTTGGGATTGTCCTTTGGAGAAATTGAATCAAAAGACTCCTGCATTATTGGATCGTTCAACCTTTCATTAAGCAACAATATACCAAGCTACTCTTCCAGCTCCTGCAAGAGAATATTTATAAAAATACGAGAAGAGGAAGTAGTATCTTCCTCTGTGTCACTTATAAAAGCAAGAAAATGCCATGGAAGAGCATTTGTGCCAAGTAAGTGGGCAAAAAAGTTTGCAACATTACGCAGTTTATTTGTTTTTAGTCTGTGTATCATAGAATATTGTTTTACAAAACACTTATAAAAAAATTCCTCATATATTTTATTGATCATACAGAATCTTTTCCCAAGAATACCATAATAACAAAGTTATGTTCTCTCTTGACCAGGTTCAAGCTTGATCTTTAGTAGCTTATGACCAGCTTCCTCAAAATCAACACTTGACATGATTGTCAAATAAATTGTACGTCTTAAATTGAGCAAGTTTGCCTCTATCTCATCCTATATTCTCAGTGCTTCCTCACCTTCCTCTTCATCATCATCATCGTCATCATCATCGGAATCATCACCTGAATCATTCTCCCCTTTTGCTTCATCTAAAGAAGCATCTCCAAGGATATCTTTCTTCAGTTTTTCATAGGTTGCCTCATGCTCTAAGAAATCAGGATCTGGCTTGAAAACATCCAAACCAGCCTCTTGATCAAGTTCATCTTCTAGGAAAACTTCATGTGTTAACTGATCTGGATGCACAACTAGATGACCCTCGAACTTAGCTTTGCGAAATGCAAAAAGGCCTTCGATTAAAAACTGTACTCGTTTGTCAATTTCCCCCTCATGGAGAATACCTCTAAATCTTTTAAAAAATCCCATAGAGACCTTTGGGTGAAAGGTCTTGCAACAAAGAACCACATTCTTTCATGAACCCAATAGCAACCTCTACACTATCATCTGTGGGGTTCTCTAGTAAAAGGGTGAGAAGTTCAGCAATGATCTCATGTGCAACTTGTTGATTCAATAATGAGCTATGAATTTGGCTGCTGCTATCAACATGTGCTTGTCATTGCATTTGTATGCCCTCTTAAGCTGCAAAATAATTCTTCACAAAAGTAGATTGCCAACTTCAGGAAATTTTGTATTTACCACAGCAACCAACGCAGCAAAAACATCTGTAAATCTAGGGGATGCCATTTGGGATTTCATACAAGACCTACAAAATAGACCGCTCCCATGGATGAGATTCTTTGCAAACAACTCTGGAATGATGTTCTTGATGTTAGATGTATTTACCTTGTTTACTAATCCATTGGTACTCTTCCGAAGGGCATCCCATGTCATGCGCTGGTATTCCACACTGCTCTTGTCTTCCACATCTTTCATCATTTAAGCCAGCTTAAATGGGGGAATGTAAACACGCCCACTTCTTCCAACACCCTTCTCAGTTCCTCTTATATCACCTTCGCCATTCCCATTCTGAGATGGAGCAAACACAACACCAGAAGTTTTCACTTCCACTGCCTCTCTGTCTCTCTTGTTTCCAGAAGTCCCTTTACCACTTAATTCATGCTTATTTCTGTACATAAACCCATCAGGAAGCATGAGTTTTTGCATATAAGCTCGCCCAAATATTTTATAGTTATTTTTCATCAAGATTTCCTTGGGAGCTGGTAGATCCTGCTTCCATACTTTAATTCTATTTTCTCAAAGGACAATCCTAAAAATCCATGCATTGCAAACAACTTTTTACACCTTTGTTGGTTGTGGTGGCGTCACAGAGAGTTTACATCAATAAATGAAGAACATGCCAATGTTTTTAATGTAGCAATAGAAGTCTATCTCTTATTCAATATCTCTAGTGAAACCCCCATGATCTTTTGTTGGAGTAGAATTTGTCATATTCTAGAAAGGGTCTTGTCCTTTGTTGATGGGATATTCATCTACCTCAAGAAATAATTGTTCTTTTCTCCAACAAGAAGTGGAACTAAATGAAGATTTAGCACCATGAAATGAATCCTCAAAACAATTACTATAGTTAGTTTTGGTAGATAATGATATGGGTAAAATACTAATGTGGCTTTAGGAAACATTATGTACTAGCTTAGCATACTCTAACAACTTTGGTGTGACATGCTACATCTAATTAAGTCTCCATCGGTATCTCTATTGTGTTTATGGATTGGGATTCAATGTACTCTTTTTATACATAGATTTTACTTTCAACTGAGGAGGTTTGTATGTACTTACTTGTCTTTCGATTGTATCCCTATTTCAAGAATTTCTTCTATCAACAAATCATTTGTTGTAAGTTGTAAAAGTGGAAGCTTGAACATGCCTTCCATGCTAGCCTTGTTGATATGTTCAACACCATCTTGTGCAACAAATCTTTAGAACTCCACTATTTCATTGAAGAGTGAGTAGTAGGGACAATCTAGGACACTTATAGAGGTTTTGCAAGAGAGATAAATAGACCTAAATATTATGGCTTAATAATGATCAATAGGTAAACAGATAAGAAACTCTCAATATTAAAATGACTTTCTCAATTGTCTTTACTAGAAATGGATAGATCGGCTAATAATGGCTTTATGACTGTATGTCCATTGTCAACTTTAGACTCAATCCAAGAAGAGCTAGAACTAATATGCGATATCTAGATTTATGATCTCTATAATATAACAATCCCATAATTATGTTTCCACACATCTATACCACAACACAAACATCATGCTAGTGTTCAGCCATAGCAATTGATATCCTAATTATAGAATGTGAAATATGCACATAACTATGAATAAAGATTAAGAAAAAAAAAGAAAGATGCTTATTGCAAACATAAATGACTAATGGACAAGAATTGAATTCATTGTAGATAGTTTTGAATATCAAATTCACTTATTTGTATGCCTCAAAGAAATGTGGTTTCCTGGATTGCAATGATTCTCGGCTATGCACAAAATGGATTTTTTGAAAAGGCTTTAGAAACTTTTAGGAAAATGCAATCAGTAGATGTAAAGACAAATTCCACGACCTTTGCTACTATCCTCCCTGCCTGTGCCAAAATGGGAGATTTGGAACAGGGTATGGACATTCATCAAAGCATAAAGGATAGAGGAATTTTGTCAGATGTTGTAGTTGCAACTGCCCTGGTAGACATGTATGTAAAATGTGGAAGCATAGACAAGGCACGTGAACTGTTTGATAGAATGCCTGAAAGAAATGTTGTCTCGTGGACTGCAACGATTGTTGGATATGCACAAAATGGTTTTGTCGAAAAGGCTTTAGACACTTTCAAGCAAATGAAATTGGAAGGCATAAAGCCAAATTCCACAACCTTTTCCAGCATCCTCCCTACGCGTGCAAAAATGGGAGCTTTGGAACAGGGTATGGACATCCATCAAAGCATAACAGATAGAGGAATTTTGTTAGGTGTTGTACTTTCAAATGCCCTGCTTGACATGAATGCAAAATGTGGAAACATGGACAAGGATCGTGAATTGTTTGATACGATGCCCCAAAGAGATGTTATCTCATGTGAACAATCAACACATGCGTATACAGGAGGAAGGGATTGCTGCTACAAAATTGAACGCTCACTCTTCAATCACAATTCTATGGTTTTACGAGATTAAACTAGAACAATTAACCACCACATGTATATTTTTTGCAACATGAAATTAAAAAATTGGGCAATTTGAATCTACCTCCTACACAGGATTGCAAGCAATGCCACAAATGCCTTCAATGCGGGTTTGATGTTCTTGGGGGTTGAAGTCACCATGGACACCTACGAGGGAGATTTGCAATACAAATGAATTCCCCTCTTCTTTTTTTTAACTTATAATGGTCGTTGTCATCGGAATTACGATGAATTCAAGCACTTTTTCAGAAAAAAGAAAATTAGCATTGCTAATGCCTTCTTTGTCGAAACCAAATGGGAAATTTTCATTGGAATTACGATGAATGCGGGCATTTTTTCAAAAAAAAATCAAATTTGGCCACAATATACCTTCTCCGTCGGAAACCTCAGTCAGAAATCTAGTCCAAATGTATTAGTGAGGGATTGAAAAAGAAGGTAAGAAATTTTGGAACAAATTAGGTAGTGCATATGACGGTAATCTAAAGACTCAGCAAGCTAGGCCATTGAATTTGAAGGAAAAATTGAAGGTTTCAGAATGGTTGATAATGAAAGTGTTTAGAACTACATACTCAAAGTGAATGATACTACAGAAGCTATTCAAGATATTAGTGTAATCTTAAAACAAAGCTTGATCTTATCAAAAAGATCATGCTTACCTTGACCAAACCGAAGAAATGTACTATTGAAGAATGTCATGATCTGAACAATTACTCGATTGATCAACTTATTAGAATGTTGTTTGCCTATGAAATTGGAGAGACAAAAGATATAAAAACCTATCAGAAGGAAGTTGCATTCAATGTTTCAAGAATATTAGGAGATGAACCTGAAATAAGTGAAAACATAGATGATATTGAGGCAAACTTTGTAAGAAGACTAAAGAGAGGGATTGGAAAGTACAAAGCTAAGTTTCCCTTAAAATGCTTTAATTGTGGTAGAAATGGTCGTTATGATTTTAAATGTATATATAAAGAATATTATAGAAAATATGATGATGATGAAAAGGGAAGTAGATTAGAATCTTGACATGATTTTAAGAAGAGGACAAATGATAGAGATAAAGGGAAAAAGATTTTATGTTCTATGGAGACACATTCATTTGAAGAAGAATATGGTGAGGAATCAAATGAATAATATTTGTTCCTAGCTATAGAAGAGAATAATCAAAATAGGTTTGAAAGACTGGAAGAGAAGACTGCATTGCATGGTAAGGTAGAACCAAGATCATGGATTGTTGACTCTAGATGTTCAAATCACACAATAGGAGACAAGAACAAGTTAATTAATCTCAAAAAGTATGATGGTGGATCAGTGAAGTTTGCAGGAGAGGAAGATGCACGGATTTGTGGAATAGGAAGCATCTTGATTGATGCTAAGCATAAAACTAATTATGTTTATTATGCAAAAGATTTAAGATATAATTTTTTATGTGTTATTTAGATGTAAAATATAGGTTATGAAGTTGTGTTCACAAATACCGAATGCATAGTCATAAATGGAAAGATTGGAAAGATGGAAGTAAAAGGCATTAGTTAAAGTGGAAATATTTATTACATAAAGGACATAAGTGTAAATAGATATTTTCTGACTCAGAGAAATGAATGTTGATTATGGTATAAAAGGAAGGGGCATGTTAATTTTGACAATGTGATAAAGATCAACAATACTAAAGAAGTGAGAAATTTATTGAAGATTGTCAAGCCTAATGATAATATGTGCAAGGAATGTCAGTTAGGGAAGAAGACAAAGAGAAGTTTCAAGAACAAGGAATATTCTATTTCATATCTCCTAGAGATGATTCATACATATCAATGTCGACCTACAAGGACAAGTTGACTTTATGGAGAAAGGTATGGGTGTGTGCAATATAATGGGGGTCCAAACTAAGCCCTTAAGTGGCAATGAAATTTTAGAAAATAAAAGTTAGGTAACTTGACATAAAAATTTGAATAGGTTATTAACATAATTTCAAAAATATGTAAGAACAAAATTTTTAGAAAATTGAATATTGTTTCTAAGCTACTAGTTTTTCTTGGACAAATTTAAATCTATTTGGTGAAAATTTGAAATTTCAATTTGCAGTAGTACTAAAATTTTAGGGAAAAAATAAAAAATAGGTGTATGTTTGTGGAACATAAGTATAGTCAAGACATAATAAGTTTTTTTTTTAAATTTAATAAAAGTAAAGGACACATGTTAGAGCATGCCACATTTTTTTGTAATTTTTTAGCAAGTAAATAATTAATTATGAATTTTTTATTATATCTTTTTAAAAATTGAAAAATGTGTTTGTTTGTAGACCATAACTTGGTTTTTTATTCCTATAGTAGACGAAGCACAAAATGTGCAACATTTTTCAAATATGAAAAATGTTTAACCATGTTAAAGTTATAATGTTTAACCATGTTAGAATTATAGAAAAAATTATAGTGGTAGAAAGTTGATAATTTCCTAAAAAAACCTGTTTCGTTTCATTAATCTCGAGTAAAAAAAAATCATTGACCACATGGGTGAAATATTGAAAACCAAGGAAAACTTGAAAACATGTTTTTTATGTTGAGTTTCTAGGTTTGGCACCTATAGGCCAAATCCCAAAACAATCCTGATGGAAATCCCAAGGCTACATATCTTTTATTAGACAAATGGATATCATGTTGGCAACAGACACTGGATTCATGTTCAGATGTTATCATTGATGGAAGATAGAGAAGAATGAAATGGAATCTATTGTGATGAGATTGACAAAAGAGATTGAAGATAGGAAGAAAAATGAAGAAAATTGTGATGTCTCTCAAAAACAAATATGAAGAATGGTGTAGACTTGAGAGTGACAATGGACAACTGAATCTTGACCTACAAGATGCTAGAAAACATGAGGAAGATCTTGAAGGGTAGATTGTTCTTATTAGACATTATCTTGATGTTGCAAATGAGTACAAATAGAAGTTCAAGACTAGTTCAGCTAAGCTTGATGAAATGCTTGCAAGTTATAAGAACTCTAATGACACATAAGGTCTCAGATATGAGAAAGCAAAAATCTTCGGGTCTAGTCAAAGCAATCCTAAGACTCAACAATAGAAAAACAACTCAAGAAGGCCTCTGGTAAGGAAACCTAATGCTCCTAAATTCTATTACAATTGTTTTGTTTGTAATAAATTTGGTCATATGGCTAGTCAATGCAAAAATAGGATGATCAATATTGGTCCATATTTTACTGTTCAATGTTTCAAATGTAACAAATATGGTCATGAGGCAAATGTATGCAGAACTATGATGAATAACTTTTAAAATGGGAGAAATGTCAGATGTTATACATGTGGTATATTTGGATATGTTTCTAATCAATACAGAACAAAAAGAAATCAGATGAATTTCAGGCCTATGCAAGGAAATGTTGTTTGTTAAGCATGCAATAAATCTGTTCACATTGCAAAGTATTGTAGAAGTAGAAATGTGAGTAGGACAAGTCCGAAAGACAAGAACAAGAATGTGAAGCCTGATGAGAAGGGTAAATAAAAAGTTGAAGAAATTAGAGATCAGATGAAGAAGAAATGAGTTAAAAAGGTTGATTTAGATGTAGGAAGTGGGTCTGCACCTGATTCCAATGCTGGAACTACATCCTGTAAGTGAACATAGGCATCCATCCTTGGGGGAGTTATAATGCAAATCTTTCAAACCCCTGTTTGAGATCTGTGCCTATTTCTGGTAGGTTTCAAAACTGTTTGCAGATATTTGTGGTGGATCTCCAAAAGAATTGAGCCGATTTGAAGATTTGAAGAAGAATTCCAAATAGATATAGAGCATCTTGAAGAATTAGGGTAGAGTGCATTTATTGCAATAAAAATTTAGGTTTGCGGTGAATAAAAGGTAACTTTTCCTCTTCATTTCCTACTTTGCAATTAAAGAGAAGTTTAGAGAGCTCTGTGAAGAATGCGACTAGATGAAATTTAGTGCTACTAATTTCAATTTGGTGAGAAGACCTAATCCTGTACTAAAGGTATTTATAAGTGAAAACCCTCTTTTGGTTTAATTTTGAATTTTAAATCTATAAGAATGGTTGCATCTAGTACCACTACTCCTCTAGTTGTAAATATCATTGAGCATGTTCATCCCAACTTTAAAAATCATCCATTCATTTCAATGGAAGACGACCCTAAGAGAACATTTTCGTTTGTTCTCTATGGAGTCTTGCATAACAAAGACATAAGGGTTTACACACATTACCCGATTGAAGAATTGGGAAGCTCACAAATGTTGAATCTTTTTAATAAATAGTTATCTAATCAATGCTCCATGTTGAAACCTAAAATTCAAGGATTGGAAAGAAAGGGTTCTTCTCAATTTGTAAAGTTTCTGATGGCGTATGAACAGGAGTGGATTTGGCAAATCCTGAGTCATTTTCACAATGAATTCATGTGGTTGGATAATTCGTATAAGAGTACTAAATGTGTGATTCAGGCAGTAACAGGGTTGTGTGCGTATGGTCAATTACCATCTCTGAAATGGTAAAGAATGACATTGTAACCAATGCAACTAGGTCAAAGTTTGATAAACAAGCAATAACTATTGATGACATCTTGGAGGATGACATCAGGTTTGTATCCATGGTGATAGGGTATAAGATCTACTATTCCAATTGAATGAACTCTATATCTAGTACAATAGTTTATGTTGCATATAAGATGTTAAGGGAAATTAATAAATATGATCTTTGTGAGTTGCTCCAAAGTGATCTTATCAAGAACTTGAAGAAAATCAAAGAGAACAAGAAGCGCCCCTTCAAGTATGGTACTCTACTTCTGTGCATATTATTCAACTTCAAGAATGAGATTTTGGGAGTTGGTCTGGTATGTTGGCCATTTGATAGGCCAACAAGAGTGCAGATCTAGGAGTATCTGTATAGATCTAGTGACTCCAAAGCCAGGAACAAGAATCTATGGAGTTATTTCAATAATTTCAGGAGGAGATGCATGAGAGGGAGAGAATCCTAAAGTCCATTGTGGAGAAATATGCAGACAACATCTATTTCATGGTTGACACCGACCATTGGTTGATGGAAACTGTAGAGCTCCACAATTCATGGATTATACTAATGGGCTATGAGGTCGATGAACATATTTTGGAACTATATGCTCAACATTTCTTGAGTCAACTAGTGGACCCAAATGAAGAAAGGTTTGGAACCTACAAGGAGAAGAGACTAAAACTACATCAATAGTTCAAGAAACTGGTCATTCAAAAGAAGATTGGAAAGATGTTGAATATTTTGCAGAAAGCATAGGGATAACCAAGGAAGCTATCAAAAAAGCCATAGAGGAGAATATCCTTTTTGAGGAGTAGACTGTTAAGGTGGAAGCTACTAAGCCTAAGCCAAGACAAACTGGGAGCACAACCCCGTCCTTTAGTCCTACTAAGCTAGCAAGCTAGCCTAAACCATCAGTCAAGTCATTCGGTGGAGTAGAGAGGAAAAGAAAGAAAGTTAGATTTGTGACTACGGATGAAGAAGAATGATGCCGGAGCATCCAGGAGGGCAAATGAACAAAGGAGGACACCGAGGACTAAGGAGAGTGATATGAAATCACTAGAGGTCAATTGGAATGTTTTGAAGCCTATAATGGCCTATTGTAATGTTGAATTCAATAAATTATGTAAAAATCCTAAAGGTCCTGATAAAGGCCTAAGGACCAAAATGCAATGTAATAGGATGATGGAGTCTAGATAGGTTGGATAGGAGTTTATTGTGATTTAATGATCTTATTATGTCAAAATAAGTTGAATGGGATAGGTTTTAGTTGATTAAAAGTATTAGAAATAAAGTTGAAAATTCAAATTTTGAATTTCAACAACTAGTTCCAGTTTTGGTGGGAAATAAGTTTTAGAGTTGTTTTGACATTTTAATCACTTGGATTAGTTGGAGATTGGTTGGAGTTGGTTGGGGAAGATCTTATAAAGTCTCTAAAGTAATTTTTGTGTGGTTGGATGATGCTGGTACGGACTTGTACGGACTGTCTCAGAAAATTAATTAAAAAAACTCTTTATTTGCTGTCAAATCCTTGTTTTTTCATGCTTTCTTTGCATTGAAAGGCTAAGGGATCAACATTGCTGTACATTGGGGGTTTATTGGTTATTCATTTGATGTATTGAGTGCATTTTTGAAGTCTTGAAAGTATCATATTTTTATTTATTGCTGACTGTCCCAGAAAAGACAGTGATTTTTTCACTAATTTGTGAATTTCCAAGCATGTAAGGATCCATCCTATGAATGTACAGGTCTGATTCTCATAGGATGGATGCCAAATAACATTTACAATAGTTTAATAACCCATGATTGACAGGAAGGAGTGAAGAGTGCAGGTGTACACCATGAAAGTTGCATGAAAGTTGAAGAAAAGTGACTGGAAATGAGTGAAAATGAAGGCTAGAGTGTAGCAGCAGAGAATCTAATTGAACAAGGGGGGTATTTTATGCATTTAAGTGTCTAGACACACCATTTTAAAGGTTTTTGAACTTTGGTTGAGCCTTGGAAGTGATTGGAAGTGATATTTCTAGAAAGCCCTAGGGAAAAGGGTGATTTAGTGAGGTTTTTGGTGTTTGGGTATCTAGGAGTGCAACCAAGACCTAAGACCTGAAAAATACTTGGTTTGGGAACATAATAAGAGACTTTAAAAAAGGGTTTAATCTGGTGTTAAGATTTGTTGGTACTTCCTTTGTAAAGTGGGTGGTTTTTAAGGCTAAAAAGGGGCACATTTGAGGACAGCAAAGGGTCCGTCCAAAACAACCTATATTGATTTTCTGATATGTTTTGTAACATCCAAATGGGTGTCTAAATATGTAATTTTTTTGTCAAGTGTTTTGGGATGATTTGGAGAAAAGTTGAAAATACCCGATTTGGAGGCTACAAGGAATAGAGCCTAGAAGAGCAAGTTTGGTTTATGAGTTTGAGTCTGAGTTTGGGGGTGTGTAGAACCTTGTCTTATGGTGTTTGGGATGTGTTAAGACCAATAGAGGTGTTGGAACAAACCATTTTGATGTTATCCTTGGTTGGGTGTGTTGAGTTGAGTTTGGTTTTGAATCACCTAGCATGTAGAGGATCCTTTGATGTGTCTCCTTGAGTTGATTTAATCCTTAGGGAGAGTTCCAGAGTTGATCTCTCTGCATCAAAGAAACTAAATCAGATGAAGCTGCCAAGGAGGTTAAGACAAAAGGAGTCAAAGCCACCAAATTCACTAAGGGAAAACCATCTGATGGTGTGAAAACTGGTAAGAAATCTAAGTCATCCAAACTTGATGAATCTTTAAAACAAGGAAAAATATAAGTTAAAGCACCTATATCTTTAAGTGAGATTGTCAATGAGACTATGAAGAATGGAAACTTAAAGCCATTATCTGAATGGTATGATAATTTTGATGAATCCAGCAAGAGAACCCTAAAGGGAGCAATTGTAGAATATATGAATGTATATAGTAAAGCTTTGATGAGATATTGACAACAATTCTGAATAGCATATATGAAATTTTAGATGCAAGAAGACTAACGTGTACTAAAGAAGAAGAAAGGCTAAAAGAGTATGTTTTGGTAGAGCTATGTCTGATGATAGATAAGGTAGAGATAGCTTTAATTCTTCAGGTAGCTAAACTTGAAATCCAAAGTAAGACTAGATTTAATAATATTATGATTGGTAAAATTGATAAAGTTGCAAAAGAGACTAAGATAATTTTGTGAAAAGTTTTGTTGAAGATCCAGTATGAAGTTGCCCCTGAGAGAACTCAGGACAATCCGAAAGATGAGGAAACTAAAGATAATAATATGGTAAATGCTCCAGAAGTTAATGTTCTAGATGAACTATCACTTGAACCAATGTAGGATACATCTATTTTGGAAGTACCAGTTGTCAATTTAAGTGTTGTAAGTGTTATGACATATCAGAAATGGTTAAAGTTTAGGATACTACAAGAAATAAGGGTGAAAAGGATGCAAGGTAAAAAGATGTGGATATGGATAAGATTGAAAATACGACTAATGAAGATAACCCTCCTTCAGTATCGAAGCAGAAAGCATATACAGAGAAGGTGGAGGTTGAAGTTGAAGGAGAATCCAAAGCAAGAGACATTGCAGTGGCAAAAAAGGGGAAACGGGTAATAGATGGCCCTAAATTCATTAAAGGACCAATCAATCTTGCCTCCTTGTCTCACATCCAAAAGCTTCAACTTGCATCATTCACTTAGGAAAAGGCCAGTGAAGATCTTTTAAAACCTCATACCGAGGATAGTTTGTTGTTAACTATGGTATTTGACATTTTGGAGAATCCCATGCCATCATTTTAGAAAGACCCATCTGATACCCCAATCAGTCAATTAAAAAGTTTAATTAATTTTATAAATACATATTTTGAATCTTTTGAGAAATCTACCATGGAGAAAGCTCCAAATGAGTTTAATGCCAAAAGGCTCCACAATTTGAAGAAAATGATCACAAAAGACAGAGCCACATTATGTGACTGTGTAAAGAGCATGCAGGATGCAATGACCATAGGTGGAAACTTGTATAAATCATGCTTATCCCTGCACAAGATCACTACAGATATTGAGAAGAAGTCTCAAGAGTACAAGGACCAATTGGAAAGATTATCTCAATCAGTTGGTCCTTTCAAATTCATTGAGCCATCCTGAAAATCAAGCAATTTCACTTCTTGAAAAGATTCAAAGTTTGAGCTATGATCAGGAAAGGTTAATTGGCAGAGTTGGAGAACTTAGGAGCCATATTGTCCCTAAGTTAGATATAATGATAAATGCTCTTCAAGATAATTAGAATTCTCTCATGATGGATGCTCTGGATGATCTGAAGATAGCAGAAGCGCAGTCTTATCTTCTTAGTGGGTTTATAACAATTTTTGAGAATCTGCAAAAGGGTTGGGATAGTCACTTAGACTCTCTAAACAATCTCTACGTAGATATTTTCAAGTTTTTGTGAATTTGTTTGTACATACATGTATATAGTATTTTTGGCTTCAATTCTTGATTTCCCAGACTCTACCTTTGCCATTAATGTCAAAGGGTGAAAATAGATGAGTGAAAATGTTGATCTTAGGGGGATTTCTTTGATAATTTGTTTCTTTGGGATCTGGTGATTATATTTTTGGTTGTAGTTTATTGTATTTTGGTTTGGGTCTAACACTTAGTCATGTTTCACTAAGTATTGCCATCAATGCCAAAGGGGGAGATTGTTGGAAAGAGACATTGCATGTACGTTGAGATGTTGTCATTGATAGCAACTCATATCAAACTCGGCATCAACAGTTCATGTTTTCATCATTCTGAAAGATTGATCAAGTATTTGTGTGATCCGGTGAGAAGAATAGTGTATCTAACAGAATGTATAGTGTTTTGGTTGGCAGATTATTTTGGTTGACTACTAAATTTCTTTGCGGGTCTAGAAGATGTGATGTAGATATGCAATTTACCTTATTCCAGGTTTGTGGTCTTTGGTGTTAAGTTTTATGTTGGTTGGTAAGGTCCGGTAGATCGGTTTTTGGTAAAGAAAGTGGTTATCAGTGGTAATGTGTGGAACGCATTATGTGAATCTTGTGGATCGATTTTGGTGATTTTTTGTGTGTTTGAGGTTTATGAGATGATATATAGAAGTATGTGAACATTTTTTTTTGGTCCACATGGTTTGTTGGAATCGGATTGAGTCGACTTGTGTACACGTTTCATCTTTTGTGATGTGTTCTTAAAGCAGACTTGGTGGCAATCTAAATTAGTGATGTGGATATATAAGACGTTTATTTGAACATTTTTGATATCGATGGTTATGTGTGAATCATGTATGAGTGATTGTGTGCAATTTCACGTCTGCATGTTGAAGATTTGAGCTCCAATATGATGAAGAATATCAAAACAGAGAAGCTCTACAAAGTTGAGTAAGATACAGTGTTTTATGCTTAACTAAAACTATTCTAGGCATTTGTAGATGCTATTTCATAGTTTATTTTCATGTATTTTACCTATTTAACTCTTTTGTAAGATAGTGTGCCTTTCGGGTTGCAGCCCTTATTGTAAACTTTGAGAAGTGAGATCTAGGCAGTGTTCTTGAATGCATGTGCATTCCCCTTATGTAATATTCTTATACTTTTAACAAAGTATATTAATATTGTGGGTTTGAATCCCACCATGGGTTTTCTCTTAACTGGGTTTTCACATAAATATCTTGGTGGTATGATGTTGATGATCTTTTCTTTATGTTTTTGCACTTTAATTTCCCTCATATGCATTAAGTGGTTTAAAGGACATATTGACAAAGTTAAGAGTTGCATACCACTGGTTCAGCCCCCCTCTCAATGTTTCTTGATTTCAACAGTGGGTAATACTCTTGATTGATAGGGTAAAAATAATATGGGGTTATTAAACATAAAAAATAAATAGGTGTGTTAGGTACCTATTAAACATGAGGTATTCAATTATTATAGATTTACTTCATTTAATGGGGTTACAATAAATAGCATACATTTTATAGGAAATTCAATTAAATTAATAGCATTTATTATTATTGTTAGAGTAACCTTTTATTAGTTAATAAATATTTATTTAATTATTAGTCTATTATACTCTATGCTTAAGCTAAACTTAGGAATCTTATAATTCTTTAGGGTTTTCACCTTTAGGGTTTCGAGTATGCTTTTATAAGGATTCTCTCTTTGTAATTTCATAACAACTGTAATTATTGAATTATATTCTTGTTGCACAATCAATATGACTCCTCTTTTCTGGATCTCTGAATTCTGTCCTCCATAGCTTTTTTGCTTCTCTCCTTCTGTGACAAGTTTGCATGTAGGTGATTTTTTGGAGCTGTAGAGTTGATTTTTCCTCAACTCCAATATGTTATCAAAGCTCCAGATCTGCATGCCCTTGTTCTTTTCATGAGAGATTTTGGGCCTTGTTCTTAATATCTATGTATTCTGGGGTTTGTGCAGTTGTTTTTTACATTTTGGGGGATAGCTGATTTTTTTGTACATTTTGGTGTCAAAAGGACCTCTTAGTTGGATTCAAAAGGCTGATTCCATGAATTTTGATATATAATTTGTCTATTTTCAGTGACAGGGGCATCTGGGGCATGCTTTTTTATTGGCACATATTTTGAGGCATGAAAATCCGTACGGTTGCCCCTGTAAATGCATCATAAAATTTTCATCAAAAAAACCCTCTTTATGCCCTAAAAGAGGGGGTTTATTTTCTTTTGGCCATAACTTGGGCATACGGACTCGTTTTTTGACAAATCTTATATCGTCGAAAATCTCTTTTGAGCTCTATCCAGATTGGTAGGTTTGAACTTTTGATTTTTCTTTTTTGATATTTTTTTTGTTGTCAAAGACAAAGGTTCCTTTTTGCACTCTGAGAGACATAACTTGAGCATCCGAACTCCATTTTTTTAAAACTTTATACCGTTCAAAATTTTGTTTTGTGTTCTTTCCATTCATATGAGTTTTATTTCCAGATTCTACTCCAGGTATATTTTATTTGGTTTTTTTCTTTTCAACACTCTGGTGAATATCTTGGATGTTTCATGTCTTGGGATCTCTTTCTTTGAGTAGGATGTCTCGTCCTTAGTTGTTCTTTCTATTTCCAGTCTTTTGTCTCTTCTGATCATTGTAGCATTTTATTTATGCAAACACACTGAGATAAAGTGCCATCATGCATTGTATACTTGGAATCTTGCACATCTTGTGCCTTATTGTGCATGCACTACTTATAAAGTGCCATGGGTGGGTTGATGTTTGCCTTTGTTTTCCATCTACCTATGTCACGTGAGTGTTCCTTCCATGACATTAGCCTCATGATGTGTGTCAAGTGAGTGTTCCTTCAATGACACTATGTACTTTCTCTGCACCTTCAATGTTCCTAGTTCTTCATCATACAGTTCTTGTTGGTTGTTCTTTTCAGTGTACCCATCCCTCTTCCTTTTCAGCATTATGGGGAGGTTTGTCTTGTTGTTCTAATGCTTCCTTGGTTCGATTGATTAGCTCTTCAGGCTTTGGTGTTTCATGCCATTTGTATCTTCGAGTTCAGTTGTTTGCCTTTGTTTTCCAATTGATTCGAGTAGTGCCATTTGAGGGCACTCATGTAGATTACAGTCTTCTCTACCTGGTCATGTTCTATTTTAGTGGAGGTTCTTCAGATTAGCAGTTACTCTTCAACAGTATTTGTAGCTATTTCATGCTTCAGTGGTGTTCTTCATTCTCTCTTTTTTGTTCCTATCTTCTAGAACACTCTTGTTTGGAGGCTTCTTATTCCTTCACTTGATCTTTCATCTCTTCTTGGAGAGGAGTTTTGTTCCCACAGGGTTTTCTCCTTTTTCTCCACTTTACAAAGATTTTATTGTACTTGGGTACCTCATCAAGCCTAGTTGTTGGGACCCATTGTTGCTTTCCTGCATTTTTTAAATGTTTTTTTAGTCCTTAGTTGTTTTTTAGCTACTCCCTAAGTTCATCTTAAGGGGGGGTGTTAGTGTAATCTTTTATTAGCTAATAATTATTTATTTAATTATTAGTCTATTATACTCTATGCTTAGGATAAACTTAGGAATCTTATAATTCTTTAGGGTTTTCACCTTTAGGGTTCCGAGTATCCTTTTATAAGGATTCTCTCTTTGTAATTTCATAACAACTATAATTATTGAATTGCATTCTTGTTGCACAATCAATATGACTCCTCTTTTTTGGATCTTTGAATTCTCGCCTCCATAACTTTTTTGCTTCTCTCCTTTTGTGACAGGTTTGCATGCAGGTTAGCTTTGGTAGTTGTAGAGTTGATTTTTCCTCAACTCCAATAAGTATTGTATGACTGCACATACTACATAATTTATTTATTAACTTCATGATGGACTTGTAAAGCACTGAGAGGGGGGATGAATCAGTGACACCAAAAACCAAACTAGTTTAAACACTAACCGGTAGATGAACTTAACAAAGCTTTTAAACACAATGCATGTAATCCAAAATCATATAACAAAATCCACAAAAAGTAAAGCATCCACCATAACACAAGTGTTTATACGAGGAAAATCCAAATAGGTAAAAACCACAGTGAGATGGAACTCACAAGTTAACTATCAGCAGTAATAGATAACTAGTTGGTTAAGGTCTACAAAGTGCTCTGCTAGGAGTGAATCTTGTTAGAAATCCCAAAGCTTGATTAGAAGCTAATACCCTAATAAGAGTAGTACCCTATTAGGAGTAACCTTGCTAGAGGATTTAAGAATCCAAACTAATGGATCACCTTGTTAGAGGATTTAAACATTGAAGCTTGTTAGAGCTTACTTGATTAAGGGATTTGATTCTATTGTAATGGTTAGAAAACAACAAGAATGGTTTGATCTATTCTAAGTAGCACAATACTTGCTTCATCAGATCCTTTTAAGTACATTCAACACTGTTCTTCAACACACTCTTCATCTTAACATTTATTGCTCTTCAACAAAAACTTTCACTCTTCATGCATACCATCATTAACATAACATCTCTTCTCAAATGATTCACTAAGATGTCTTTGAATAGATATTCAAATCTTATGTCGATCTAAGGAAATCAAAAGACAATTTCCTAGGTGCAGTGTATCTAGACAAGTGATCATAACTCATCACAAAAATTATCCCCAAGTAGTCGGTGTTGGTAACCCATCACAAAAATAACCAAATACCGGTTGGAACAATCAATGCCGGTTTGAATAAAACATATGAACCATTGTCCTTGAATCTTCACTTGATCTCCATCTTGATCTTCATCTTGATGTCGACTTATTATAACCATAGGTTGTCTCTTATGCACATACCGGTTGACACAAAGTACTGGTTAGGGGTTAACCACAAGGTATACCGGTTGATAGTGTAAACAATTGAAGTTACACTGGTAGTCAATATAATCATATGTGTGTGAGAGTATTTCATCAATGACAACAAATGATGAATACATTACAATCATCATCAAGCTAACAATCTCCCCCTTTGGCATTGATGGCGACACTTAAAAAAAATTTACAGTAATACCGCTAAGTGTGCATACACAACAAATTTACACATATGCTCATACTCCCCCTTAATGCATGCATATTTATATAAAATTTTCAAAAACACACATACATATTTCTACTCCCCCTTTGACAACAATGCCAAATTGAAAAGATAAAATATATACATATATAGAAAATTTGTATCAAAGTGTTCAGCATATATAACAATAACTTAAAAAAGAGTTCATCCATTAGCTAATCTCATAAAAATAGCATTGAAGCTCTTCTTCATCTGTGACAAAGTGTTTTCCCATGATTGCAGTATGTTTGCAGTATACTCGAATGCAGACGTCAGCTGGGAATAGAATTCTTCCATTGAGTCCAATATGCAAATTTCAAAAGTTGCAAGAATAGCTTCTGCATTTGAGTAGGCTCTTTGAAGAATGTCTACTTGTGATGTGAGAAGACTTTTGAGTTCTTTGAGACATGAAGTCTCTTTGCCTTCTCATTATCATAGTTGTCTAGTCTGTTATGCAAATCATCTACAGACTTGCTAAAGGCATGTATGGAATCCTAGAGTGGGACATATGCCTTGCATATCCTTTCCATTTCTTGCTCTATTTCAACTTGACTTTTTGAAATGTTAGAATAAAAGAAAGTAACACTGGAGGTAGAAGCAAGATAATTTCTTCCTGTTTAGATAGCTTTACTCAACAAACTTTAATTATGAGATAGAGTCAGTTTGCTACTATCAATATCCTTTGCTATTTTATCTCCATATTTCTTCTTGTGGCTCTTTTCGGCATACAGTTGAGCAGCATCTTCTAGTGACTTGATTTGATCAGATGCATCTGCAACTAACTGACCAAGTTTGCTAATGGGTGTAGAAAGATGTGCTATAGATGTTTCCAGTAGTAGACCAGACAAAATTTTTACTGCAGTCTGAATTGTCTCTGCTTCAACCCTTTTCTCTTTTAGTATTTTCTTATGTGCCCTAGATTGCATAACACTAGCAATCTTCATCATTTCTAATGTGCTCAGAGTGTTCATATCAATTGGTCCTAAGATGCTTAGAGAATCATCATAATCATCTTCAAGTCGTTTCTGCTTTGTCAGTTCAGGGGATACAACCTTAATGATAGCTTTCTCTGTATTCTTCTTTGTTTCCTATTGTGTGACAACAGTTTCAGTAGGCTCCTTAATTTCTTGAATGACCTGTGGAGATTGGGGTTTCTCCATTTGTTCTATTGCTGGTGAATTTTCCACTTTTAGTTGAGTAGCCATTTGCTCAACTAGTGTAACAAGTACATTAGTGATTGTTGGGGGCTCCATATCTGGTGCAGTGTTGTCTCCAAATAGGTCCACTATTTTCTGAACATCATCATCAACAAGAATAATGGAATCATCCTTCTTCTTGAGAGGATAGGCCTCATCAGGTTGAATAATCCCCTCTTCATCCATTTCTGGTCTATTAACATCATCATATATCTCTTCTGTATCCTTATTCTTAGAATAATGGATGAGTTCTTCCATCTTTTTGATTCCACAGCCTATCTGACGTGTCTCAATTTCAACAATTGCCCTTTTACCATTAAGAAGCTTCAATCTTCTTTCTTTAAAAGAAAAATGTTCTTTGTACTATTCAACTAAAGCACTAATTCCATCCATAGATAAATTGGGAAAATATTGTACAAATATTTCATCAATAATTTATTTTTCCAGTTTTATAGCATCCTCCCATTTATCTAAAAAAACATTATACAAAGAGATTGAAATAACCTTTTCCAAGTCATGTGGAAATCTATTGTAATGACACAAATGAGTGATTACCTATTGAATCACTTTCTCTTTCTCATCTTCAATGAAGGAATCAAAATATTCTTTGACATTGTCAAATGTATTCCTCCCTAGTGTCTTCAGTGTTCTTTCAAAATGGGTATCCGGGTTGTAAGCAGCTATATCAATAGGTGTAGTTTCCTTTGGCACTACCTTTACCTTCTTGGATATTTTGTCTATTGCTTTTTATTTCTTTGGTTCTTCATCAGAATCTATTCCCTCAGACTCTAGATGCAAAATTAATTTACTGCCTCTCTTCTTTGTCTCCTTCTTAGTATGTACTTTGGGTTCTGGTTCCTTTTTGGTTAGGACACTCCTAGTAACCCTAGTACTCTTTGTTGTTGGAGATGCTTCACCAGACTTTTTATTCTTTCCTCTTGTAATTTTAACAAGTGTAGTACTAGTTTGTTCAGGTGCCTCTTGGACTGCTACAATATCCAATTTTGCCTACTTCTTGTCTATAGGTGATGCTAATAGGGTATTAGCATAACCAACCAGTAGATCATGGTTAACCTCATAACTCATGTCTTCCATTTCTTCTTCTCTTGGCTCAATTGCTTGCATTAAGAAAAAGTCAGTGGTAACGGTGAAGATTATATCCTTCTCAAAGTGTTTTACCACATCTTCTGGTAGCCTCATTCTCATACTCATCTTCTTTTGGAAGTCATTGAAATACCTATTCAGGGCAGCATGGAAAGTATTATTTATAGCCTTGATGTTGTTCTTGATTTGAGTTGAAACCGGTGAGTCCTTTGACCACTCGATGTCTCTAATCCTTGGTAAAAAGTTATGAAAGTAAAAGAATAGACCAACTAATAGCTGACCATACTTGAATTTCAGACTGCTATCCTTCTTGATAGATTGCAAATTCAAAAACAATTGTCTCCTAATAGCTTCACAAAGATCATAGTCTGCATTATCAGCAATCATTTTGTGAGCTATGTGAACTGCTGCAAATGGAACACTATTAAGTCTACTGGAGTAAAATACTCGGTAGCCTATCACTATTGTTGCTAATTTTACTACAGGGTCCTTAATGTTGTTAATGGAAAAATCACACCCATCAGATGTAGAACTGGTTAAACCAAAGACAATATCCTTTAAAATTTTCCTTAGCTCAGATACTTCACCAGTTGAGAAATACCCAGTCACAGCCTGAATGGCTTCCTTTGTAATTGTGTGAGTCCTTTCTAAGTACATGTTTTCTCCATGAACTCTACTCAAAATTATTCTGATATGTGCTTCTTCGAAATCATCAAGAAAATAAGAGGCATTATGAAAACCCTTTTCGAAAATCCTAGCATATTGTGTCTTAATCTTGTCATTCTTATCATAAAGTGATTTCAACTATGAGTAGATGTATAGAGACCCTAAGTCTTCTAACTTGTAGTCAATATAACTGGACAAATCACCTTTGACCAAAACTCCACTCGAAACTTGTGATAATGCATTATATGACACAATCTTATCTACCTTTTGAGCTTCCATAGGCTCAAAAGTGATCATCAACCTCTCTACAAAATTTGAAGTAGATGTCATTCTAGATGAACAAGATTAGAAGTGGTATGTTCAAAGAAATACCTTGTTTCACGCACGTTTCCTCATTTACTGATTGAAATGCCCAAGTGCACACCAGTTCAACCTTCTGCAACCCTCAAGTCAACTTAATTTCACAAATCACGAAATAATTTAGCTATTAACAACAAGAACAATCTTACTCAGCTTTGCAATTCAATTCAAATTTCTTTCTCGAATGTGTTAGGGTAAAAAATGATAAAGTAAAAGTCACTTTTATCATTTTTACCTACTACGATAAATGCTCGCCCGTTAGGGTTACAAACCCTAATTTCATTGCTCAAGTGGAAAAACGGTTGATAACATTTTAACAAAAGTTACCAAAATTTCATGTTTCAAAATTATTTTGCCACTCATTTTTCACAAGGGGTCCGGAGATGTTTTACTGTTAAGCTCCCCTTAGCCATATTAAAAAGGTTTAAGTCATCGGTGCAGGGTTCTCTTCATTGGGTGAAGGAACTGTTTCTTCTCCAAGTGAGTCATCACTTTTCTTCTTCCAAATCCAATTCATATCCTCTCTGGTTTCTTCAATATCATCTTTCTGCTTTCCTTTCTGATCCTTAGAAGAGTTGACCAATTTGCTATTTCTGGATCTATAGAATTTTTTTAAGTGCCTCAGTTTGTTATAGTGGTAACAAGACATACCAAATGATCTCCAAGGTCTTGCATTTCCTCTTCCTGTTCTTTTTTTGTAGTTCATAGCCGCATGACCAAAGTTATTATAGATGGTGCAAATAGCATTTGTTACCTTTTCCATCTCAAATGGACTAAACAGGTTGTCGTAGGATCTTTGCCAGTTTAGGTTTACCTAGCTATCAAAGCTCCTTATCCAGTCACCATTTGGTCTTGGATGTATGTGTGGTATAGGATTGTTTGTTCCATATATGCACTCAACAAATCTATGTCCATACATTCCACATGTGAAGAAATGACCTTCAATCTTCTTGGACACATACCTAGCATTAGTATTGTAACTTGCATTTTTGTTAGGTTTGTCTCTACAAACATTTGTAGTGTGACCAGGTTTATGGCAATCAAAGTAGATAGGTTTAAAGACCTTCATATCGGTAGTCTTATTGATCTTAGGAGCAGATTTGATCTTAGGATTGTTGCTCTTTGTACCGGAGGATTCACCTTTTTCAGTTGTATGAAAACCAAGTCCAAAGACATCACCGTTCATTCTTTGTGATTGAATTTGTTCTTATAGCATGGTAGAACTCTTGATGAATTTCTCCAATTTCTCGTTGGCTTCAATAAGCTATTTTGTGAGATCTTCATTATGCTTTGATAGGTTCTCTTTCAGAGATGATCCAAGTTCAAGATCTAGCTTTAGGTTCTCCTTTTCTTATCTTTCAGCAATCAAATGCTCATGCATAGTGGCATTTTCCCATTTGATGTTTGTAATCTCTTGATCTCTTTCCTTGATAAGATCTTCAACAGCTCTTCTGGCTTCCAGTTCCTGACTCATGCAGATAGTGAGACCTTCTAGCTCTCTCCTCAGATTCAGTTTCTCACTATTTAACTTTTTAGATTCCTCTACTAAAGCATCAATATTGGCTTCATCTGAAGAACTATTATCAGATATCTCTAATAGTTGTTTAGTTAGCTCTCTCCTTTTGACTTGAGAAGCTTTCAGTTTGACCCTTAGGTTTTCAAGCTCATTTTTGCTAGCTTCTAGCTCTCTAGCCATCTCAAAGTAGCTCATGTCCACCATGGTGGTTTCAAGGCTCCCTTCTAAGTAGTTAGGCTTCAAAGAAGATAGGCTTTAATACCAATTTATGGACTTGAAAAGAATTGAGAGGGGGGGCTGAATCAGTGACACCAAAAACCAAACTACTTTAAACACTAACCGGTAGATGAACTTAACAAATCTTTTAAGCACAATGCATGTAATCCAAAATGATATAACATAATCCACAAAAAGTAAAGCATCCACCATAACACAAGTGTTTATACGTGGAAAACCCAAATGGGTAAAAATCATAGTGAGATAGAACTCACAAGTTAACTATCTGCAGTAATAGATAACTAACTAGTTAAGGTCTACAAAGTGCTCTTCTAGGAGTGAATCTTGTTAGAGATCACAAAGATTGATTAGAAGCTTATACCCTATTAAGAGTAGCACCCTATTAGGAGTAACCTCGTTGGAGGATTTAAGAATCCAAACTAATGGATCACCTTGTTAGATCTTACCTGGTTAAGGGATTTGATTACGTTGTAATGGTTAGAAAACAACAAGAATGGTTTGATCTACTCTGAGTAGCAGAATACTTGCTTGATCAGATCCTTCTAAGTACATTCAACACTTCTCTTCAACACACTCTTCATCTTAACACTTATCGCTCTTCAACAAAAAAATTTCACTCTTCATGCATACCATCATTAACATACATATCTTCTCAAATGATTCACTAAGTTGTCTTTAAATAGACATTCAAATCTTATGTCGGTCCAAGGAAATCAAAACATAATTTCCTAGGTGTAGTGTATCTAGACAAGTGATCATAACTCATCACAAAATTACCACCAAGTAGTCGGTGTTGGTAACTCATCACCAAAATAACCAAATACTGGTTGGAATGATCAATACCGGTTTGAATAAAACATATGAACCGTTGTCCTTGTATCTTTGCTTGATCTCCATCTTGATCTTCATCTTGATGCCGACTTAGTATAACCATAGGTTGTCTCTTATGCACATACCAGTTGACACAAAGTACTCATTAGGGATTAACCACAAGGTATACCGGTTGATAGTGTAAACAATTGAAGTTACACCAGTAGTCAATATAATCATATGTGTGTGTGAGAGTGTTTCATAAATGGCAACAAGTGATGAATAAATTATAATCACCATCAAGCCAACACTTCAAACCTTTATGGGGTTTGATAATTCTATGATAACATAACCTTAGAACCAAATGAATTTTCAAGTTTCATGAAGGTTTAACTTAGCTAAGATGTGTGGTATAAGGTTTACATA
Organism: Cryptomeria japonica; assembly: GCF_030272615.1. Classification (NCBI taxonomy): domain Eukaryota; kingdom Viridiplantae; phylum Streptophyta; class Pinopsida; order Cupressales; family Cupressaceae; genus Cryptomeria; species Cryptomeria japonica. The sequence goes on from NC_081414.1 coordinate 242,488,889, forward strand.
GTTTATGGTATGTTTTTTTTGTTTGAGGTTACTATAAAAAAATTATTTTAAGTTTCAAGGTTTATGTCCAAGATGTGAAATAATGACCTAAATCATAATATTAAATTTAGGTATTTTAATGTTTTAATTTTAGACTTTAATATATCTGAATTTATCTTGGGTAATGTGGGATCTTCTCCATTATTTGGGATTTATTAAGTAATAGTATTTATTATCATAATATTTATGAATCTAAATTATTCGCAAAAGCATATGCATATGTGTATTTGAATTTGTACAATTTGTGAAGTGAATGAAGGAATAAATTCAAGTTGTATGATAAAAATATTCAATGAAGAGAAAAATGTTCCACTACTAAGAACAATGAGGAATGAAAAGAAGTTATTTTAGTATATTATACTCTAGAATTTAAAAAATTTGGTACGTTTATTAAATTCAAGTTTCACAAGTGGAAAATCAAATAAATTTAGAAGACATGGAAGTCAAAAAAAAAATTATATTTTTTAATTGTGAATTCAAATGTGTCAAAGGGGATATATGATTTCATTTCAATTTAATTTAAAATGTGAATGTTTAGGATAATTTGAAAGCAAAAGGGAAATAGTCAATCTTTTTAATATTAAAAAAGTGAAAAGCTAATATGTAAGGGGGTTGAAGGATGAAGATGTGTTGGAATCAAGGAACACTAAGAGGGGGGTGAATCAGTGTTCTACCGGTTAACAAATTTTCTGATTTAACTTTAAACCATTGGAAGTACAAGCATGAAATTGAAATGAAAAAACACAAAATAACCAACCACAAACTCATAACACCAAGATTTTTACCAAATGGGAAAACCACGGTGGGATTTGAACCCACAATATTATTCTACTATGGCCAGTAGCAAAACAATATTAAAAAGGGGGATGCACTTGCATTCAGGCACACTACCTAGAGCTTATTGCTCAATACAAAAATAAAGCTACAACTCCAGAGGAAGGAACACTACTTTACAACTATTTACAAAAGATTACAATAAGAAATGAACTGGTAAATAGCATCTGATTATGCTAGGAATCAGTTCCAGTTAAGTGCAAATGATCTGTTATCACTAATCTGCTTGCTGCTTTGTTCTACTTGGTGAGTCAACTGAGATAAAAATGTGCAAGTAAAATTATGCTCAAATGATACAGAAAGGTTTTCCACATCATCATCATATCAAAAAATCATTAACCAAATCGGTCTTATATATTTGCATACACTAAAATCAACTTACTTCATGTCGGCTTCATGAAATAGGAAAATATGAAATGTGTAGCTGCAAGTTTGCTTCAATCCTTATCAAAACTTTGCACCAAACCTAAAACACATGATCGCACACTTCCTATAGGTCTTTCCAATCACCTCAAACACATTACCAATCACCGAAATCACCAGAATTAACTAAGAGAATCTGGATACATGCTACATTAACAAATATGAAGAATAACCTTCTTTGCTATTCTACGAGATATTAAATCTTCAATCACATTCTAGAATTAATATTGGAGGGTTAATTAGCATGATTATTATCTCCAAATTCTTTACCAATCAATCATGATCACCGAACACAAAATCTACATCATCGAAAGTGAGATCAACCTTAGGAACTCTAAATAGAGTGTTACCGGGTAGACTGATTATAGAAGACATACTCCAGATCACCGGTTAACCAGATCTTCATACCAGATCAAGACAAATAACCGAGTTGCCATCAATGAAAACTCCTAAGAATTTGCATGTATCGAGTATCACCAATCTTCAATGAAGAATCAAATTCCAACAATCTCCCCCTTTGGCATTGATGGCAACACAGGTGAAAATGTCATAAAACTGCAAAACCATCAAAAAATATTTGACTCCCCCTGAACTGCATACACCATTTTCACTATCATCTCTCTCCCCCTTTGACATCAATGGAAAAGGGTGGGAATCCACCAAAAATGTGTACAAATGAATGAATGAATCACAAGAATTTGAAGATGTCTAAGTAAGTCACCTTCAAGGAATCAAAATGTTGTGTCCATCCTCTCAGAAAACATTCCAAAATATTAATCAAGGCGTTGTACATGAATTCATAAATTTCCAAATTTGGAAGATCGGATGGCATAGATTTATTTGGAGCATTGATTGTATCCTGTTGAGCTCCTAGCAAGGTATCCATCTGGGGAATGATTAAGCTTCTCAATTCCCCAACTCTACCCAACATCTTGTCTTTATCATGATACAAACCCTTTACTTCATTAGTGAATCCCAAAATTTGTTCCTCAAGGGTGCTAGGATGGACTGATTGAGGTGCAAAAGAATGTCCTATACTAGCAAGCTTACCATCAATACCCCTAATCTGTCAATCAATATTTGTTGTAAATTTGAGTAACAACAAACATGACTTGAAAAAATTTCCGCCTTCACCTAGTGCCTCCTCTACACTTTTCATAGCGGCTTTTAGACTTTCTCTATCCCTTTCAACTGCTAACAAAATTTATTTCAACTATATTTCATTGAATTTCTTATGTACAGATTCATTGGCCACTTTTTCAAAACAATCAAATTGTGTATTTACAATATCCAACATATTTCCTAGGATATTGGATGGAGAAACACAAGAATCCTAAGCAAAACTTGGTAAAATCTTCTACAAAATTATGGTGGCATAAGAGATCTAACTTCTTTGTCCTCGTACTGAGATTTCAAAAGATCTTCACTAGCCTTAATCTGAGCATGTGTAGAAAGTTTCAAATCCTAGAGAGGTGGTAGAGTTCTTAGATCAACCGGACCATGTGAAAAGTAATCATCAATAATAATTTGTTTTCCCTTGTCAGAGACATGGGTTGCAGTATCGGTCACCAGAGCTTTCTCTTTGGGCTTATCACTCTTCTCCATTTCCCAAACTTTCTCCTTTTCATTTTTGGTTACCTCCTCTACTATCATCTCTACAATTACTACAATCTCAGACGGGTCCTAAGTAGCTTCACCAGAGACTTTTCTTGCTAGATCATCAATAGGACCTTCTGCAGGTACTTGATCAATCTTCTCAAAAGATCGCTGATCCATTTGACCATTAGACACTTCTATATGTATTTCCTGGATGGAAGTATCTTCAATAATGTTCTCTTCCGATTGGGTATCAGTCCCTTTATTCACTTCAAAATTTATTTCAGTCAAAAAATCTTTTATTATCTGCTTAGTCTCTTGAGATACCTTATCTATTTTACCCAGCATAACTCTGCTTATTCTCGTTTTGCTCTTGAATTTATCTTTTGTCAATTTTAATATTCTATCTATTTCTTCTCTAGAAGCAACGGAACATGAGTTAACCAAAACATATTCCTGCATCTCCTCATCCTTCCAAGAGGTGTTGTGTCTCCTAGCATCTAGAATAATATACAAGTCCTTTGGTAACTTAGATGATAACTCAATTAAGGCTCTACTAAAGTTATTCATATAATGAAAAACTGCTTCTTCTAACTCTCTTATTTCATTATCATTCATATCCTTATAGTATAAAGCAAGATTTTTCAATTTGCTATCTATAATGATTTCATTCTTTAAATATTTAAGGACTTAGGAGGAATTATCTTGACATTACCGAATTCTAAGGCTTTATCAGTCTCTGATTTTTGCCTTTTTCTCCCTCTGGTTCTTCTGGATGACTCTCCTTGGTTCTTAGCCTTCTTTGATGGAGGGGAATCACCAGATGGTTTTCTTACTACCCGAGCATAGGTAGTGGTCTTCTTGACATCTGTAATCTCCTTATCTGATTCAATGTCTTCCTCGGAAATAGTATATTACCTTGAAGGCTTCTCTTTTCTCCTCTTCTCCACTCCACCGGTAGATACTTCTAGTTTGGGCTTAGGTGGAGGTATTGGTTTCTTCACACCAAATATAGCTACAGATTTACTAGGCTTAGGTTGTGTGGAGGATGAAGGTGTCAAAGTGGAAGGAGGTTTAATCACATCCTCTTCTCTCAATATTTTCTAAGCTCTGGATCTTTGCACTGCCTCTTTAGTCAAACCCATCTTTTGTGCCACTGCTTCTACCTCCTTTTTGATCTTTCTTTTCTAGACGAGTTCGGAGACCTTCTAATGTAGACTAAGGACTTTTTCCTTGAAAGAGACAAATGTTTCTTCTTTCTCATAAATCAGCTAACTCAACATATATTGGGCATGGGCATCAAGGGTAGAAGCATCAACTTCATATCCCATTGCAAGAATCCACACAATCCTTGGCTCAATGACTTCCATTAGACATTGGTCTTTATCAACCATGAATCAAATTGTTTTCTCATACTTCTCCACTATAGTTGGGATTCTTTCTATGCTCTTCATTGTGGCTTGAAATTTTTTTAAATAACCCCACAAAGTTGATATCCTCATTGTGCCATCACCAATACCCATAATCCCTTCCTTGATTTGCATAGCAACCGACTTGTCATAGGCCCACTGAACCTTTCCTTGAACACCAGGAATTTCATTTATGAAATATAGAGCCAAACAAATAATAAGGTTACCAAACTTAAAGTTGTGCATCTTGTGTTGTTTAATTTTCTTCAAATTGCTCAACAACTCATTGAAGAGAACCGTACATAAATCATACCTCTTATCTTCCTTCAACATCTGATAACAAGAGTATATTGTTGTACTGGAGATAAAGTTTTGTCTGCTTGACTGGTATACTTTATATCTAACCACCATTGATGAAAACTTGATATCATGCTCGAGAATGTCATTGATTGTCATCGCTCTACTATCAAATTAAGAACTGGTGGTGGTAATCACAATGTTGTTTGATATTTTCCTTAAGCTAGGAACTTCACCAGATTCGCTCAGATAAGTTACAACCTAGATTGCTTTCTTAGTGATCTTGTAAGACTTATCCAACCACATAAATTCATCATGAATTTTACTAAGTATGTATTAGATCCATTCTTTCTCATAAATTGTCAGAAAGTGTATGAACTAAGAGAAACCCTTGACCTATAAATATTGATATTTCGGCTTGAGATTCTCCAAGTTGTCTGCCAGATGATTGTTGTATAGGGTCAACATGTCAGCACTGACAATTTCTTCATAGTGGATATATGCCCTAATATCCTTATTATGAAAAATGACGTAGGGTACAGAAGAAAACACTCCTTCAGGATCATCCTCAACTAATTTGAAAGGATGTTTCTTGAAAAATGGGTCGATTCCTATCCTTGATTTCCAAAACTAGTAGGGTAGCAATTCTGGATATTGATGCCATTCAGAACTTAGGGTTTATAGAAACTGGTAGCTTGAAATTGATAAATACCTTAATTCTCTTTAGGATCATTGTAATTGTTGTTTAGATCGCCAAATTACTTTGGTCTACTGATCTACACTTTCTCTTGATCACATTGTGAAAATGAAGCTTCAAAATACCTTTTTAACCTTCGAAAACCTAATTCTCCATTGTAATAAATGCTCCAATCGGTTACCTTGATTTTCATGGAGTTGCTTACCAAAGCATAAAATCTTCACTAAATCTTCTGAATAACATTTGCATATATGATTTAAGCCTTTTGCAACCTTTTGAAATTGATTGCAGATCTCCGAAGGGGGGTTCTTTAGAATATTAATGAAGAGTTCCCACTAAGGTAAAAAGATCTAGTTATAGGATGAGGTTCCATCACCAGATTTAGGTGTGGAACCATTTGCTTTACCAGAATCTTCCTTCTTCACCCATATTTTCTTATGATAATCTCTGATTTCCTCTACTTTTGCTTTCCCATTCTCATCTAATTTACTTTTATTCACTGGACCATTACTTTTGCTTCTACAATATTTTGCAATGTGACCTAGTTTATTGCATGCATGGCAAACAACATTTCTCTACACAGGTCTGGAGTTCATCTAGTTTGGTCTCATCCTGCATTTGTTAGAGATATGTGCAAACATTCCACATGCAAAACATCTCTTATTCTGAAAGTTATTAACATTTTGCACATGTTTGATTTGTAACCAAAATTGTTGCATTTGAAATATTGACCGGTAAAGGTAGAATATCGTTCACCATGTTACTCATCATTCCATTATTCATTCTACTTCTGCACTAATTTGTCATATGATTGAATCTATTTGAATTAAAGCATCTACTATTGAATTTAAAGGCATTAGGCTATGTTACTGGAGGATTCTCTCTCTTTTTGGGATTAGGTTTTGCATTGCTTTGTCTAGATCCAGAGGATTCACCTTTCTCAAATCCAAGTCCTCGCATGTCTTTTCCATGTCTTGGACTTTTTAGTGTCTCATCAAGCCTTGTTGAGCTAGCATTGAATTTTTCTTTGTATTCATTTACGGTAGCAAGTTCATCTCTTAGGGCAACAATTCGTCTTTCAAGTTCTTGACCATTATTCCTTGATTGTGTCAACTCAAGTTTCAACTGATCATTCTCATAGGTAATCCTAAAGCATTCATCTGCTCTTTCCTTCATTTATTGAGTCAAATTATCTTCATTCTTGTTCCGATCTTTAATCTCCTTTGTTAGCTTCATCACAATGGATTTAATCTCATTCTTCAACACAACATTCTCTCTCTCAAGCTTGTCAACTTTTTCTTGATTCTCCATGCATTGATCTTCCTTCTCCTTTAGCTTGTCCATTAGCTCTTTCCTCTTTTCTCTTGAACTGTTGACTTGATCTTTCAAGTCATTAATAAAGTCTTCAAATGTATTCAAGTTTCTCTTTAAGGAGCTTTTTCAACTGAACAATAAGAATAATAGCTCTAGTTGAAGCCTCAACCCAAAGTTTGGACATTCATTCGGTAAAGTCACTATTTTCATAGCTAGTGTTCATTTAATTGTCAACCCAGGGATGTAATACTTGAAATGATTTTGCAATATATATGCACTAAGTTCCTGCAATACCTATTCTGCATTACTGCAACAACTAACATTATGCAGAAAAGGTAAACAAGAATGGAAACTATGAAAAGGCTACAAGAAGACTTCTGCATAAACTCATAAAAGCAATACTGGATAAATTCAATGCTAACAAATAGAAGTTACTCTATTCTGGCTTGGTTACAGGAATAGTCAGTGGATTTGTTTCCAGTGGCTATAGGAACAGTCAACGCAAGAACTTCTACTATGGCTAAGGAAAGAAAACTAATTTTAACGAATGCACGAGAACACTCACCAAGTGGGCCCCCTTGGATGAGTGATACCAGGCTTCCTAGAAAACAACTCTAATAGATCAGACTAATATAATTTTATTCATCGTTCTTGAAAATCATTACATGATTCAATATAAACTCAAAAATGCTTATGAAAATCCTCTACTCTATATTTCTCTCTTTTCTGTCTAACCCCCCAGAAGAAAAAGAGCTTATTATTAAAAATAAATCAACTACAATAGACAACACAAATCATGCCGAGAAGAAGAGGCGGATGATTGACCAATAAAAGAGATGACTAGAGTTATGCTATAGGAAACGTGGATCTAAATCGAACCATAGTTGTAACATATTGTGGCGGTATTTACAACTTCAATGCCCACTTAAGTTAGAAATTGGTAGTCTCACTCGATTTCTCCACTTATGTTGTCCCTTACGCTTTCTCATCTCTTCTATGGTTTGATCTTCAGTTGTCTCTTATGTATCCTTCCCTTCAACATGCGTGATAGGTGAATATCCACTATAGCATCATTTATTACCTCCACTACAAAAGAAATAGCATACATGAACATAAATACACATTTTATTTAATCAACAGATCTATTAATTTCACACATGATCTTACCCTAAATAATCCGCATAGCAACAAGAATAAATCACATGGCTGCAGGAATAAATTGGCATGGCTGCAGGAATAGACTGGCAAAGATAAAACATTATTTAATAAGTTTAGGCTTAACATATGGAATACATATAGTCAACTTCCAATACATCACTACTACTATGAAAACCAAAAGATAACAAAAACTCAAGAGTTCTGAGGATAAAAATATGACAAAGTCTCAACTCATCATGCCCCCCAACTTTAAGAGCTTGTTGATCCTACAATAAAAGGAAAATTTCTGACTCTTGCACTAACTCTCAGTCACCAATGGTTCCTTGACCTGTTCCTCCTAAAGCTAAATTCCATTAGAATCCTTTCATCTTTTCCAGCGTGGACCATCTGGTTGATTCTTCCGTAACTGCATTATAAGGCTGATCCGTAGGCTGACATCCCAATAGTGGCCATATAAGAATAGGAGGCTAAAAGATTAGTGGTAGCCAGTTGTTGGTCTTCTCTCTACCCAATTGTATATATTTGGGGGCTCTCTGCATAGCTGTCTAAAAATTTTGCATTGAATAAGGTTCTCCCTGCTTCAATTTATCTGGTAAGTTATTTTAGCATTGAGTTAACCCATCTATTACATTTGCAATGTCAGTCTAAACTAAATTCTCATATGCCTGGTATATCTCTTCTCTCATTGGAAGCACTAGCTTCCTAACATCATCTCTTACCAGTAATTTCTACCATTCATAAAAAAGGAATTCTTGGTTCTTTTGCTTGCTTCCTCAATGGCAATGGACAGTCAAACTCTAAATCTTTATTTGCCCTAGCTTATGCCCCCATGCTGATCTCATTTTGGATCCATGACATTAAAGCTTTGATATGGAAATCACTAATATATAGCAAAGGATTCCACTCACTGTCTGAGGGTGTTAGGGTTCCCACAGATACTGAGAGGGGGGGCTGAATCAGTATCTGACCGGTAATGAAATTTTCTTAAAACTGAATATGCAGAATATAAAGTAATAGTATACTGGTATGCAAGAATTAATGCAAATAACAGAATCAAAAACATCCACATGAAAGGAACACCATAACACAAGATGTTTAACGAGGAAACCCAGTGTGGGAAAAACCTCGATGGGATTTGTGACCCACAATATTCACTTACTAGCCAATAAGGGAATATTAATTACAATAGGGGCCTACACATGCAGGAAGGCCAACTGCCTAGAGCTCACTGCTCAATAAGAAGTCACACTAACTTACAATGAGGATTTACAGAAATCCAATATTTTGCACTGCTTTACAATAGCATCTTCAATGCCAGATTCAGTACCGGTTCTTGCTCTGTTCTTTACATATACCCTTGACCTACAATTCGCACATTAGGTCTTTATAATTTATTTATGCTTCCTATCCATATTAATTGCTTGCCGATAATGTATTAGCTCAACTTTATTTGCCGGTAATGAAAGATTTTCAACTTCTTTTCTCTAACTGAGGGAATAATAGCATGTGTGTCATTTGATTGCCAAACCCTCAAGATAATTTTCTTCAATTTGATGAAGAACATCCTACCGGAGGAGCATTTCTCTGTCCTGCCGGTGGAGCATCATATTGTCCTGCCGGTGAAGCATTTGTTGGTTCTACCGGTGGAGGAGTAACCCCAATATTTAGATCAACTTTTCCAATCCATTGTTTTGAAAATTCTTGCTTAACCTCTTCAACCTTTTCCTTTACTTTCAAGCTAGTACTTATGTTATCTACCGGTGTACCTTTACTTCTACAAAATTTAGCAATATGACCAATCTTGTTACATGCATAACAGGTTACATTATTTTTCTGAATAGCTTTCCCATAACCTATGCCAGTTTGTGTTCTGCATTTATTTGATAAATGACCAAATCTTCCACAAACATAACATCTTACATTCATTCTGCAATTTTTAGAGTTATGACCAATTTTGTTGCATTTGGTGCATTGACCGGTGGGAGCATTGATGTTCTGATAATTCCTAGATCTACATTCATTCACCCTATGACCATATTTATTACAGTTAAAGCATTTTCCATTGAATTTGTAAGTATTAGAAGCTCTTACCGGTTTGCTATGATCCTGGGTATTTTCAATACTAGAGCTTTCTCCAACTTCAAATCCAATTACAGAAGTGTCACCTTTGGGTTTTTGATTCTTCAATAAGATACTAAGTTCTTCTGAACTTTTCTTGAATTTTTCTTTGTGTTGATTTGCAGTTTCCAATTCCCTTTCCAAGATTTCTTTTTGTCTCATTAGTTCATTTGAGTCATTTTGAGTATGCTTCAGGTCTGTCTTCAACATGTCATTTTCATAGCTAAGTCTTGTGTTCTCATTTGCTGCATCACTTAATCTTCTCATCAATTCTTCTTCATTCTTCTTTCTGTCCTCAATTTCTTTGCAAAATCTCATAGTCATATCCTGCATTTCATTTTTTGTTGTCATGATCTCTTGTTTCAATTTGCTTATCATATCATTTAGTGATTCCTTTTCATCATTCTCATTTTGCAATTTTTCACAAAGTTCTCTTCTCTTGTTTCTTATAATAGTAAGATTTTCTTTAAGTGCTTGAATAATGTCCTGAGCTGCTTTTAAATCATCTTCTAATTTGATAATTTTCAACTTCTCTGCATCATAGTCAGCAAGAGCTCCTTCAAGTTGCTTCATCAAATTTTCCATCTTTACCGGTGTCAAGATCTTCCTCAAGCTGTTAGGCTTCTAAAAATAGAGGACCAGGCTCTGATACCAATGATTATTACTTCAAAGAAAACTATCCACATGATGTCTTCGACATTACCAAGTGTCTTCCATGTCAATGCAGGTACCGGTGAACATTATATCCTGTCGGTTAACCATATACTGGTGACTATTTGAACAGTTTACTGATTGTTGGTGAATGTTGTTGGATCTCCAAAGTAGATGTATTTAGCAGGTGTTGACATGAATGACAAAACCATACCAAAATACCAATAAAGGGTACATCATAGTTATGTAGATAAAATTCAAATAGAAAATTCTTCACAGCTACTAGAGAAGTCTAGTAAGCATAATAAAATTATTCAGGGGTTTCTAAAGAGGGGCTAAGCTCCCTAACAATGCAGTTCAATTTGAAATTTAAATACCTCTCCTTCAAATGCATAGCATAAACCCTTGGAGGTGCCATACATTGCATCAATTTGGGGACCATACTAGCAATTGTTTCAACCTTAGCCTCTAATTCCTCAATTTTGTTATCCCTCTTTTCAATTTCTTTTTGTTGTTTATCAATAATCCATGGCAATCTACCCCTCTCTAGTTACCATTGTCTATAAAATATTAAAGCAATAGATAAACTGCTTAGGGATGAAGGAGGTCTAATAGGTGTTACCTCAAGCTATGGGATCTCTTCAACAATTTCCTCAATCTGTGTTGGCATCTCTTCGACATTTTCCTCAAACTATTGTGAAGTGTCTCCAACGGTCTCTTCAAACTGCTCTGGAATCTCTCCAACAATTTCTTTAGGCTGCTGTGAAATATCTCCAAAATTTTCCTCAAGTTGTGCATTTTCTTCAACAGTTTCCTCAAGATGTTGTGGAATTTCATCAATAACATCCTCAAGTTGTTGTGCCACAAAAGCAAGATTTGATAGTCTATCTTCATCAACTTCTACCTGGATTTCAACATCTACACCGCTTCCTTCTTGCATTTCAATATTTGTAGGGCTTCCTTCTTCTGATGTTTCCACTGCAATAACCTATGTCAAATCACCTATTGGATGAGCCTTCTGTGTCCTACTCTGTGTTCTTCTCACATAAAATTTTGGAGTGGCTACAAGAGTGTTTCTTTTTGTCCTACGTCTCTTGGCTGCAAGAAAAATTTGAGTTGTATGCGGATGGGCCATAGGTTCCTTCCCTTTTCTCTTAGAAATTGGTGACTATTTGAAGAGAAGTGGAGGGTTACTCCACATTTGCTTCACCCATCTCTTCTTCCACAATAACCGCAACTCCTTCGGCAATGAGCAAATCATCCTCTGCAGCAACTACAGGAGAAGAGGGTTCTGCCATATTTTCTTCTTCAAGTGGTGGATTATCTGCAACAGAAGCATCTTCAATAGGAGCATCCTCATCCCTAAACTGCAATATATCCTCAAATACCCCCCATTCCATCTATGAATCATCTCTAAGAGAATGTTCTACAAGCAATTTCACCAAACCATGATGACTAACAGAATGATTTCCATTCTTCCACATTTCTTTAGCACTTGTAGAAATGAGGTGGTATAGAAAATTAGGGACATTCACCCTCAGGCCATGCCATAAATGAATAAGTAACTTAAAATGTGGTGAATGTAGATTTTAATATCTCCCTTCACAAGTAATGTATTTCATGACATACAAAGCTACTCGAGGCCACTCTACTGGTAGGGAAACTCTTTTAGTTCCTTGCTTGTCCACCGTTAGAGGTCCATCTGTGGGAATTGTAAATTCTACCCTGGTGCTCCTTACATCTTTTGATTCTAGAAACAATTCTCCTTCCTACGACAACACTATTGTTTCATCTATTCACTGCTTCGTAGCAATAACCCTTAAACCTTTAACTGTAGCTTCTTCGTCGTTAAAGGAATGCATAAACTCTACAGCTATTTCTTCATTTAAGTCTCTAATTTTCAAAAAGTAATCAATCCAGTGATGGTGTCTAAAATAATGCTCACAAAGAGCATCCTGCAGCAACACTTCATGGACTATTGGCTCATGGTGGATTGGATCACCACCCATTTCTTACTCTACTAGTATAGAACACTCTGCAACTGAGAAACAAAAGAACAAAATTTTTGACAAACTTGCTAAATTGAAAATTCCATACATATCTCAATTTTGGTGACAGAATTTATTATTTCCTTCTGTGAAATAATAACTTGTTAAAGCAATGATTGCAAGCAATCTATTCCAAGTACCGAAAAGGACAAATAATCACTAACTTTGGAAACCGAACCATAAAGCACCCCCCACAACTTAACCTAGCACATGTCCATACAAGCTGACAAGATTTCAAGGAGTGTACACAGATTTAGAAAGGCTTAATCATAATGAAATAATAAATGTGTAATTAAAATAAAATATAATATGTACATACCTGCAGTCATACAAAAATGATGGCGAAATGAAGTGAAATGACAGATAGTTAAGTGGGATGGAATGACATGGATGGAATTTTATTTATGGAGAAGAATATTCCCATAAGATATGAAAACATTTATTGTGAAATGATGTGAGAAGAATTATGAAGCGGCAAGCATGTTCACTGCAGTGGCTGCAGGAACGTTACCTTTATTACTTTGTGCAGTTGTAGTAGGAAGTTGATCAGTTGCTGCAAGAACCTTGTATGTTGTTGTAGGAACTTGTGTTTCATTGTTTTGGCCAAATTACTATAGGAACTCCTCTTTAGTGTTTGGCTTATGATACAAATGCAATTGGTGACCATTCATCAAAAGCTTAAACCGAACAGGGTCAATTATGGTCAAATAAACAACTCCATTATCTAAAACTTCTTTTATCTCATATGGACCTAACCACCTAGTTTACAACTACCCCATAGCATCTTTATATCTCAATTCATACAGTAGTGCCTAGTCATTAGCTTTGAATTTCTTCTCTTTGATATACTTATCATGCCACTTTGATCTTTGATTTTGGATCAGTTCTATCTATTGGACAATCATTTTCCTCCATTTGTCTAGAGCATTCAATTGTTGAATACATTCTTGTTGTGCTTCAGATAATGTCATATTTAATTGCAAAGTTGTCCTTAGATTTTTATGCTCGAATTCAATAGGCATCATTGCTTCTTTTCCATAAACTATCTCAAAAGGTGTAAAACCAATTGGTGTTTTCCAAGTTGTTCTATATGCCCAAATTGCTTCTGAAAGCCTATGAGACTAGTCTTTTTTATGAACGGATTTTGTTTTGGTAAGAATAGCCTCAAGCTCCCTATTTGTAACTTCTACCTACCCATTATCTTGTGGATGATATGGAGTAGACTTCCTATGTCTAATGTTGTATTCATTTACCAAAGCTGCAATCAATGTTGAAGTAAATTGTGGGCCCTGGTCTTATACAATTTCTCTTGGTACTCCATATCTTGTAAATATCTCTTCATTAATAAATTTAGCCACCTTATTATCTCTTGCATGTGTCATGGCACGAGCTTGCACCCATTTTGTTACATAATCTGTACATACCAAAATGTAGGATTTGCCATTAGAAGGTGGATCAATTGGGCCAACAAAATCTAAATCCCATTTATCAAATGGTGCTACTGATATTTATGGATATACTGGCATCTCATCAGATTTTGTAGGTCTTCCCATACGCGGCATCTGTCATATTTCCTTATATACTATATTGCATCCTTGTGTAATGTGGGCCAATAGTATCCAGTATTTAGTACTTTGAGTGTTGTTCTTTTGGCAGCAAAATGTCCTCCACATGGCTCATCATGACATGCATGCAGGATATCATATATTTCATCTTCCCTTACTTAGTCAGGTCTGGTATAAAACAAACAATCAGCAATCCATGAGAAGTTAAAAGTTTTTTCTACTAACAACCTTCTTTCTTTAGGAGAGAAATGAATTGGCATTTTAACAGCAGTTAAATAGTTGGCAATATCAGCATACCAAGGAGTATGGGCTTGTATAAGGAATAAATGTTCATCTGGAAAAGTATCATCTATCACTATAGAATCCTCTTGCAACTGAAGTCTTGAAAGATAGTCTGCAACCACATTAGACTTCCCTAGTTTATCAACAACTATGATATCAAAATCCTGCATCAAAAATAACCAGTGAGCTAATCTACCAGTAATTGAAAGCTTATTCATGAGGTATCTGATTGTAGTATGATCTGTATGCACAGATATGGGATATCTTGTAATATAGTGCCTAAATTTGTTGAGTGCATATATAACAGCTAACATTTCCTTTTCAGTGACTGTGTAATTTAACTCAAGTCCATGTAAGTTCTTGCTAATATAATATATTGCACTTTCCAATTTGTCAATATTCTATCCTAATATTGCCGCTATTGCATAATCAGATGCATCTATATGAATTTGAAATGGTAAAGACCAATTTGGACCTTTAAGAACTGGTGCTTGAGTCAAGGCATGCTTAAGCTTTAAAAAAGCTTCATCACATGCAGAGGTCCATTTAAATTCCATATCCTTGGTAAGCAGTGAATATAAGGGACTTGCTATTTTGTTGAAATCTTTGATAAACCTTCTGTAGTATCCAACATGACCAAGGAAACTTCTTACATCTTTTTGCTTCACAAGGGCATTGATATGCTGAATGACTTCAATCTTTGTTGGATCCATTTGTATTCCTTTTATAGAGATATTATGACCAAGGACTATTCCTTTCTGCATCATGATGAAGCATTTCTCACTATTTAATGACAAACTATAGTCCTCACATCACTGCAAAACTTTTTTCAGGTTCCCTAATGCTTGTTCAAATTTAGAATCATAAGTTGTAAAGTCATCCATATAGATTTTCATGATGTCTTGAGAAATATCAAAAAAGATATTGATCAATGCTCTTTAAAAAGTGGTTGGAGCATTACACAACCCAAAAGGAAGAACAAAATATGCATATGTGCCCCAAGGACAAGTAAATGTTCTTTTCTTGATCCTTTGGGGCTATCTGAATCTGATTGTAACCAATGAATACATCAAGAAATGAAAAATATGTTTTACCAGCTACAGAATCCAATACCTAATCCACAAATGGTAATGGAAAATGATATTTTCTTGTTGCTAAGTTCAAGGCTCTATAATCAACACATACCCTCCATTTTCCTCCTTTCTTAGGGACTATTACCAGAGGTGATACCCATTAGCTATCAGAGATAGGATAGATAAATCTAGCCTTTAACAACTTCAACAATTATTCTTTAACTATTTCTTTTAATGCAGGATTGATTCTTCTTTGCGGTTGTCTGAGTGGGCAACATTCTTCTTTTATATAGATACAGTGGCTACAAATTGTTGGATCTATCCCATGCATATCTTTGTAATCCCATGCAAAAGCATTTTTATGACATTTCAGCAAGTCCATGAGGGTCCCCTTTTGATTATCTGAAAGATCTTTATTGATATTCAAATATTTATTCAAATCAAATTCTATCTTGATAGTAAGGTCAATCTAGTTCATATCATAAAAATGAGAAGAAGAGACTTCTTATGGCAACAAAGTATGCAATATATCAGTGGCTGCAGGAAAGTTCAAACCTGCAATATTCGGAACCAACTCCTACAATTGTTATTTTTGTATCAACTCATCTATCAGATTTTTATAAATAATTGAGTCTTTATTATGTAATTGCATGAATGGCCCTCGATTAATCATCATAAGGTAATTAATAGAGTCAACTTCCTCAAATTCTTTTCCCAAAATAGGCCAAACGACTTGTTGTTGATCATACAAGGGTTGTGCAGGGGAATACAAGGCTAATGTTTTTGTAGATTTCCCATCTATAATAGTCATATCCCCTAATCTACATCCAATATATGCAACTGTAGACACCAAAAAGTTGCATAGTAAATTAAGTGAATTTTTATTCATTTTAATTACTCTTAAATTCTTCTAATTAATTAAATTAAGATTTAATTAATATACCCTCCTTCTATCTAAGCCATTTAATTAAAATTCCCCTTCTAGCCCATTTAATTAAATTTACATTTAATTAAGTAGTGTCCCCCCAAATTGAATAAATCTAATTTATTCAATTTCCTATTTTACAACCAAATTGAAATAAATTAACTTTATTTTAATTAAATCCTATTATTCCTCACCCACTTGCATTTTCCAACATCTCCCACTTGCATCCTAGTCCCCTTCCTAAATTCTTCTAGATTCTTCTAAACCTAATCAATCAACCTAAATCCATCCATTATCCCTTTTCCCTAAAATTGAGGAGGTCACTTCTCAATTTTTGAGGAAAGTCTTCCAAATACATTAAAACCTTTATCCATTCAACAAGATAACTTGTTGAATGCCCTCAAATTTGGAAGGACTCTTACAAATTTGTTACCAAATTCTTCAAACCATTAATGGTTAACTAACCCTTAGTGGCATGATTAGATACTTTTTGCCTAACTTAACCTCCATCTAACCCAAGGGTCTCATCAAGCATTTATTGCTTTGACCATGGTTATCCCTTATCCCTTTAACCTTTGCACAAGAGTTTATCCTTTGGGTAAAAGCTTTATCCAATGGATAACCTTAACCTAACCTTAACCCTTACGCCCTAAGGTAACCATGAGGTCTTCTCAAGCATTTAATCCTTCTTACATATCTTCTCAACCAACCTTATGTTGCCAATTGTCACCATTTCATTGGTGAAAATTGTGAACATGGATTGAAAAACTTTCAAACGCAACCTTTGATTAACTCTTTCAATCCTAGACATCCATTGCCCTATTTTTGCTATAAATAGAGCTCTCATTCTTCCATTTTTATGATATGCAAGCTCTTAGTATTACATTTATGCTCAATTTTTAGCACATCTAGTCTCTCTTTGCAATAAGAATTAATCTAATAATCATTTTAGACTACTTATTTCATCAATAGCTTAATCATATAACTAGTATATCATGTTAAGATAGTATCACTACTAATCTTGTCATCTTATAATCTAGTTCATTGCATTTGTAGGATCATGCATAGATAGGTTGCATTCTCATGTTAAAATCAATCAAAAGCATCCCTCGTTCTTGCATTTGTCGTCCCTAAACCACTTTGCTCAATGATCTAAGAGCAGAGGCATTGGTTTGAGGGACCTTGTGAGATAGAGAACCATGGAACCAAGCTTGGGTAGTTGAGTCATCCATCATGACTCCATAGATTGCACCAAGAAGTCCTGTGGGTGTGTTGACAAGTCTCTTTGGGCTTCACTTTTTGTATTTTAAGTTCAATTGACCCGCTTTTCCCGCATACATTTCTGGTGCCTGCCATGGGGCTCGACCCCATTAATCAAATCGAATTTCAAAAATAACCACTTTTGCAGGTACGTGAGAAATGGGAATCAGTGCATGGGGAGCATCCCTTAGCACATCTCGCTAACATTACAACACATCTCATACATTGTTTAGCACGTGGGGTTTATACTCTAGCGCGTGGGGTTTATACCCTAGCGCGTGAAGTCCTTAGCTTAGCACATCATCTTTACTAATCTTTTCTTGTAGGTCTCGACATGGAAGAAAAATAGAGCAACGCATCCAAAAAATAGAGCAGTGCATCCAAAAAATAGAGTCACGCATCGGGTCTGCTTGATAGTGCATCACAGTCATCCTGTAGCACGTACAGTTCATTCTATAGTGCATAACAGATAGAAAACAAAAAGAAAATTGTAACCAAACTTAAAGTTAGACTTGTAGAAGTCCACCAAATCCAAAATCTTTCTAACCATTTTGAGTTGATATTTTTGCAGGATTTTTAACATCTTATTGTAGGGATGAGCTTAATGTTATTTTTAGAGCTATAAATAGTTTAAATTTTTACTTAGTTAAGTTAGTTAGAATTTTAGGTCTTTTTAACTCTTGTTAAATAAAATCGAACTCACCATATTTGGGCTATAAAAAGAACCACAAAATCAATCTTTTCTTGCTATTTTAGGATAAAATTTCTCAATTTGGGCTCTAAAAGGAACAAATCAAATTTTCAAGTTTTACAATCAAAAGGGTTGAAAATTGTTAGGCCCAATATGGAAAGCTAATGTACTGAGAGGGGAGGGGTGAATCAGTACTCCAAAAATTTTCTTGAATAATAACCTTACTGTTATGCATAAACAGAATAGTGCAGTAACATAAAATAAAGTTAAAACAAATAGATAACAATCATAAATGATTCACTCCATAACACATATATTTTGGTTACGCAGAAACTCTTGGTTAGAGAGAAAAGCTGCGGTGGGGATGGCACCCACAACTTCACTATTGCAATAATAAACAATGCTCGGTTAGAGCTACATTTAGCTATTTCTGATAGCTTACCCTATTAGGAGTAACAAGATCTGTTAGATCTACCTTGCTAAAGGATTTTACAACATTTATTCTAAATGTTGCATCTGGTTAGAGGCTTTACAATTTATAGACTTGATTAGAGTATTTTACCCTGTTAAAGGTTTCTCTTTCAACTTCACAATATTACAATAAAATCATTACAAATATTTGCAACTTTACATCTGAAATGTTATAGCAGATTCTATGTGCTCAAAATAGATTACCTTGCTTATAGCATACCTCGGTAACCCATACAGTAACTCGGTAAACCCTTCTATTTACTCTATTCTTTGACTGATCTTTGAAAACCTTCTCGATGACCTCTATGTCTCTGTAACAGTCTTCCTTCATGCATACATACACTTCACTTATGTTGTATAAATAGATCTCTTAAAATGGTGATCCAATTCATTGCTTCGATCTTACAAACAAGATTCTTCGAATGAATAACTAAAAAAAATATTTCATTGGTTAGATTGTCCTTGTAATCATACACAATCTTTTGGTGCAATTTCCAATGTAATAACGGTTAGATGTGCCTCGATCTTGTAACATGTTGTCATATGCATGTCTAGGTTCAATGTATCTGGTAACACATTTCACTCGGTGTATGTCAACTCGGTGTGTTATCTTTGTTGCTTGGTAGTCTCAAAAAGATACTCGGTAGATAGCTCCATGTATACTACGTTCTGTGACTGCTTTCCTTTGTAACTGACTAGACTGTGCATACCGACTTCTCTATGTTTACTGACTGCATGATTCGGTAGTGCTAACCGACTAAAATATATAGTATGACTTTGAATACAAAAACTAATGGCAATTTGATAAGTAGTAACAATCTCCCTTTTTGACATTAGTTGAGATGTTTGACAAAAACTACTTTCAAAGTCATAACTCAAAAATCTATATACTTTGCAAAATGACTATACTGGATAATATATACAATAGTCAATGAAATAGTATATTCAGATATACTCCCCTTATCATTATACTATACATAACTCTGATTTTGTGCATGCTCGATTCTGTGCTTGTATGCTCTGCTTACTGTCCTTGGATATTCTACATACTCTACTCGGTATACTCCCCCTATATACAATACTCCGAATACTGTATCAAAACTGTATTACAAAATTTTATCTCAAAACTGTATCTCCCCCTATATAGTATCACTCCCCAAATATATAGTATTACTCCCCCTTTTTGACAAACATCAAAAACTTAATTTCCATCCAGGGGCAGTAACTGATCAAAAATAGATTTATGCTTCTTACGAGCGTTGGTGAGTGTGACAGAGAGTGCATCCTTTACACTTTCCATTAAAGAATTTTGTGCTTGAATATCAACCAATAGTGATGTTGTTCTCAAAATCTGATTACCCTTCAATGCCTTTAATAATATAATCTAAAATAGGTGCCGAGAAGACATCAAAGATAAAACGATTTCAGAGACAACATATGACAAGGTTTGGTTAGACCTTCTACACTTCGGGCTCTTCCTTAAGCCCAGGCGGGTATACCCTTTGTGAATTAACTTCACATTCTTAAGCAACAAACCCACAGCAAACCAGTCCAGAAAACCAGTGAGTTTATTCACCTTGAAAAAAACAACTGAAAACAAAGAATGAAACAATATTCAACTTTAGTATATTTGATCAACAAAGCATGCAATAAACAGCTTCGATTAGTACCAGTGCTTTATCCAAGGCTACAAAGTCACTCAAACTCAAATAAAACTCCTGAAAAAAAATATCTCTATACTTCCCATCACCTTGGTCTCCATTTATCCCTGTAAATGCCTAGCATCAACAAGAATTTAATCACTTCAAAATAAGCTAAGGTCCTCAAAATTCAAAGTTCATCCAGAAGTATTTACTGGTAGAGTGGTCATGCCTGTTTAATTTCCCTCCTAAAGAGAAAAGCTAGAAACACCCATACTGAGATTGCCTTACAATTCCATTCAAACAGAAAAATCCTAGATTATTCTGAATGAAAGAATAAATACGATTAAGGACAAATTTGAAGACGACACAGAGCTTTACTCAAAACTGATGGTCTGTATATTGATATTCATTTGAAAAAGATTTTACAAAAGTCTGATTCTCCATTAAACTTTGGAAAAGCTCAGATAACATTTCTGCAGCGTTTTCTTACAAAAATTGTGTGATCTCTTTCTCTCTAGTCCTGGTATCCATTTATATCAATATGGATGCACAAAGCTTCGGACTTCTTGAGGAAAGTTTGTTACAATTACTTCAAAATTGAAGAAGTTACAATTTCAGTTATGCGCTCTTTTCAGCTTCTTCAGCAGTCTGTTGGACGGGTTGTTCAGTTGCAACCTCCTCTGGCTCTTCAGGAATGTTCTCTAACTGCTCCGGATCTCGAGTGGAATATTTAATTCCCCACTCACCATATGTCTCCTCGGTCGGCCATACAAAATTAATCACATCACTTTTAACCTTAGTCAACCCTTTCCAAGAATTCCTCAGTTTGTTGACTTCTGAGTTAAGAAAACTGTAGTGTGATTTAATTCTCTCTATTTCCTGTATGGTTATAACAAAAAATGAGGTATCATCCAGATCAATAATTCCCTTGACCCTTGCTGACAATTTAGCATTTATCTCATTGAGCCATATCTGCTTATCTTTCAGCTGATCTGGATTGGCAAAAATTCCTGGGAGCAACTCACACACCCGATCAGTGTATTCCTTTTTAAGCAATTTAACCCTTCTTTCCACATTATCCACCTCTGTCGCCAATTGCAATAAACTCTTAGTGATATCAGAAGTGGATTTGATAATAGGGTTAGCTCTTGCTTCATCACAGGAAACACACATGAACTCCAAATCCTGCTCCCTAGGCCTCCATCTGTCAAAAATGGGTGTCAATATGACTTTATCTCTTATCAACTCAGTCCATATCTCCATGACTTTTCCTACACTATTGTGAAGGAGTGAAGCATTTATAGTGTATGCAAAACTGGAGACAGTGGCCTTAATCTTTTCTTCATACTTCCCTGCATAATAGGCCTGAGTTTGCTTAAGACTCTCCAATTCTTGGGGAGTTATCTCTATCATCTGAGAACTAGAAGGTGCAGGAGATAGTGGGAACTCAATAATGGGGCTAGTAGGTGGAGGTCTTGCAGGAGAAGAGGTGATCATTAATGTTGAAGACTCACCTTGTTGACGTTGTCCTGCTAACTGGCTCTGCAATTTGGCAATGATACTCTCCTTGCCTCTTATTTCCTCCTTGGCAATGTCATAAGCTTTCAAGACTGTTTCCAATTTGAACTGGAGAGCCTCTTTTTCTTTAGCATCCTTCTCAGCTACTGCAACACTAAATTTGGCAGTCTCCAACACTGTGCTAGCAGCCTCTACTACCCTTGTACTTTCTACTCTCCTGACCATCAATCCGCCAATGTGACTTGTCCCTGTGGTGTCTTTACCCTTCTTGTCCTCATTTCTCTTAAGGGACCACATGACTAGAGTAGCATTGTCTTTACTGAATGTAACCCCTTCCATGGGTTTGGTTTCTTTCCTCACTGCATCCAGCACCAGAGCATCAGCAATATTCCATTCTGGCAAAATGAGCACTCCAGCTTGTGCTACTAAATCTCTCCCCTGTTTAGGAGTGATGGTTTTGAATTCTTCCATCATCTCCTGTTTTATTTCTTCCTCCACCGAGGCTGGATCTTTATTTAGTTGTTCTGCTTTTCTTGTTTCACATCTAGCATTATATTTATCTATATGTTGTTTCCATATAAACTGCATGAATGCTTCAGATGTTACAAAACTATCATCTGCTAGAAAAGCACTAGTGGCCTTCTTTATCTCAGGATCCCACTCCTGGCCTTTGAGTTCAGTCGAGGTGATGTCCATTTGTGCTTCAGTGGGTTCTTCTGGCATCCCCTCTTCCACTTCATCATATGTATACGCAATCTCCCCCAAACTGCCCAACTGGGAGAGGTATTCAGTTGCTGCTTGTTCATCTCCAATGTGGAGAGGGGATTGGGATGGGGAATATAAGGGTGTATCTGATTGCACTTCCTTCCCCACCCTCTGCTTCTTTGGGCTGTCTTGGATGTCAATGACTTCATATGCTTTCCTCTTCCCTTTAGATGAAGAGGGTTCCCCTCTTGTAGACACCAACACACTGTAACCTGCTTTCTTATGCAGGGTGTAATCACCAGGAGGGATGGCTTTAATAGGAGCTGATTTCCCCAAAATCATTCTTGCTTTCTCAGGGTTGTTTTTAATTACAACTCCCCTTTTCTCCTTTATTGTCTGCATCACATCCTCAAAACAAATAATCAAAAATTTTATCTTTTCTTCCAATGGGAAGAAGCTAGACAATGGGTCATAGCTAGCATCAAATTGATGCACAAAATCCAGGGCCTTCCTGTAAGCTACCCATTTTTCCTTCCTCAACTCCTGTTCATCCAAATCAAATTCATTCCTGATGAGGTCTTCAGGAAAGTGGAATTGATGGGGCCTACCTCTGCATGCTACTTTCTTCCGGAATACACCATTGTAGAAGTCCTCCGGATCAGCACATCTTGACACTGCAGTGGACAAATGGTAGGGTTTGAGGAAATCCTCAAAACATTTCCAGCCACCCTTTGTGATTACAAATTGGTGGGCTACTGTAGCTGTAGGGAAAATAGTCCCTTTACCTCGGCCTGTTAACTCTGCCTCTTGCAAGTCACCAATTTGTCTGAGAATCTCAGTTATTCCCACTTTGAGGGGGACCTGGTATGGTAACAAAAATGGGGTGCCTCTGAAACCAAAGACCCTAAACACTGTGGACACTGGATACAAATACATATCACCCCAGTTATGAACAATCTTGACATTCTCTGCGAATTCTTTTGGTCTTAAGAATTCCAGAAGAATCTTGGGGACTCGTGGATTGTCAGAGCAAAGAAGAGTCCTTATTTTGGATGCAAAGTATTTATCAAACTTTAGAAAACTTGCATCCTCTCTATCCCATGACAATACGGTACTCCATAATTGTACTGGCATCTTCTCTCCCTCCTTTTCTTTTACCAGATCCATTCCATTGGCAAAATAATCTCCACCTTTGAAGAGGAAAAGGTGCATCAATAGTGAATACCACCCAAATGGCCTATCCACCTTCCCATTCTTTATCCCCATCAGTCCTCCATGGATAGCATCAGCAATATAGGAGGCATAATCAAATGTAATAGCAAGAGAAGGATTCAGAATTTGAACAATCATTAACAGATAATGATTTGGTATATTAGATTCAGCATCCTCTCCTAGAACTTGGCAAAGTGCCCAGTACATCCCTTTTTCCCTTAAGGTAAACATACTTAGTGAAAAGGGTTCTTGTGTATTGGGCCCTACAACTGCTAACCCTCCCACTTTCAGAAAAAGTTCTTTGAGAGGCCCATTCCTGAGATGAGTCCTCTGTGCCCTGTATGCCTGAGTTAATTGTGTGAAGTTTATATGCTCCAAGAAATTGGTAAACTCACTAAGCCCAAACGCTTTTCTCAGCTCTTCTGCATTTATCTCCACGAGGGTTTTTCCATTCACATCCCGGATACACCTGGTAACTGAATCATAATTTAATGCCATCTAGGTTAACAAATCTGTATCCATGAACACCCCTGGGACTACCAATCTCCCAACATCTAATTCCCAAATGCTATTTTGAGGAGCAGGAGAATTCCTCATTCCAAAACCGATTTTAAATAACCCCAACCCAGACAGCCCAACCTGTGGGTCTCTTAACCAATTACCCTTATCATACAATCCTTCTCCAATTCTCAGTCGGGGAGCCCTGGGTACTAATTCTTTGGCCTTAGATGCCTGGTTGGTTGACAGCGTCAACTGCTCTAAGAAGTCATCACACACACTTCTTTCAAGATAATCAACTTTACCAGAAAATTCCCTTTTAGGAGCCATTTGCAATACAACCAGATAAATATTACTTCTGAAACTATTTCTGTTATACGAGAACAGTTTCACGTATTACAACACAAGAACGGCTGCAAAATAAGAAAAAACCTGATGCTTGCTCGAAGAAATTCGCTCTGCAACCAATTCGCCTTCTCTGTATTTGTAAAAGATAACTCTGCGTTTGCCTCCTCTGCAAAAATCCTTTTAAGAGGTATCCTTACTTGGTTGTTAGGAAATCAAATGCTTGTACTCTGGGCCTTAACTGTAACATTGATTCCACATGCTTCGACCGTCCCTTCAAAATCGAATTCATACAAGAATTCATATTTTAGCTCCA
Organism: Cryptomeria japonica; assembly: GCF_030272615.1. NCBI lineage: Eukaryota > Viridiplantae > Streptophyta > Pinopsida > Cupressales > Cupressaceae > Cryptomeria > Cryptomeria japonica. The sequence goes on from NC_081414.1 coordinate 242,513,977, forward strand.
ACGGGCCACAGTCTTTCTGCAAGTGTCTCTCTGTGAATTTCATTTTGACGGCTTTGTCCTTAGTCTAAGTCCTGTCTTTTATTGGCTACATAATACCACGCGGCATCCGACCATTGGCTTAGAAAATCCCCTCACATTCTATTTTGATACTGGCTGAATGTCGCCCTTTATACCGTAGTGGGCCCGTGCTTTTCTCTTTTTGCCATGTCATCATCATGACACGTGGACGGCTGATATTCATTCTCGCTATTTCGCAGCCTTAAAGGGTGAGCACTTAACCCTTGCGAAATAGCGCGGGCCGTTGGATTATCTTTCAAGTTAATCACCTTTTAATCCTTCGAACAGGTCCTCAGGAATGGTGGGCCTGCTGAGTCATCAGTGACATCTGGCATCTAGTCATCCACTGTGCTGATTTGTCATTCTGTCATTTGCCGGAAGAAGAACCATGGGGGCCCCACTTCAGTCTTGACAGGTCTACCTCAGAAATGGTGGGCCCACTGAAACGCCATAGACACCTGGCTTTCTTGTCACCTTCGAAGCTGACCTGTCAACTTTTCATTTGTCGAACATACACTATAGGGACCCACAGCTGCCTTTTAGACCGCGTGTCATCAAGACACGTGGACGGTCCAGGTTAACTTTCGCTATTTCGCAGCCTTAAAATGTGAGCATCTCACCCTTGCGAAATAGCGCGAGCCGTTAGATCTTATCTCGACTTGCACGACATTTAAACCCTGCTAGGAGCTTTCAGAAGAGGTGGGCCCACGGACACATCATGGACACCTGGCGCCCTGTCCTGCTGACTGTGGCGGCCTGTGCCACGTGTTACCTTATAATACGCCAAAAGAAAGCCACGGGGCTCCAGCTATCTCTGACAGCTATGCCTTCCACTTACCCTGTCGTGATACATGGATGGCCGATATTCATTCTCGCTATTTCGCAGCCTTAAAGGGCAAGCACTTAACCTTTGCGAAATAGCGCTGACCGTCAGATCCTTTCTCAAGTTGCTCGGCATTTAAACCCTGCTAGGAGCTTTCAGAAGAGGTGGGCCCACGGACACATCATGGACACCTGGTGCCCTGTCATCTTCGAAGCTGACCTGTCGACTTTTCATTCGCTGGAAGGAGCCACGGGGTCTCAATGAATTGTAAGAGCTATCCCTGCCAGGTCACCTCCACCTGTGAGCTGACTCATCTTTGGGGCCCACTTTGATCCTTAATCTTAAAATGCTGACTGTGGCGGCCTGTGCCACGTGCTGCCCTCTAATACGCCAGAGAAGACCACGTAGAGGGGGCCCCACCTTCTTGACAGCCGCAACTTTCACTTCCTCCGCATGACACATGGACGGCTGATATTAATCCTTGCTATTTCGCAGCCTTAAAATGTGAGCACTTAGCCTTTGCGAAATAACGCCAACCGTCAGATCTTTCCCCAAGTTGATCAGTGTTTACTGGGCCCGGCACTTTAGAAGGAAATAATAAAAGGCGAAAATTTTCAAATAATTAACATGACCGCCTAGGTAAATAGCAAGGGGGGACACTTCTTACGACCCCGCGACCCATGACTTAAGTGAAATAAAGTAACGTCGGAATAGAAACCAGGGGACCTAACACAAAAGATAAATCCTAAAACTTAGAAAAACCTTAAACCCTCTAGGTTTAGAATAAGGCTGAAGCATTTGGGGCCACATCTTATACAAATTTTTTCAAAAACCATAGCCAAATATGGGGAAAGATCCCAATTTTAAAAACAGCGATAACAAGTGATATTAAACCATCAAGAGTGCTTCCTCTTGTGTAGTAGATAGGCATGTAGCTCTATTAATCTATTCTTGAATTGATGAAAGATGAGGAAGGAATAATGTCCGGAGTATCATTATATCCATCCGGATCTTATGTTCTTCATTTCTAAGTTCTAACTGTTGAGCCATGAGTTGTTGAAGCTTGGTATAAAATTTTTGAACTGAATTGGGCTCAGGAGTCAACTTATTTGAGAGATCGGTGATCTCTTTCTCAATTGCATCAGTTTTATTCTTGATATCTTTAACGAATATGGAAAATGTGCAAAGGTTTTGAAATAAATAAAGAATATGCCTGAGTTCAGGGGACAACTCAGCAATGAATTTGACAAGTTTGACTTTTCCAATAGCGAGAGCTTTTTGTACCTCTTCAATCATTTTTACAGTAAGCTCCTTGTCTTTGAGCTTGCTCAAGTACTCAGATGCATCAACTCTAGATGTTTCTATTTGAGTAAGGAGTTCATCCAGTTGAATGTGGATGGCTGCATTGGTTGACACTGTAGCCATAGGTAGTATATCTGTCAATAGTGTCTTTACCTTCTAAAATACTTTATTCTTCTCTTGAATGGCCATCTATTTTTCTTGTTCGACCTTTGCTTTGCATAGTTCACCAAAATCAATAAGTGCTTGCCCCTTTAATTTTGAGATATCCACATTGGGCAACACTATCAGTTTAGATCAATCAACTTTAAAACTATTCTTTTTCACCTTCTTCTCTTTACCTTTGGTTGGTTGGACCAAGACAATAACTTGTGAGGCTTGTTGACCCTCGGTAGGTTGCTCGATAGAGGCAACACTTTGGTCGGTACCTATAGCTACTATGGTGTCTTTGGGTATCTCGATACTGGGTGTCTCAGCTGCTACATTTTCTGTGCTTGACGGTGCTTGAGAGGTCCAGTCTTGAGTTGTACCTTATGCTACTTCAGACTTGTGACCTTCGGTTCCTTGTGTTGTATCTTTAGGATCTTCAGTAGAGATAGGTTGAGTGATTGATGGATAAGGCTAAACTTGTACTAACACAGATTCACTAGATACAATTTTTTCATATGTAGTGCCTTCGATCATCTCCTGCTCCTGTTCTTCTGCATCCAAGACATCTTCATCAATTTGAATAGTGTCAGCTGGGTCTTGCTCGGTAGCGTCAAGACCGTGCTCGGTGACATTAGGATCTTGCTCGGTGACATCAACAATTTCAACTTTAGATTGTTCACCAACATCTTTTATTTTGAATATTTCCTACCACTTTGCTTTTGTCTCATTTTCTACATCAATGTATAGCCCATTCATCAGTTTTAAGGCTCTCTGTTTGACAAGAAATTTAGAATTATAGGTTGTCAAATGCTCCTTAATCTCTGCGACAGACATATCAAGAAATAGATGGACTAGACTTGTTTCTCTAATTTGTTTCTCTGAGTCCATTGCATATTTCCACCTGTTATCAATATGTAAACAATTCACTTGGAAGTGACTTGACTAGTTCTAATGGAGCTAACCGAAACTTTAGAAGTGTACAAATGATAGCTTCTTCAATTTGTCTCTTCTCATCATTATTCCTAGTCTCATACTTGACATATCTAAAAGAACCAAATCCACCATATTCTTTTAGATTTGCACAAAATTTTTCAACACTATGAATATTTACCTTCTTGCTTTTGACAATCTGGAATTTGTTGGCATCCTCAGATTCTATATCACTAGACTCTTTTGTCCGAATGAGTCTCTGAGTATATTTCTTGTAGGTCTTGGTTACCTTGGGAGCAGTAACACTCTTTTGTTTCTTACTCGGTGATGCAGGTGATGCTCTTGTATTAGGTCTCTTTGTTGGAGGAGTTGGTAGGGCCTTTGGAATGTCCTGTTTCTTTCTTTTCAATACTTTACCCTTAGGCAGTTCAATGCTTAATGTTATTATTTCCTCTTGAGCTTCTGATTCCTCTTTGGTAATGGCAAGAGTACCTTTGATAGGTGTGGAGGAAGATTCTTCTCTGAATTTCTCAGATAATGCCTTAATAATCTTTGTAGCCTTTCTTGTAGCTTTAGGTACTACAATGCTCATTTTTACCTTTTCCTTAACTTCTTCATAAGTTTCATATCTCAGTTCGGTAGCATGCCTTTACAATGTAAGAAATGCATCAATTTGTTGTTGTGTGATATCATAGTCAATCTCGTAACCCATTGGTGGCAAAGATTGAGTCCTTGGTTCCACAGCATTCACATAATAGTAATCGGTGTCTACCTCAAAGCATGTATCACCTTTATATTTCTCTACCAGTTGGGGTGGAATTTGGTACCTGTTGCGCATCTTCTCTTAAAATTTGCTAAAGTAGTCATCCATGATATCATTGAAATTATCTCCCAATTTATTGATAAAGTCATTAATTTGATGGGTGATTGGTCGGTGTAGCTCCCAAACTACTTTACTGACAAATGGAAAGAATTTTTCAAAGTAGAAAAACATGCATACAAGAAGTGAACCAAACTTCAGTGTATTTGCCGAGTTGTTCTTCTTCGGCTTCCTTATTGTGTTCAGGTTCTCAAATAAGTTTTTCAATAACACTTCACATAAATCTACTTTCACTCCCTTTTTCACTATTTTATAGGCTAAGTCAACTGCTGCACAGGGTACACTATTTTCCCTTGCTAATTGGAAGAAATAGTAACCAATTACTCTAATTGCAAACTTAAGTTTTGGATCAGTGACATTGTTCAGATTCAGTCCTCGGTAATCAGATTCTACTCTAGTTAAACTGATTAACTTCTTCTGTGATATCATCTTATGTGCTCGTGCATGATCATAGATAGGATAACCGGTGATCACATGAATGATTTCCTTAGTGATTTTGAATGGTTGCTCCTCTAGCCACATAAAATCATCATGAAATCTACTTAAAACAAACTTAACCCACTAGGGTTTGAACACACGGGGATAGGCTAGGGCTTTAGTTAATCCCTTGATTTGATATGCTCGTACTTGCTATCCATTTTATCATCGATACATAGCTCATCGTATGTGTCCTTAATTTCAACATGATCAAGTTCTTCAACACGGCATTTGGTGAAGAATCTAACATCTTAACTAACAAGACTCGATCCAGGATGAGTGAAAAGGCATTTTTGTCATCTGGTTTAGAGGTGACTTTAGGAGTCAAAGTGTATTTTAGTGAGGGCTTCTCAACATTCTTGACAACTATGGTATCTTGGATCTTAGGTGCCATTTGTAAATTTCAGATAAAACTAGCAAACTATCCTTAGGGTTTGATGGTTTACAAACGGCAGACGCTTCACAATTAGTAGATAATAGCAATTTGACAAGATCGGTAAACAAGCTTAACAGTGTGATGAGATTTGTGTAAATACCTTGGATTCGCTTTGAATGAGATTTGATCGCCTTGATTCGCTCTGCTTTGCTTTCTTTGAAAACTTGGTGAATGTAAATGACCACAAAAATACCTTTAAGTACACAAAATACCTTATCGAGCTCCATGTGGGTTAGGTCAAAACATTAATTGCACTCAGTTTACCTTTAACCGATTTACTCCCTTTTTTTCATTTTAACCGAGTAACCAAATTTCCTTCATTTACCAACTTGACAGGCTTCCTGTATGTAGGTCCTGGGGACAATTGAGAGGGGGGGGTGTGAGTCAGTTGTCTAATAAATCCAAACCAAAATCTTATTAACCAACTTATTGCTTAATACCGGTAAGATAGTTAATTGTGCCAGTAAATAGTGTTAACAAGAAATGTTGTACCAGTAAGAATTAATGCATGAAACATAAGCACAAAGTCAACCACAACACATGACACAAATATTTGTACGTGGAAACCATGTAAGGGGAAAAACCATGGTGGGAAACCTTACCCACAATCAGATGATACTACTACAGATAGTAAGTGTACAAAGAGGGGTCTGCACATGCAGAAAGGCCAACAACCTAGAGCTCACTACTCAAACGCAAATGGGAGTCACACTGACTACAGTTGGATGGTTAAATCCAATGAGAATGTACTGCACAAAATAGCATCTTCATATGCTGGATTCAGTACTGGTGTAATGCTGATATGCTTCTACACAAACCTAACTTCACCTTCAAATGATGTCTTCGTGTATATCTCTGCTTGATCTCACATATATCCTTCCTTAAATCTTTTTCGAATTCCACATTTGATCTTACAAATAAGATCTTACATTTATACCATACCCTAAGACCAATTTTAGTAGGTCGGCTCTACAAGATATTACAATAAAACATTTTACAGATAATACAATATCCGATGCAATAATCGATTGAACATGTTGGCTTAATGCTTTTATAACAATAATAAATAATCTCCATGGCGTGCCATGCTGATCTGGAAAAGATAAACTTGCTGGTGTAACCCTAGATAACCTGGACCTATTTGCCGGTAAAAGCAAATATGCAAATAAGAATATACCAATGATATTACTTCAAGGAAAAGTGTCCACATGATGTCTTCGACATTACCAAGTGTCTTCCATGTCATTGCAGGTACTGGTGAACATTATATCCTGTCGGTTAACCATATACTGGTGATTGTTTGAACAGTTTACTAATTGCCGGTGAATGTTGCTGGATCTCCAAAGTAGGTGTATTTAGTAGGTGTTGACATCAATGACAAAACCATACCAAAATACCAACAATCTCCCCCTTTGGCATTGATGGCAACACAAGATGGAAAAACCATCAAAGTGCCAAAACAGAAAAACCAATTCTCCCCTTGGGAGTAATATGTGTTTATACAAAGATTTATTTACAATACCAATCTCTCCTCAAAAATATAATGCATTTTTCCATATATTTTTCCTTAATGTTTTTCCATATATCTCTCCCCCTTTGACATCAAATGCCAAAGTCACAAAAAGGTCAAGTTCATACAAAATACCAACTACTCCCCTTGAGAAGTAGCTTCCTCATCAAATACAGGAATAAAAGATTTGTCCATTTATTTCTATCGGTTGATGACAATCATCAACTATCTAAGTCTCTACCGGTGGAGGTAAGACTCTGAGCTGATCTCTGAGATACTCAAAAGTTTCCTTAGGCAAAGGTTTTGTAAAAATATCTGCAAGCTGTTCTTTAGTATTCACATAAACCAGTTTTATTTCCTTTTCTTCAACTTTTTCCCTTAGAAAATTCAATTTGATAGAAACATGTTTTGTTTTAGAATGTAATACTGGATTCTTAGATATATCAATTGCTATAGTGTTATCACAATATATAGTAATAGATTCCTTGCATTTTACCTTTATGTCTTTCAACATTTGCTTAAGCCAAAGTACCTGTGTACAGTTTGTTGCTACTGCAACATATTCTGATTCTGCTGTTGATAAAGATGTACAACTCTATTTCTTACTTAACCAAGAAACTAATCTCTTTCCAAGAAAGAATGCTCCTCCAATGGTGCTCTTTCTATCATCCACATCTCCTGCCCAATTTGCATCTGTGTATGCATATAGATCAAAATTTTCATCTTTAGGATACCATAATCCAAGACTTGTTGTGCCTTGTAAGTACCGGAAAATCCTTTTTACTACTGATTCATGATTTTCCTTGGGATTACTCTGAAATCTAGAAACTATACATACTGCATTCATAATATCAGGTCTGGTTTGTGTCAAATACAGTAAACCTCCTATCATAGATTTGTATCTAGTTGGATTAACAGGTGTAGATTCATCCCTTTGAGATAATTTGTCATTTGTAGTCATAGGTGTGCTTACCGGTTTAGAGTTCTCCATCCCAAATTTCTTGAGTAGTTCTTTCAAGTACTTAGATTGCCTCAAAAATATGCCTTTATTAGTCTATAAAATCTGCAATCCTAAAAAGAATTTTATTTCTCCAATCATAGACATTTCAAATTCATGTTGCATTTTAAGAGAAAATTCTTTGCATAATCCATCTTCTCCTCCAAAGATTATATCATCAACAAATACTTCCATAATCAAAATGTCATCATTAGTTACTTTGTAATATAAATTGCTATCTGCATTTCCTTTAGTAAAACCAATTTTTAAAAGATACTTGTCCAATCTTGCATACCAGGCAATTGGAGCTTGTTTTAGTCCATACAGAGCTTTTCTTAATCTGCAAACCATATCATTGTTATCTGTCAAAGAAAATCCATCAAGTTGTTCAATATGGACTTCCTTTTCAAGATCTCCATTCAAAAATGCACATTTAATATCCATCTGATAAACTTTGTAATCCTTGTGAGCTGCAAAAGCCAAGAATAATCTAACTGCCTCAATTCTGGCTACCAGTACAAAGGTTTCATTGTAATCAACTCCTTCTTTCTAAGAATATCCCTTACACACAAGTCTTGCTTTATTCCTGACAACCTTACCATCTTCATTGAGTTTGTTTCTAAATACCCATTTGGTTCCAATTACATTTTTATTTTCAGGCTGGGGAACTAATGTCCAAGTATTATTTTTCTCAATTTGTCCTAATTCTTCTTCCATAGCTTTAATCCAAAATTTATCTTCACATGCCTCATTGATAGATAATGGTTCAATTTGAGAAATAAGACATACTTCTTCATTTTCCAATCTTCCTCTTGTCATGACTCCTTTAAATTTGCTTCCAATTATCTGATCTTCAGAATGATTCAGTCTTACATACCGGGGGGTCTTAGTCTGTTGTTGTTCTTCAATTACTATGGTATCCTCTGATGATACCAGAGTAACTGGATCATCATTCTGTACTAGAGGATTTACTGTTGGTTCATTTTTCATAATTTCTGTTACCGGTTCAGAGTCTATATACCTTGAAGTTCCTCTGAATTGTTCATCAATCTTTACATTTGTACTCTCAACAATTTTTTGTAATCTTTTATTAAAGCATCAATAAGCTTTACTCTTAGATGAATAACCAAGAAATATTCCTTCATCACTTCTAGGATCAAACTTGCCAATATACTCATCTCTTCTAATATAACATTTACTTCTAAAAATTCTGAAATACTTAAGAGTAGGAGAGTATTACCAAACCATAGTTCATGAGGGGTCTTACTGGTTTCACCTTTGATGTGAACTTTGTTGAATGTATAGATAGTAGTGCTTACTGCCTCTCTCCAGTACACATGTGGTAGATTTGCTTCTGATAACATACTTCTTGCTACACCCAAAATAGTTCTATTTTTCCTTTCAACAACTCCATTCTGTTGTGGTGTCTGAGGTGCTGATAACTGTCTTTTGATTCCATTTACTTCACAGAATGTATTAAAATCTTTAGATGTGAATTCTCCTCCTTGATCTGATCTTAAACATTTAATTTTCTTACCAGCTTCATTTTCAACCATTGCTTTGAATAGTTTGAACTTCCCAAGTGCTTCTGATTTTTCCCTGAGAAAAGTAACCCAACACATTCTAGAATAATCATCAATAATTAGCATGAAATATCTATCACCTTGTAAGCTTTTAGTTCTAGTCGGACCACATAAATCAGTGTGAATTAAATCAAGAGCATTATTGGATTTTTCTGGAATACTTTTGAAACTAGTTCTAACTTGTTTTCCAAATTGACATTCCTTGCAAATTGTATTCTGAGGTTTCATAGTTTTAGGTAGATCTCTAACTACCTTAGAAGTACTGATTTTTACCATGCAATCAAAATTTACATGGCATGGTCTTTTATGCCATAGCCAACTTTCATCTATATGTGCAATTAAGCATGCCTTTTCACTATTATTCAAATGAAAGATATTACCTCTAGTCCGATTACCGGTTGCAATTTCCAAACCAATTCTATTCATGATTTTCCATTTTCCATTTTTAAATTGTAACTGAAAACCTTTCTCAACTAATTGACCAACACTTAAAAAGATTATGTTTTAATCCTTCAACACAGTAAACATTGTCAGTGTTATGTTTACCATCAAGAGATATTGAACCCTTACCTTTGATTGAATAGGCTTTGTCATCTCCGAATCTTACTAAACCTCCATTGTATTCTTGAAAGTTCAAGAATTTTCCTTTGTCTCCAATCATGTGATGTGAGCATCCTGAGTCAATAATCCATTCATCCTTTGATTCAACTTTAGTTGCTAGGGCTTGTTCTATGGGTGGAGCAATAGGTACTGGTTGATCTTCTGTTATAGCAACAAAGACCCATTCATTGTCTACTGGACCCTCATCAAAATCATCAGTCACACCTTCATCAGCAATGTAACAAGATTTATCTTTGTTTTTCTTAAATCTATATCTCTGATATTCAGGATTAGGTTTGTATGTCCTTCTAGCTTCTTCTCTTAGTCTAGCATGTCTATCAGGGCATCTTGAAGCCATATGACCAATCGTATTGCAGTTGAAACATTTAAAGGGTGCTTTACCTTCATACTTACTTCCAGTTGGACCTTTTGGCATTTTTCTTGCAAATAGTGCTTCAAGTTCTTCAAGCTCTTCATTCTCCTTCCTGGTTTCTTCAAGTTCTTTTGCATAAAAGGCTCTCCAGTTTGATTTGTCAAAAGATGGAGCAGACGATGTTGATGCTTTGAAGGCCAAATCAGTTTTTACAGTAGCAACAAGACCAAATTCCTCAATTTCAAAAGCTGAAAGTTTTCCAGTCAATGTATCCCTAGTTACTGATGTATTAGGCATTGTTCTCAACTCATTAATAGTAGTAACCTTCATTTTATATGCCGGTGGAAAACCTCTTAAGATTTTTGAAACAATCTCATCTTCACTCAAGGTTCCTCCACAACATTTGATACCTAAAACAATTTCATTTACTCTTTCCATAAAAGTAGAAATTCTTTCATCTTCTTCCATTTTCAGATGTTCATATCTGACTCGGAAGCTTTCAAGTTTTGCAATTTTGACTATGGAATCCCCTTCATTCAGTGTTTCCAAATGATCCCAAATAGCTTTTGCAGTAGATCTATCTAATAATCCCATGATTTGTTGATCTGATAATGCGCTCAAAAGTGCTTCTCTTGCTTTGCAATCATTTTCTTCATCTTTAGCTAAAGTAATAGGAGCGGGCTGACTAGCTATAACAGCAGTATAGCCCTTCTTAGTAACTTCCCAGATGTCTTTACCAATGCAATTCAGATGTGTCTCCATTCTAATTTTCCATATTCCATAGTTGGTTCCATCAAGTTTAGGACTATCCTTTCTAAAATAATTAGTAGACATTGGATCTCCTCAAGTTGTTAAACTTCCAAAAAAAATAGGACTATGCTCTGATACCAATTGTAGGTCTTGGGGACAACTGAGAGTGGGGGGGGTGAATCAGTTGTCTAATAAATTCAAACCAAAATCTTATTAACCAACTTATTGCTTAATACCGGTAAGACAGTTAATTGTGTCAGTAAACAGTGTTAACAGGAAATGTTGTACCGGTAAGAATTAATGCATGAAACATAAGCACAAAGTCAACCACAACACATAACACAAATATTTGTATGTGGAAACCCTGTAAGGGGAAAAACCACGATGGGAAACCTTACCCACATTCAGATGATACTACTCCAGATAGTAAGTGCACAAAGAGGGGTCTGCACATGCAGAAAGGCCAACAGCCTAGAGCTCATTACTCAAACACAAATGGGAGTTACACTAACTACAGTTGGATAGTTAAATCCAATGAGAATGTACTACACAAAATAGCATCTTCATATGCTGGATTCAGTACCGGTGTAATGTTGATATGCTTCAACAAAAACCTAACTTCATCTTCAAATGATGTCTTTGTGTATATCTCTGCTTGATCTCACATATATCCTCCCTTAAATCTTTTTCGCATTCCACATTTGATCTTACAAATAAGATCTTACATTTATACCATACCCTAAGACCAATTTTAGTAGGTCAGCTCTACAAGATATTACAATAAAACATTTTACAGATAATACAATATCTGATGCAATAACTGATTGAACATGTCGGCTTAATGCTTTTATAACAATAATAAATAATCTCCATAGCGTGCCATGCTAATCTGGAAAAGATAAACCTGTCAATGTAACCCTAGATAACCTGGACCTATTTGTCGGTAAAAGCAAATATGCAAATAAGAATATACCAATGATATTACTTCAAGGAAAAGTGTCCACATGATGTCTTTGACATTACCAAGTGTCTTCCATGTCATTGTAGGTACCGATGAACATTATATCCTGCCGGTTAACCATATACCGGTGATTGTTTGAACAATTTACTGATTGTCGGTGAATGTTTTTGGATCTCCAAAGTAGGTTTATTTAGCAGGTGTTGACATCAATGACAAAACCATACCAAAATACCAACACTGTATTCACCGACTTGACAGGCTTCCTACAAAGTACTTTTTGATAGAATTTCAAACTTACTAATGCATCTTAACTATACAGATTTTGAATTTAGTACATAATAGAATAGGAACTGTTATGATTTTAACCTTCAAAGAATGCAATCCCTTCATACCTTTGTTGATTGATTTGGAATAGGTGCACCTAACTCGGTAGGTAAGGTGCTTTCTTCATTTGACACAATTTCCTTCTTTTTCCAAATCATCTTTAATTTTTCTGTTATCTCTTTAGTGTCTCCTCTAGGTTGATCTCTACAATCTCCAGCTAAATGTCCAACTTTGTGATAATGAAAACATGCCATACTAGGATTTCTCCATGATCTTCAGTTGTTCATTCCAAACCTTATAAAATAGTTGGCACTTATATGTCCATATCTTCCACAACATTTGCACCATATCCTTGTATTGTAATCCCATGGTACTACTGTATATTGTCGGTAAGGATTTGTGTGAGTTTGGTAACCTCTAGTGTTTGCTCAGTGTGCAGACCACATGTAGTTCTTTTGCTTAAGCCAACACTTCTTGGTACTATGTCCATATCTATTACAGTTTTTACAAAACCCTTTGAATTTTGCCTTCTAATATTTGTTAACAGACTTTGTCCTACATTGATTAGATGTGTGACCATATTTATCACAATTGTAACAATAACCATTGGACATAGAGATGTTCGGTTGCTTACCTTTTCTGATTTGGCATATGTTGGCAGTATGACCTTGATTTCCAAGTAGTAGCAAATAGGCTTCTTTCTTTTGATGTTATTCCTATTTTCAGCTTGCTTTGATGATTCTCCTCTCTTGGTAGTATGATATCCTTTCTCGGTAGATTCTTTTCCTTTGTAACTGAGTCCTGCATCTTTGTTGGGTCTTCTTGTATTCAGTTGCTCATCCAACATCTTTGATGCTTCGTAACTTTTCTTCAATGTTTCTTTGGATTTCTTCTTTGTTTCAAGTTCATTAGTCAACCTTGATACTTCAAGTTTCAATGCTTGATTTTCATCAGTCTTCAGAATTCTTCATGATGTGCATAACCTAGTTGATTTGTCATATTTTGTTGAATCCCAGTTAACCTTATCATGTCATCATTCTTATCAGACACTAAGACTTCAAGTTGTTGTTTCTCTCTTTGTAGATCTCTTTCTTTATCCTCTATTGTCCTTAATGCATCTAGATTTTCAGTCATTTGTGTACTAAAATGTTCATGTTTTCTTTTCATTGCTTTTAGTTGATCAGCCAATGCTTTGTTCTTTTCTTTCAATACTCCAATCATTTCTTCAGTTTCTTTAGATATACTGTTCTCAGATGATGTCTCAATTTGTTCCACTAACTCTTGAGAATCCTACAAATCATCAGATAATCTTCTTCTTACTTTAAGATATTTTTGCATTTGCCTTTGCATGTCTACAATCACTTGATTTGCATGATCCAGCTCTTCTTGCAGATACACAATCCTTTGAGATTGTTTATAGCCTTCCATTGATAAGATATTTCTCTTTAGGTAGTTAAACCCTTTTCCAAGATTCAAGCTCTGATACCAATTGTTAGGCCCAATATGGAAAGCTAATGTACTGAGAGGGGAGGGGTGAATCAGTACTCCAAAACTTTTCTTGAATAATAACCTTACTGTTATGCATAAACAGAATAGTGCAGTAACATAAAATAAAGTTAAAACAAATAGATAACAATCATACATGATTCACTCCATAACACATATATTTTGGTTATGCAGAAACTCTTGGTTAGAGAGAAAATTTGTGGTGGAGATGGCACCCACAACTTCACTACTGCAATAATAAAGAATGCTCGGTTAGAGCTACATTTAGCTATATCTGATAGCTTACCCTGTTAGGAGTAACAAGATCTATTAGATCTACCTTGCTAAAGGATTTTACAACATTTATTCTGAATGTTGCACCTAGTTAGAGGATTTACAATTTATAGACTTGATTAGAGTCTTTTACCCTATTAAAGGTTTCTCTTTCAACTTCACAATATTACAATAAAATCATTACAAATATCTGCAACTTTACATTTGAAATGTTATAGCAGATTCTATGTGCTTAGAATAGATTACCTTGCTTATAGCATACCTTGGTAACCCATATAGTAACTCGATAAACCCTTATGTTTACTCTGTTCTTTGACTGATCTCTGAAAACCTTCTGGGTGACCTCTGTGTCTCTATAACAGTCTTCCTTCATGCATACATACACTTCACTTATGTTGTATAAATAGATCTCTTAAAACGGTGATCCAATTCATTGCTTCGATCCTAAAAACAAGATTCTTCGAATGAATAACTAAACAAAATATTTCATTGGTTAGATTGTCCTTGTAATCATACACAATCTTCTGGTGCAATTTCCAATGTAATAACGGTTAGATGTGCCTTGATCTTGTAACATGTTTTCATATGCATGTCCAGGTTGAATGTATTTGGTAACACGTTTCACTCGGTGTATTATCTTTGTTGCTCGGTAGTCTCAAAAAGATACTCGGTAGACAGCTTGGTGTATACTGCGTTCTATGATTGTTTTCCTCTATAACCGACTAGACTATGCATACCGACTTCTCTATGTGTACCGACTGCATGATTCGGTAGTGCTAACTGACTAAAATATATAGTATGACTTTGAATACAAAAACTAATGGCAATTTGATAAGTAGTAACATAAAATAACTTCACCATCCTTTGGTGCATAAAAGGATTCATTTTAATTTGTGCAAAGTAAATAATCACACAAGTTCAGAGGTCATTTACAATCAAAGAGGGAAGTTCTTCCCCTTTTATCAATTTCTTTTGTTGACCACCAAGATCGAAATTTTGCTTTGTTGACCATTTCTTTCCAATAGATCAAGAAACCATTGCATTGAAAAGTTAAAAGGAACACCATGTTTTCATAGAGCAAGATCTCCATATAGATCTTAGAAAAATCATTGACTTAAAGAGTTAAAAGGAACTTTGTGTGCTTTGACTCGAAAATGGAAGGTATATGCTCTCCCCGTAACTAGGTGATCAAAAGGGCAAACCACTCTTAAGCTCTTTGTACTTCAAGCATTTACATCCTTTAGCAGGCCTGCCTTCCTGAGGGGTTGAAAAACTCTTAAAGTCATTTATGACCGGTGTGAAGGGAATGACCTAAGTGGGGAACAACTTTGACGCTAAGTGTTCCAACCCACTATAAACAAATGTGGAAAGCAGCAAAAGTCCTTTTCAACGGTTGCGCACAGTGATTAGCCTTCCCCTAGTATCCTTGAGATACGTAAAGCCTTTTTTCTAAAGGTTGGGAGGCCTCCTGAGGGAGTTTATCACTGATGGCTGAACAGGAAGCTTGATTACAAACCTTAGCATAGAAACTTAGAGCCGAGTCAGTAACCAGACATTTGTAATATCATAGTGCAAGGGTGGGGAAGAATCCACCCCCAAGATAACTACTCAATTGTGAAGAAATTCACTTTGAGTTAATTTCTAGCAAAAGGCCAAAAAATAGGCGCCCTCTAGGGGGTGACACAATTGTTTGAGCTGATGGAGTATCAAGACTAGTGGGCTATGGTATTACTTATGACCCTTGAATAAAGAGTCTTTTTGAAGTGTATTCTTTGTATCCCAAACCCATTGAAACATTGGGGATTTGAACACATCCTCGCAGAACATACACTTATTTTTTAGATTAGACAAAAATGGTTATGTATTTGGTGCTATGTCTTCATTTGTTACTTCAGAAAATCATCCATCAACATTAAAAGCTTAAGGCAAAACACTAAAATCACATAAAACAATCAAACTAGGGTAGTTTAGCGTGTAAGAGAAACATCTTAGTGCGTATCAACCATAACTTAGTGCATCAAATCTTATCCTTAGCACGTAAAGTATTCACAAGTAGCGCTTCACCAAAATTTAAAAATAGTAGTAGCAGTTGGCACGTTCTGAAAACAGCTTAGCGCGTGGAGGTCAATTCTTAGCGTGTAGAGTATAAACATTAGCACGTCAGCGGCTCGTATTAGTGCACGATATTTTGAGACTAGATCTTAAACAAAATTTATTGTTACAAATAGTTAGTGCATAGACCGAGGCAGCGTAGTGCATGGGGTCCTTTCCTTAGCGCTTTGAGAAACTTTTGTAGCGCATAGGGTCTCTATTTTAGCGCATGGTCAAAACCAAAAAAACAAGGGGCAAAACAAAGGTAAATTTAGAAAATTTTGAAAACATTTTTGGAAACATCCTTTCATCATCTTGAACTTCATCAAACCAAAATACCAAGAACAAAATATTGAAAGCTATCTCTAAAGCAAGTTTCTAATCAAACAAAAGTTGTCCAGAATCTAAAAAATTAGTCATGCAATAAACATATCTATCCTATCAAAATTAGGAAACATCATCACAAGTGGCAATAAACTCCAAGTTGTCAAATCAAGTTTTCATATCAGAAAAGCTCTATTCCATATCATTTAACTCACTTTAGGAAAGCTCTATTCCATATCATTTGATGCACTTTATCGTGAGGGGGCATCTAAACCTTTAGTTTGATAAAGTAAAACTTGAGTTTCCAAAGCAAGATAAAATAAATCCAAGACAACTCAAAAGGAAACCATTGATCGCTTGTGCATGACTAATCCTCATATTATGAGAAGAAAGAATATTTATCGTAGCACTAAGTTGAAGAAACAACAACCAAGTTCTTCGAAATCAACCAAAAAAAATAAATTTTTATACATCAATCGTCAACTCTTCAAATCTCATCGAACATTCCTTCGTCATGTACGACTCTACATTCAAAATAAATCAAATGAATTTGACAGGGAACCTTTGAAGACTAGAGCATTCTGTCAAAAATCTGCGTTCAATCAAAAAATCAATTGTGGAGGAAAGATCAATCCAGCATTCTTCCCTGATGAGTGCATCACTTACAACATACCCCGATTTGAACCACCAACCCCTGAGCAACGTATCGAAGAGGATTTTATCCCCTTTGTCACAGAAAGTTTCTACTAGATGCCTACTATTACTCACTGTCAAAAAAACAAACAAAGTGAAGCCCCACTAGAATCAAGCATGAATCGAAGGTTATCTAATCCCTTTGAAGGTCCGCATCTAGAGGACACTGAAATTTTTGAAGAACTTCTTCAAGAATATCAAGAAAGCACTTCATTTCAAAAACTTGTGGAAAGACTCATGGAAAATGACAAAGGAAAATATTTTCTCATGCTCACAAGCAAAGGAGTTAAACTTCCAGAAGACTTAGACATAGACATTTTTAGAACTGGCTCTTGATAGTATGAATATCAAGAATGACAAAGGGAAGAAGAAGCACATGACCCTAAGAAAGATATTCCAAAACAAAACATCCTAGAGCAAAACATCCCCGAGCAAAACATACCGTTCCATACACCATTTTAACCTAGGTTTAATGTTAGGGAAGAACTCTTTCCTCGGAAAAATAATGCACCTTTGATTCCTCTTAATCAACAAATGCAAATGTTACAAAGACAAATGCAAGACATGCAACAAGGGACAACAGTATGGTACTCATTAAATAAATTTTGTCCTTATCCCTTTGACAGAAGATTGAAAATGGTTCCTTTTCCTCCAAACTCAGACATTCCCAAATTTGACAAGTATGATGGGAAAAGTGATCCCCGTGATCATGTTCAAGAATTCTGCACAATGAGTCTTGAATTTGCTCATGATGACACCTATTTGATGAGGTTATTCCTAAGAAGCTTGGGGGGACAAACAATGGAATGGTTAACTAGAATCACACCTCCTATCAGATCATTTGATGAACTCGTCAACAAGTTCATAACTCAATATTCCCATAACATTTAACATGCTATCACCATGCTAGACGTTTGTTACACCAAACAGAAAAACAATGAAACATTCATGGTATTCCTTCAATGTTAGCAGCGTATGGTTTCAAGATATCCCCATGATATTCCTAAAAATGAGAAAATGGAAATTTTCATCGACAACTTGAATGGTGAGATGAGTTAGAGGCTCAAACTCCAATGTATACCATATTTCGCTAAATTGATTGAAAATGGCATTCAAGTAGAAGAAGCATGTATCAAGAAAGGAACACTAAAATTCTTCAAAGAAGGAACAAATTCATCAAATTACAATAACCAAAATAACAACAACTTGGACAAATCCAAATTTTGGACCAGAAACAAAAACAATGGAAATGAAGGAGGCAATGAATCACATGATACAAAATCTAAGCAGACCGTGCTTGCATTATCAGGAAATCCTCAAGCTACAAAGAATCCCAAAGGTGCTAACCCAGATACTAACACTTACGCACGAAATATCAATCAAAGTCAACCCACCACCAACAGTGCTCAAAACAATAACACAAATCGAGGGCCTAATAACAATTCACAAGGTAACACCAACCATTTTCAAAAGCGTGTCTACACACCATTGGGACAATTGCTAGATTCAACATTCAGAGAACTCCTAACAAACAAAATTATCTCATTACCAGCAATCAGCAACTATGAACCACAAATCAAACCACCTTGGTGGAATGACACACACTTTTGCGATTTTCATCGAAACAAAGGTCATCAAACAAATGATTGCATGAGACTAAAAAACATTGTCCAAGACATGATTGATAGAGGTGATCTAATAGTTGATGGTCTCAAGACAAATGGTGACCATGGAGCCTTTAAGAATCCTCTTCCAAACTACAACAAGGATGGAGCTTTGACCTCAAATAATACACATGGGGCTCGTATCAATCACATCTATAATAACACTATAAATCGCATATCAGTTGTAGACAATCAAGTAAATGTCATCACTATCCAAGATCAGCACAAACATAAATCCATCAACATAACAACCAGAGCTTAAAAATATGTCTTGAAGGGACATATGTCAACAACAAATGTAGTACCAAAAGTTCAATATGATCTAGTCAGCCAACTGTGCAAAAATCCTGCTCAAATATCTATTCTGGAGTTGCTAAAACTTTTACCAAAACACAAAGACATATTAGAACAAGCATTGCTAGAAACGAATGATGCTGACAAATTCCAAACCATGGAGGCTCATATGACAGGACCTCATAACCTCACTTTTTCTGAGCATGATAATATCTCTTTGAGCCATCCACATAATACTCCTCTCCATATTGAGGTCATAGTCCATAAACACCGAGTAAAATGAGTATTAATAGATGGAGGAGTTGGACTTAATATTTGTACCTTAAAACTTATTTGTGCATTAGGCTTTTCTGAAGAGTCTATTGATCCACGCAAGAAGATCACCATAAAAGCATATGATGATGAAGAAAGATCATCTAAAGGAACCGTGATGTTGCCTATTCAGGTAGGCCCAATATAGAAAGATACTATGTGTCAAGTCTTAGACATAGACCTCACATACAATATCTTATTACGTCGGCCCTAGATACATGAAATGCAAGCAGCGCCTTCTATGTATCACCAGTGTGTCAAATTTCCCTATAACAGGTAGGAGGTTTCCATATTAGCTGATCACAATCCATTTCAACACTGTAATGCAATCGAGGCAGCCCAAGATAGCCTGGTCCTGCATAATAGAGAAAAGCAAAATTTCTTAGCACCAAATCTTCAACAGGAAAAGTCTAGAGATTTCATGAAAAAACTGACAATCAAAGTGCAAGGCATGGGGGAATACTCTTTGGAAACCATGTGTTTGGCTAACTTACCAACATCACCTAAATCTCATGGATTACCTACAACATCAACACATCAAGAAACTCGGCCCATCATAAAGTTTGATGGTACATTCATCCAACTCGGCACTCTAGCACATGAATCAGAGGAAAAGGACATCCTTAGCTGGTTATACAAAAATGAAGAAGAAGATAGAGCATCTACTATGGAAGTATCTATACCAACACACTTGTATGGAAAAGGCTACTTAATCATGCAGCAAATGGGATACAATGGCAAAGGACCTATTGGTAAGCATCAAGAAGGTGTCACAGAACCATTAGATCTTCCTTCACAATTTAGTAAAGACAAAAAGGGATTGGGCTATGAACTCACTCTGTTACCAAGAAGGATACCATGCAAATATCAAAAACCTCAGTGGAAAGCAAAGCAGAAGTACAAAGAAGACTCTTGGTAGGAGGCACTATTTGAGTCAGCAGAGACAATCCGTAAGGAACGTGAACACCAAAAAAGGAAGCAACATCAAGGGAAGCCCATCATTCACAAGAAGACAACATCTATAGAAGTAGATCATATTCTAGAACCAATATCCAACAAAGTAGAATCATCTCTTAATAATATCATTCCTCCGTAAGGAGGGATAGTATATGAACAAATACAAAAGGTAGAAGCAGGATCTGACACAGAATCAGAGAAAACTATTAGACTCGTATCCATCATTAAAAACCTATTCTCACCATACAACATACCAGTTTGCAACATTAATACAATCTGGGATGATACCTCTGAGGCTGATTCCAATGAATATGAATGGGTTAGGTGCTCTAATACTACTGAAGATGTTGCTGAAAATAGCAGTCATGCACCCATTTCTCAAGAAGCACACAACACAAAATATAGAAAACTTGAATTTGGTCCACAAGATATCTATGACACCAAGGAAAACGAGCAGCATCATTATGAACAAGTCTACATGGAAAATGATACCATCGAAGACCTTGACAAAATTCTTGAACTCTTTGAAACCCAGTCCAATCACGATGAAACCTCCATCCTGACACTTACAGCAGTCGAACTTGATCCACCTAATGACTCCTTACCATTCATCTTTCCTAACCTCATAGATTGGGATGAACCTGAAAATCATGATATACCAATATTCCCAAATGATAAATCCATCATTCATTACTTGTGTACCATTAACCCAGAAACAAACTCTACTAGTAAACAAAGTAACAACGTCTACAATCCAGGGAGTGCCAAATCTCTCTGTCGCAAAAATGAATCGAATAAAGGATCTATAGCTGAAGACTAATCAATGGCAGCAATAGATCACAAAAAAGTAAAAATAAAGGATGCATCGAAGGGTGAAAACCTATTTAAGGCACCTAAAGATGGGAGACTTGACACTCTTTCAGAACATTACTAGGAGCAATCACCCATATTGATTGAGCCAGCTCAATCCATCAACATTGGTACTACAGAAGTAGCCAAAAACATACATCTAGCAAAATCCCTAACAAAGGAAGAAAGAGTAGAATTTGTCAAATTTTTTAAAGAAAAGCCAATCAACTTTGCTTGGTCATATGCTGATATGCCGGGAATTGATCCACAGTTGATCATGCATCATTTATCGATTACTCAAGGAGCTAAACCAGTCAAGCAGAAACTGAGAAAGATGAATCAACAAGTAGCACTCATGGTCAAAATTGAACTAAAGAAACTATTAGATGTCGGATTCATTCGACCCATCAACTATGCTGAATGGATCTCCAAAATTGTACCAGTATCAAAGCCTTATGGCAGTATCAGAATATGCATAGATTTTCGAGATGTCAATAAAGATTTTCCAAAGGATGACTTTCCTCTACCCAGTATCAACATAATTGTAGACCTCATAGCAGGCCATGCAATGCTATCACTAATTGACAGTTTTTCCAGCTATAATCAAATCAAGATAGCCCCAGGAGATCAAGAGAGAACATCATTTACCTTTCCATGGTGAACGTACTATTGGAATGTTATTCCTTTCGGCTTGAAAAATGCAGGCGCCACTTATCAACAAGGAATGACAACAATCTTTCATGACATGATGCATACCTTCATGGAAGACTATGTGGATGATTTACTAGCTAAATCCTTCACCAGAGCAAATCATCTCAGCATCTTAGCAAAGATATTTGACAGATTAGAAAAATTCCAAGTCCGGCTTAACCCTAAGAAGTGTGCCTTTGGGGTTACATCAGGAAAGTTACTAGGCTACATAGTTTCAACTAAAGGTATTGAAGTTGATTCAACAAAGGTACAAGCCATTATGGAAATGCCACCACCAAAGAACATCAGTCGGCTCAGATCTCTACAAGGACGACTCCAATCAATCAGGCAATTTATCGCTCAACTAGCAAACAAAAGTCTACCATTCAATCATTTTCTACATAAGAATGTACCATTCAAATGGGAAACCAAATGTGCAGAATTGTTCTATCAAATCAAGCAGTATCTAATGAACCCACCATTTTGAGTACCTCCAATAGTAGGAAATCCACTCATTCTATACATTTCAACAATAGATATATCACTGGGGGCATTGTTAGCACAAGAAGATCAACAAGGAAAGGAACGGGCTATATACTATATTAGCAAGACATTAAATGGATATGAATTAAACTATTCATTCATTGAAAAGGCATGTCTAACAGTGGTCTTCGCCTCTCAAAAGTTCTGGCATTACATGCTAGCTCACACAATTAAGCTAGTGGCAAAAATTTATCCTCTAAAATATCTACTCAGCAAGGCAGCTCTTATAGACAGATTAGCTAAATGGGTCATGATTCTCAGTGAATTTGACATCCATTACACAAAATGAAGGGATATCAAAGGACAAGCAATTGCAGATCAACTGGCTGAAGCACCACTACCTGGAAAACAAACTATGAAGATTGAGTTTCCAGACAGGGATGTACTGGCTATTTCTACCACACAATGGACATTGTACTTTGATGAGTCTTACACACAACATGGCTTAGGTGTTGGCATTTTGTTCATCACTCCTGAAGGACACATTATACCAAGATCATATCGACTTATGTTTCCTTGCACAAATAATGTGGCTAAATATGAGGCATTGGTTATAGGCATCAAAATGGTCATAGAATGGAAAATCACAGAGTTAAAGGTCTACGGAGACTCACAACTAGTCGTCAATCAAATCAACAACAACTATCAGACAAAGGATGACAAGCTGCTACCATACAAGCGAATGGTGGATGACTTCAAGCAATATTTAATACACATCACCTTTGACCAAATACCAACGTTAAACAACAAAGTAGCCGATGCAATTGCTACTATCGCTTCATTACTACAAATTCTAGAGCAATAGAGTCATTACGAGTTTCTGGTAGAGCAACTGTTCTCCCCAACCTATGACCACTCTGAATCCCATGTTATCTATGCCTTGACTGGTTCGGATTCTCCTCTATATGGACCGATATATGACTATCTTAAGAACAATATCCTACCCATTGACTTATCCCGAAACCAAAAATGCAACTTTATCTGACAAGCCTCCCATTATACCCTTACTATTGATACTTTGTACCGTCAAGGTCTAGATGGTACTCTTCTTCATTGCCTTGATCATAATGAATCTGACTCCGCTTTAGATGAGCTTCACGAAGGTATCTGTGGTACACATTCAAGTGGTACTACTCTTGCTAAAAATCTTCTGAGAATGGGATATTATTGGCCAACAATGGAAAAATACTCTTATCACTTTGCAAAGAAATGTCCTAAATGTCAACTCCATGGCAACCTGATACATGCACCAGCATAGGAATTGCAACCATTCACGACATCCTGGCCCTTTTGCCAATGGGGACTAGACTTGGTTGGGAAAATTCATCCTTCATCTTCAAATGGACACAAGTTCATTATAACTGCAATGGAATACTTTACCAAATGGATTGAAGCAGTTCCTATGACCACAGTGACTGGGAAACAAATTGCCTCTTTTATCCTTAATTATCTGATCTGCAGATATGGTATTCTGAGTTCCATCATCACAGATAATGGATGACCTTTCAAGAACCAAGATGTACAAGAACTGTGGAAAATTCAAAATCCAACATTGTTTTTCTACACCTTACTACCCACAGGGGAATGGTCAAGCAGAAGCATCCAACAAGACAATATTGAAAATCTTAAAGAAAACAGTGAATGATGTAGGCAAAGATTGGCATGTACGGCTTAATCTAGCACTTTGGGCATACATAACAAGCATCCGCACACCTATGAGAGCTACACCATATTCATTGGTATATGGATCAGAAGCAATTTTACCCTTAGAGGTAGAATTTCCATCTCTCACAGTCTCTCTGAAAGGCTTAATTCCGGATGAAGAGTATCGAGTTAACCGACTGCAAGAACTTGAACTACTAGATGAAAGATGCCAACATGCCTACACTCATCTCAAAGCATATCAGCAACACATGTGCAGAAGTTACAACCATAAGGTCATTCCTCAAATTTTTAAAGTTGGTGACCTAGTGCTCAAGGAAAATCCTAAAAATCAACAAGATTGGGAAAAGAAAGGTAAATTTGAGCCCAACTGGTTAGGTCCTTATGTCATCATGTCAGCCTATGGATCAGGCGCTTATCAGCTGACAACTTCAGAAGGAGATGTGCTCGATGAACCAACTAACAACATTCATCTAAAGAAATACTACACTTGAAGAACCTAATGCACGAAAAAAAAAATCAAGAAAAAGCAAATAAAAAGGTACAATAAAAGCAACTGGTGAAAACCTAGCAATAGGCACTATTGTGAGAGGACGACTCCTCTATCTATACCCATATCATTATATCCATAGTAAAGCACTATCGGCCATCGCCCGACATTTTTATTCCAAAATCCATTCAAGACATACTTAGCGTAGGCACTATCCTAGTTTATCCATATAAACCTCCTCCACATCTCACCATGGCTTGGTAATCACTGTACATATCCACATCGAGAGATACACCTAGCTAGGGGCAATACTCGTCAAAACTTACAAACATGTTCAAACCATCAAAAACTAGAAGCAAACTGAGAGCATCATATCTAGCGACAAAAGCTCACACAAATCGCATAGCAAAACATTGATCACTCAACAAAATTCACAAGGGTTGATGGATGATTTTCTAAAGTATCAAATGTTGCATCTTGCATAAGGTTTTGACTATTTTTACACTTAAAATTTTTGAATTATTGGATCCTCTGCATTTTCTCCACTATGCTTCAAAGCTAGAGAACATCAAGGGACTCCAATATTTTCTTAGTTTTCTATTTGTGAGGTGACCATCTGTACTATGAAAATACTTGTCTTGAGACGTGATTCAACGCATATCACTGAAGACATGAATCCACTTTACGCATACAAATGGTTTAATCTTGTCTGATTGTACGCAATCCGCACTCAGGTTGTCCTGGTTCAATTATACCTTGACGCTTGTGCTATCTTGCAAAATCAAACATCATGAAAAATTTTCTCAGGTCATTATGGTTCAAATTATACCATTATGCTTGTATAAATTTTCAACATATCCCAAACAAATCAATGATCAATGATGATACATACAAAGAAAGCAAACAACATGTGGCTACACAGGGATGACAAATACAGAATGAGGATGCTCAAAAACAATTCATTGCATATCATTTTACAATTAGTTGCATATCATCTTACAATTAGCTACACATCATTATCATATTAATCTTGCATTTAGTTGCACAGCATATCATATCATACATCTCATTTTCAAGATATATCTCACAGCATATCATATCATACATCTCATTTTCAAGATATATCTCACAGCATATCATATCATACATCTCATTTTCATGATATATCTCACATCATATTATCTCATACATCTCATTTTCAAGATACATCTCTCAACATCATAATCATCACATATCATATCACATACATCTATCTAAGCACTACATCCACATAGAATAAAAAAAAGCATATAGAACATATAATCCATAACACATCATATGAGGATCAAAGAAAATGGTGTCGTATATATATATATATATATATATATATATATATATATATATATATATATATATATATATATATATATATATATATATATATATATATATATATATATATATATATATATATATATATATATAGATATATATATATATATATATATATATATATCAAAAAATGATCAATATACAAAATATGTCATGTCTGTGCCAAATACAATACAATGGTCAAAATACAAAGGAGACAACGTCTCTCAGGTATGACTATCTCCTGAAGGCGATGGTCTCGTTGCCGATGTCCTAGCACCTGGATCTCCAGGTGGATCTTGTCTATGAGGCCCTAACATGCCTCTGCTCTCTAACTGTGACCCAGTCTCTCAGGATTGACTAGATCTTGACTATGTGAAGCTCTGCACTTGGTGCTCCCTGGGCACCGAATCCTCATAATGTCTTCTATAGTACTCTACCTCCTTGGCCCTCAAGGTCAACTCCCTCAAGGTGTCTCTTACGATAAACCAAGGCATGTCTAGCAAAGAGGTCAAACCACATCTGTTAATAATATCCCTATCTCCCTGTGTCAATCATGGTATCAATGACCACAGTCTTGGAAATCGCTCATGCGACTGCAATACCCCAAGACGCTCCTATAAAAAACAAAACAAGTCCAATATCAATTCTCTCATAAATACATGAATATCAAACTCAAAATCATCTCAACAACTTGAAAATTTTGAACAAATCTAAATCAAGTTTCACACCATATCAATCCATCACATCATATCAACTTGTAAAACAACTCAAGTTTTTAAAACATATCAACTTGTAAAACAACTCAAGTTTTTAAAACATATCAACTTGTATAACAACTCAAGTTTTAAAACATATCAACTTGTAAAACAACTCAAGTTTCAAATCATATCAACTTGTAAAACAACTCAAGTTCCATATCAGCTTGTAACACAACTCAAGCTCCACAATCCATATCAAACACATTCATATCCAAAACTTGACAACTTTGAACAAATTAAAATCAAGTTCCACATCATATCAAATCTATATCAACTTGAAACATCGTAAATCAAATCAAGTTATATAAAGCAACTTATATTGGACAAACCTATCATATCAGTCACAACAAACACAAAGACTGGCAACAATTCACTTATCCCCGCAAACGTGACATCAACCCACAAAATTTTCTCATTCACAAAATCCCACTTTACTATCAAATTTTTCTATATGTGCTAACCTATCCTATCTATGTGCCAAACTACAACTCATGCGCTACCCTATTTTGTCTACACGCCACCCAACCAACCCTATGCACTAAGCAAACCCTATGCGCTATCCTTTTCTTCGGAAGCACCCTCTAACATATCCTATGCGCTTAGACCCTCTATGCACTATTCTATGCCCTCCACACGCTGTGAATTTAACACTATGCACTAGGTTGCATCTACATGCTATCTAACCTTACCCATGCAACCTCCTACAAGCCCTATGCACTAGGTTTACCATACGCACTACCCATTTAACCCTCTGCACTAGCCTATACACCTGGTGCGCTAACCTAACCCGATGCGCTACCTTAACCTAACTATGCGCTAGCCTTCAACTTTCAGATGCTACCCTATTCAACCAACTCTACACGCTATGGAAATTTTTGTATGTGCTACCCTTTCGACGCGACATGCTAAAATGTAAAATCCGCATAAAAATTACCAAAAACGAGAAAACCAAAAA
This sequence comes from Cryptomeria japonica, assembly GCF_030272615.1. NCBI lineage: Eukaryota > Viridiplantae > Streptophyta > Pinopsida > Cupressales > Cupressaceae > Cryptomeria > Cryptomeria japonica. The sequence continues at coordinate 242,541,541 of NC_081414.1, forward strand.
ATCAAACAGGGGTCAAAAAGGTTGACTTACCAGTGGTCCATATGCGGTAGGCCTCCAATACCTCCTAATGCGCTCGAATCAGTGAGAAGAGTATGGAATCAACATGCTAACTTCTCTCCAAATGTCACTATCTCCAAAGTCAACAAGCACAAATGAGACAAAAGAAATTACCTTTGCCCCTTTTATAGGGTAAATCGAAATTAGGGTTACATGAAGGAATGCGAAAATCACTCGTAGGGCCTCATACCAACCTTCCCAACATCATTATCGAGAGATGAATCAATATATGCATTCAACATAGACAAAAATTTACAATGCTATCAAAATTATCCAAATCGAATCAAATTTTCATAATTTTTTATTCATCTCCCGAGGGGGCATTATCAACATCATTTTGTCCAATCTAGGGCATCTATTATCAAAACTAGGGCATGACATATCTAAAAATGACATAAAAATTGATCATAATTAAATCAGGACGATGCATCATTTTCTTTGAATCAACATGTGCACACACGTCACTTCAAAGAGGGGCAAAATGTAGACACCAAAAAGTTGCATAATAAATTAAGTGAATTTTTATTCATTTTAATTACTCTTAAATCCTTCTAATTAATTAAATTAAGATTTAATTAATATACCCTTCTTCTATCTAAGCCATTTAATTAAAATTCCCCTTCTAGCCCATTTAATTAAATTTACATTTAATTAAGTAGTGTCCCCCCAAATTGAATAAATCTAATTTATTCAATTTCCTATTTTACAACCAAATTGAAATAAATTAACTTTATTTTAATTAAATCCTATTATTTCTCACCCACTTGCATTTTCCTACATCTCTCACTTGCATCCTAATCCCCTTCCTAAATTCTTCTAGATTCTTCTAAACCTAATCAATCAACCTAAATCCATCCATTATCCCTTTTCCCTAAAATTGAGGAGGTCACTTCTCAATTTTGGAGGAAAGTCTTCCAAATACATTAAAACCTTTATCCATTCAATAAGATAACTTGTTGAATGCCCCCAAATTTGGAAGGACTCTTACAAATTTGTCCCCAAAGTCTTCAAACCATTAATGGTTAACTAACCCTTAGTGGCATGATTAGATACTTTTTGCCTAACTTAACCTCCATCTAACCCAAGGGTCTCATCAAGCATTTATTTCTTTGACCATGGTTATCCCTTTAACCTTTGCACAAGAGTTTATCCTTTGGGTAAAAGCTTTATCCAATGGATAACCTTAACCTAACCTTAACCCTTACCCCCTAAGATAACCATGAGGTCTTCTCAAGCATTTAATGCTTCTTACATCTCCTCTCAACCAACCTTATGTTGCCAATTGTCACCATTTCATTGGTGAAAATTGTGAACATGGATTGAGCAACTTTCAAACTCAACCCTTGATTAACTCTTTCAAACCTGGCCATCAATTGCCCTATTTTTGCTATAAATAGAGCTCTCATTCCTCCATTTTTATGATATGCAAGCTCTTAGTATTACACTTATGCTCAATTTTTAGCACATCTAGTCTCTCTTTGCAATAAGAATTAATCTAATAATCATTTTAGACTACTTATTTCATCAATAGCTTAATCATATAACTAGTATATCATGTTAAGATAGTATCACTACTAATCTTGTCATCTTATAATCGAGTTCATTGCATTCGTAGGATCATGCATAGATAGGTTGCATTCTCATGTTAAAATCAATCAAAAGCATCCCTCATTCTTGCATTTGTCATCCCTAAACCACTTTGTTCAGTGATCTGAGAGCAGAGGCATTGGTTTGAGGGACCTTGTGAGATAGAGAACCATGGAACCAACCTTGGGAAGCTGAGTCATCCATCATGAATCCATATCTTGCACCAAGAAGTCCTATGGGTGTGTGGACAAGTCTCTTTGGGATTCACTTTTCACATTTTAAGTTCAATTGACCCGCTTTTCCCACATACAGCAACAATTGTGGCAAGCCAAGGTCTTCCCAAAATTACCGAATATCCTCCCAATGTTGCCTTTGTAGATAAAATCATAGTTTGTAGGGTATTCCCAGCAATCCAAAATAACCACTACATCTTCAATCATACCATCTGGTATCACTGTAGAGATATTAGCAAGCTATAGAACTGTGGGTGTAGGCCTTAGACCATTGATTTCAAGTTGTTTCATTACTTCTCTTTTCATCACATTAATGGCTGCCCCTAAATCAATTAAAACATTTCTTATCTGGTTGCCATTAATGACTATACTTACAACAGGACTACCTGAATCAGAATATTTTGGAATTGCAACCTTGCCTAACATAATATCTTCCAGTTGACCCATAACATGCACTATTTGTGGATCCTTCTTCTTCCTGCCAGGTTTTTTTAGACATTCTTCTCTCAATGCCTTACCATATATAGGAACATCTTTTATTTCCTGCAATGATGGTATTTTAATACAAACATGCTTCAGTTGATCTATAATATCAAAGCCTTGCTCTTGTTTTGTGAGAACTTCCTTTTCTTGAAATCTCTAGGGAAATGGCAGTAATATCTGCTTCTAAGGTATTGTATCTGTTGGATCAAAGATTTCTTGTTCTTCTTGTACCTCAATGATAACTCGAGGAGATGGATTGGGCAGTTTTGTCCCATATCGGAGGTGAATATCACTTAGAGATAGAGAATAGGTTGGGTATTGATTAAGATCAACTGAATAAGCTTGTTATTGTTGCTAAGATTTAATATTAGGATTTGGCAGTGGTTGAGTAGGAAAATGCATTGGCTTAGGTGGGAGTGCAGTGGTTGAAGGAGGAGGCATTATTGCAGGAGGTTATGGCTACTGAATAGGTTGTTGATAACCAAAAGATTGGGTAGTCCATGGCTGACTCCCCCTCCATTAAGGAGTAGGTTGTCAATTCCCTTGAAACTGACTTCCTTGGCCTTGAGGTGGATACCAATTCCCTTGTGGCTACTACCATTGTGGTATTTGATTAGCAAAATGTTGCCCTTGGCCTTGAGAACCATACCAATTTTGATAATTACCAAGATTTTGAGCATATGGTGGTTGCCATTGGTTATTTGGTACATAAGAATTTACACTATAACTAGAAAAAGAAAGTGGATTTGAAGGCATACCTTATCTTTGAAAATTTGGCCTTCTTTGAGCAACATAGAAGACTTGCTCATCCTCACCTTGTATTGGCTTGAAGTCAGGAACCTCCACATTTGCAAACATTTTACATCTACAATCCTTCTTTCGTTGTCTATAATGAGGGCAAAATTCTGCAAGAAATGCATCAGCTTCCTCATGCTTCTTCTTAGCTAAAAGTGTATCCAACTGAGTAGCCATATTATTTATGATGTCCTCCTTAAAGACCTTCAATAAATGACTAAGTTCTATTCTAAAAACTCCAGTACCAGATGCTGATAAAGGTGTTCCTGGTTTGAAATGCCCATTCTTCTTAGAAGAAGATTTGGAATACTTCTTACAAATTTGTCCTATTTTAGCCCAAGTGGACTGTGTAATATCACCTCCTCCCATAAGATCCAAAGAATTGGTGCATTCATCACTAATTCCCCTCAAAAATATAAACTTGAGGGAATCTTCATTTAGAGTACTATGTTTTGACTTCTTGACACTAAACAAAAACCTCTCTAGATAATCTTCAAGACTCTCATCTTCTTTCTATGTCATTCTAAAGATATCATCCCCATGACGATTAGTGCCTATACAATAATCTTTATGTTTAGCAAGAAACAACTGTTTCATCTCATCCCATGTACTGATTGTGCTACTACCCAAGCTCGTAAACCATCTTAAAGATGATTCCTTCAAGGTTGCAAGAAATATTTTGAGTCTATGGGCATCTGTAGTATAGTCAAAACTCCTATAGAGAACATCAAACTCAAACAGAAATGTGTCTGAATCCTCTGTCACCAATCCATAGAATTTAGGGAGGGAAGAAGCTAGAATGTTCTTGAGATTGGCATTATCATGCTGATCACATATGGGGAACTCAAACGTTGGGTCTGGTGGTGGTGGTGGGTTATTTCCACCAGGAGGTGGGTTTCCTTGCATTGGACTTGTGGGGGTTGTTACTATATGAAATTCTTCTTCTTGAGGTCCAAAGAGGAACTGAAGACTACCTTCTAGGAATTCAGATTCAAGGTGATTCAAATTCTCTGGGGTTTGATAAAGTTTAGCAAAAGGATTTATTTCTGAGGAATTATTTTTTGCATGATTAGGATGACTAGGTATAAATCTACCTAGAACATCTCTTCTTCGCCTATGCATGCAGATTCATGAATTTTTTTGAACAATCAGGAATGCCAAAAAAAAACAATTAACTAAAAAATGAAAAGACAATAACCATAACAGGTTCTTAGTTTGACACCATCCTTGACAATGATGCCAAAAATGTTCAACCCAACAATAAGAATAATAGCTCTAGTTGAAGCCTCAACCCGAAGTTGGGACATTCATTTGGTAAAGTCACTATTTTCATAGCTAGTGTTCATTTGATTGTCAACCCAGGGATGTAATACTTGAAATGGGTCTGCACTATATATGCACTAAGTTCCTGCAATAGCTATTGTGCATTACTGTAGCAACTAACATTATTCAGAAAAGGTAAACAAGAATGGAAACTATGAAAAGGCTACAAGAAGACTTCCGCATAAACTCATAAAAGAAATACTGGATAAATTCAATGCTGATAAATAAAAGTTACTCTAATCTGGCTTGGCTGCAGGAACATTTCGTGGATCTATTTCCAGTGGCTACAGGAATAGTCAATGCAAGAACTTCTACTGTGGCTAAGGAAAGAAAACTAATTTTAACAAATGCACAGGAACACTCACCAAGTAGGCCCCCATAGATGAGTGATACCAGGCTTCCCAGAAAACAACTCGAATAGATCATAATAATATAATTTTATTCATCATTCTTGAAAATAATTACATGATTCAATATAAACTCAAAAATGCTTATAAAAATCCTCTGCTCTATATTTCTCTCTTTTCTGTCTAACCCCCTAGAAGAAGAAGAGCTTATTATTAAAAAGAAATCAACTACAATAGACAACACAAATCACGCCAAGAAGAAGAGGCAAATGATTGACCGATAAAAGAGATGACTAGAGTTATGTTGTAGAAAACGTGGATCTAAACAGAACCATAGTTGTAACATACTGTGGCGGTATTTACAACTTCAATGCCACTTAAGTTAGACATTGGTAGTATCGCTTGATTGCTCCACTTATGTCATCCCTTACGCTTTCTCAACTCTTCTACAGTTTGATCTTCAGTTATCTCTTACGTATCCTTCCCTTCAATAGGCACGATAGGCGAATATCCACCGCAGCATCATTTATTACCTGCACTACAAAATAAATAACATACAAGAACATACATACGCATTTTATTTAATCAACACATCTATTAATTTCATACATGATCTTGCCCTAAATAATCTGCATGGCAACAGAAATAAATCACATGGCTGCAAAAATAAATTGGCATGGTTGCAGGAATAGACTCACAAAGATAAAACATGATTTAATAAGTTCAGGCTTAACATATGGAATACATATAGTCAACTTCCAATACATCACTACTACTATGCAAACCAAAAGATAACAAAAACTCAAGAGTTCTGAGGATAAAAATATGAAAAAGTCTCAACTCATCAGAGCTGATCTCATTTCTGGTTGTATCTCCTCAAGTGCGACACTAAGTTGTCTCTAAAAATCTGAATCCATTGATTCAATCTCCCAAACCTTCCTCAAGCAGTTAAGCTTCCCCGAAGGAACTAGGCTTTGATAACAATTGTTGAAATCAAGGAACACTGAGAGGGGGGGGTGAATTAGTGTTCTACCAGTTAATAGATTTTTTTATTTAACTTTAAACCACTGGAAGTACAAGTATGAAACTAAAATGTAGAAACACAAAATAACCAATGACAAAATCATAACACCAAGATTTTTACATGGAAACCCAAATGGGAAAACCACAGTGGGATTTGAATGGGATTTGAACCCACAATATTATTCTACTATGGCCAGTAAAATAACAATATTACAAAAGGGGAATGCACTTGCATTCAAGCACACTTCCTAGAGCTTACTGGTCAATACAAAAATAGGGCTAAAACCCTGAAGGAAGGCACACTACCTTACATCTATTTATAAAATATTACAATAAGAAATGAACTGGTAAATAGCATTTGATTATGCCAAGAATCAATTCCAATTAAGTGCAAATGATCCACTATCACTAATCTTCTTGTCTGCTCTGTTTTACTTTATTCTAGTCACCGGATCAATTGAGATGAAAAATGTGCAAGTGAAACTACGCTCAAGTGCTATAAAAAAATTTCCACATCATCATCATATCCAAAAATAATTAACCAAATCGGTCTTATATATCTGCATACACTAAAATCAACTTCCTTCATGTCGACTTCTTGAAATAGGAAAATATAAAACTTATAGTTGCAAGTCGGCTTCAATCCTTATCAAAAATTTACACCAAAACTAGAACACATGATCACATGCTTCCTATAGGTTTTTCCAATCACCTCTAACACATTACCAATCTTTGGAATTAACTGAGAGAATCTAGATACACGCTACATCAACAGATATGAAGAATAACCTAATTTGTTATTCTATTGGATACCAGATCTTCTATCACATGCCAAAATCAATACCAGAGGGTTAATTAGAATTATACTTATCTTCAGATACTTTACCAATCAATCCGAATCACCGAACACAAAATCTACTTCATCGGAAGTGAGATCAACCTCAAAAACTATAAACAGAGTGTTGTTGAGAAAATGGTGTCTCAACCTTGAATTTACTTGAGGTTATTATTTATAGTAAGTTTTCATTTGAGCACAAAATGGTGCGAAAATATCCTTGAAGATTTTGGTTGGCTAGATAAGCATCCCGGTAAATTTACCTCGCAAGATCACAGCTAGTTTTGAAGATATTAAATTTTCCATTTTGGAGGGATCTAATGAAAGGTTTAAATTTGATTTTGAGGATTTTAGAGGACCCTAAATTCCTTAAAAAGTGGGTGTAAATGGCATATCAATTTACGAGGAAATAGAGCACTTCGCGAGCTTTCTAGTGCTTCAAACAGTTCGTCAATAGGACACACAGTTCTCAAGTAATGGCCTTCGAAAGTTTGTACTCCTGAATATGAAATATAAAATACATCAGACACACAAATGAGTTGTAAAAGGGAGGGACACAGACCATAGGGAATTGAGAAGGGAGATAAGGTTGGCTACACCTTATTGGGTGGTTTTAGCCCATAGTTTTGTAATACCATTTGACATTTTCTTGTATTGTATCTCCTATATATAAGGTGTGTGAGATAGAGGTTATGCGTAAGAGTCTTATGGCTATTGAGTTACCTCTATATCTCTGATTAGTGGTACTCTTGCAAAGAGCTTACTTTGCAAGTATATTGTAGTCCTCTTTGATTGTTGAATAATATATTGGGTGGCTTTTGGAGTGTGGGGTTTTTCTCCCAAAAGTTTTTTCCCCTCATAAATCAATGTGTTATGGTTTGAATATTATTATATCTATTTCTATTTTTTGTAACTATTGTAAAGATCTATAAAAAAAATTGCTTTACCCTCCTCTCAAGATTAGTGCAAGAATTTGGTCTGCTACTTAACTTCCTTACAAGTTGTATCAGAGCTTGATCACCTTTAAATTCAGTTGTGGGTTGTTGGGTTTTTTGAACTAATCCTGATTTGAGTGGGGGCTTTTGCAGAAGAAACTTTTTGATCTTGTTGCAAGAATTTTCAAATGGCAAGTTCATCATGGAAAATAGAGGTGGAGAAATTAATGGAACAAATTTTGAGATGTGGAAGCTGAAGATGGAAGATTTGTTAATAGATCGAGATCTATGGGATAATGTTGATATGAATGTCTAGAGGCCCTCATATGATATTATGGACCAAAAAGCCAAGGGTCTAATTAGACTATGCTTGGAAGACTCTGTTATGATCAATGTACTTCATGAAGAAAACATGGCAAAGAAGCTATTGTTAGGTCCTCGAGACAACTGAGAGGGGGGGGTGAATCAGTTGTCTAATAAATTCAAACCAAAAACCAATTAACCAACTTAATGCTTAATACCGGTAAACTAGTTAAGTGTGTCGGTAGATAGTGTTAACAGTAAATTGCTATACCAGTAAAGATTAATGCATGAAACATAAACATAGAGTCATCCACAACACATAACACCAATATTTTGTACGTGGAAACCCTGTAAGGGGAAAAACCACGGTGGGAAACCTTACCCACAATCAGATGATACTACAGCAGATAGTAAGTGTACATAAATGGGGTCTGCACATGCGAAAGGGCCAACAACCTAGAGCTCACTGCTCAAACACAAAATGGGAGTCACACTAACTATAGTTGGATGGTTAAATCCAATAAGAATGTACTGCACAAAATAGCATCTTCATATGCTGGATTCAATACCAGTGTAATGCTGATATGCTTCTACAAAAACCTAGGTTTACCTTCAAATGATGTCTTCATGTATACCTCTGCTTAATCTTGCATATACCTTTACACAATTCTTTTTTGCATTCCACACTTTGATCTTACAAATAAGATCTTACATTTATACCATAACCTAAGACCAATTTTAGTAGGTCGGCTCTACAAGATATTACAATAAAAACATTTTACATACAATATAATATCTGATGCAATAACTGATTAAACATGTCAGCTTAATGCATTTACATCAATAATAAATCATCTCCATAGCGTGTCATACTGATCTGGAAAAGATAAACCTACCGATGTAACCCTAGATAACCCTAGACCTATTTTTCGGTAAAAGCAAATATGCAAATATGAATATACCAATGATCAATTCTTCAAAACAAAGTGTCCACACGATGTCTTTGACATTACCAAGTGTCTTCCATATCATTCCAAGTGTCGGTGAACACTACATCCTACCGGTGAACCATATACCAGTAACTATTCAATAGTTACTTGCTTGTCGGTGAATGGTGTTGGATCTCCAAAGTGCTAGTTTTCAGTAGGTGTTGACATCAATGACAAAACCATACCAAAATACCAACAGCTATGGACTAAAGCTTGGTGAAATGTATCAAGTGAAATCTTTTTTAAATCATATTTTCTTGAGGAAGAAATTGTATTCCTTGAAGATGGAAGAGGGTGGACGAGTTGCAGACCACCTAGAAGCATTCAATATGTTGGTGGCTCAATTAGTATCTATTGTTGTTAAGATGAACGAAGAGGAGAAATGTCAAATCTTGTTTTGTTCTTTACCTTATTCATGGGATTCTCTTGTTATGGCTATCGATAGTACTTTTGTTGTTTTGAAGTTTGAAGATGTGGTGGGTGCCCTACTTGGTGAAGAGATGTGAAGAAAGGTATCCCATAGTTCGAAGGAAGCCCTAATTGTTCATGGAAGACCTAAGGAGAAAGGAAAGAAGAATGAGAAGTGTGATAAGTCCAAATAGAAAGGGAGATTGAAATCTCCTGGAAAGACCAAAGTTATTTACTGGAATTGCGGTAAACTAGGTCACATCCGTAGGGACTACAAAGAAGAAAACAAGAAAAAAAAGAAGAAGATTGATTCTGATTATGTGTCTGAGAAGGAAGATGGTGATGCATTTATTGCAGCTTTGGCGACTCATGCAGGTAATGATGCCTAGTTAATTGAATCAAGTGCATCTTTTCATATGACTGCCAATGGAGATTGGTTTTCCAAATATGAATAATTTAATGGAGGTAAGATGTACTTGGGTGATGATTCACATTTAGACATTTTTTGTTAAGGTAAAGTTAGAATTAAGTTTTCTGATGGTAGAATAAAATGGATTAACGGTGTGTTGCATATTCTTGGTTTAAAATGAATTTTGTTATCTATGAGCAAACCAATAGATGTGGGTGTGTAGATAGTTTTTTGTAAAGCAGGATGTAAGATGATTAAGGGTGCTATGGTAATTGCTAGAGGTGTCAAGTTCGGCACTTTGTATAAGCTAGACACATACACTGTTGAGTGTAATGGCATTTCTGTAAAAAGTAAATATGTGGAAGATTTGAGAGTTTCACCTTCAGCAAATGGAAATGAATTTTAGCTACCTAAGGGTGCTCTTTCTTCTAAAGAAAAGTTACCTATAGAGAAAACTATGTTATGGAATAAGAGGCTTGGCCACATTGGAGAAAAGGATCTAAGGACCTTCAAAAATAAAAACCTTGTTGAAGGTTTGAACTATTGTAATCTTGACTTTGATTTATGTGAGCACTGCATTTATGGAAAATAAAACTACATTAAATTTTACTCGAGTTCTCATAAAACTTGTGGTATTTTGGATCTTATTCATTCTGATGTGTTTGGTCCTATAGATATTCCTTCGATTGGAAAATCCACATATTATGTTTCATTTATTGATGATTTTAGTAAAAGGACATGGCTATATTTTCTAAACAATAAATTTTAAGTTTTCAGATGATTTAAATAATTTAAAGCAATGGTTGAGTTGCAGACTAGAAAGAAAATTAAAAGTTTGAGGACTGATAATGGTGGTGAATTTTGCTCTAATAATTCTGATAGATTCTATAAAGACTATGGAATTAACAGACAGAAGACAACTCTGTATTCTCCATAGCAAAATGGACTTACAGAAAGAATGAACAAGACATTGATGGAGAAGGCTAGGAGTATGTTGAGTGGTGCTAGTCTAGAATAAATTTTTTGGGCTGAAGTGGTTGCCACTGCTTGCTACCTGATTAATAGGTCTCCTACATCAGCTTTTGTAGATAAAATGCCTATGGAAGCATGGTCGAGTCACAAGCCTTCATTGAGACATCTTAGAGTTTTTGGTTGTGAGGCATATGCACATGTGCCAAAGGAGAAGTGAACAAAGCTTGAGAACAAGGCTATGAAATGTATCTTCATCAGGTATAGTCATGGTGTGAAAGGATACAAGCTTTGGGACCTTGTTGGGCAAAAGGTAATTCATAGAAGTGCTATTTTTAGAGAAATTAAGTCTCCTTCTATTACATTGCAGTGAGAGCAAACTAAAAAGGAAGATGTGATTCAATTCCCTTCTTTACCTGAAAGAGTTGAATCGAGACCCCTAGATAGGAAAGAAGTTGAGGAGACCTCGTCTAGCTTTGAATCTTCAGAAGAGGAGGAAGAACCTCCAACTCAACTTGTCCGAAGGTCTACAAGACATAGACAATCACTTGAAAGGTATTCACCTGATGATTGGAGATGTATTTTTTCTTTGAATATTAATGTGGATGAACCGAAATATTTAGAAGAGGCATTAGGTATGAATGATGTTGAATCCTAGAAGATTTCTATGGAAGAAGAAATGGCAGCTTTGAAAAAGAATGATAGATGGGATCTTGTACCATTGCCTAAAGGACGAAAGCCTATTGGTTGCAAATGGGTGTTCAATAAAAAGATTGGTTCAGATGGAAGCATAGAGAAGTATAAAGCGAGGTTGGTTGCGAAAGGCTACTCTCAAGTTGAGGGTATTGATTATGGTGAGATACTTTCTCATGTTGCCAAAATAACATTCATTAGATTTTTGCTTTCTATTGTTGTTTCTTATAATTTAGAAGTTGAGAAAATGGATGTAAAAATTGCTTTCCTTCATGGTGATTTGGAGGAGGATATTTATATGACACAACCAGAACACTATGTGGTGAAAGATAAAAGTAATTTGGTCTGTAAATTAAAGAAATCTTTGTATGGCCTCAAATAGAGTCCTAGAATGTGGCACCATAAATTTGATACATATGTGTTGAGTTTTGGATTTGAGCATTCTAAATCAGACTCTTATGTTTATTATAAAAATGATGGTGATAATTTCCTATACAATGTATTGTATGTTGATGATATGTTATTCATTGGTAAATGGAAAGGTATGACTTCAGAACTAAAGTCTCAGCTCACTGCCAAATTTGAAATGAAAGATCTTGGTGCAGTGAAACACATTCTTGGGATGGAAATTAGAAGAGATCGAGTGAATAGAAAGCTATGGCTAGGCTAGAGTAAGTATGTGAAATAAGTATTACAGAGATTAACATGCAGGATTGTAAACCTTTGTATGTTTCTTTTACAGTTGAAATGAAATTATCTGCTACACATTGTCCTACATCCCCATCGAAGATGGAAGACATGAGCAGAGTGTGTTACCAAAGTGTGGTTGGAAGTTTGATGTATGCTATGGTCTATACTAGACCAGACATTGCCCAAGTAGTGGGAGTTTTGTCTAGATATATGTCTAATCCTAGTAGAGTTCACTGGGATGCAGTCAAAAGAGTCTTCAGATATTTGAAGGGTACCTCAAAGTATTCTTTATGTTATCATGGTGATCTAGTTGGAGATGTAATTTCCCTTGATATTCAAGGTTATGTGGATTCAGACTGGGCATGTGATATTGATAGCAGAAGATCCACCAGTGCTTATGTATTTACTTTATTTGGTGGTGCAATTATTTGGATGAGTAAGCGATAGGATTTCGTTGCTTTTCCCACTACTAAAGTATAATAGATGGCAGCTACTCATGCTTGTAAAGAGGCCATTTTTCTTGATAGACTGTGTTCAGATATTGGAGTAAAAAAAGGAGCAGTGACAGTCAGAGTGTGATCTGCCTAGCTAAGAACCCAACATTTGATACCTGGGCCAATCACATTGATGTTCAGTATCATTTTGTTAGAGATATGGTCGAAGATGGCAGGGTGAAGCTTGTTAGGGTAGAAATGTTGATGAATGTTGCAAATTCTTTAAATAAGGCTATGAGCACATAGAAGTTTAGATGGTGCTCGGAGTCTATGGCCCTTATGGCCCATAGTAATTGATTCATTGTGTTGATACTTCCTTTGTTCTTGCAAGGTGTTCAACAAGTGGGAGAGTTTTTGAGGAAATGGTGTCTCAATCTTGCATTTACATGAGGTTACTATTTATAGTAAAAAAAAATTTGAGCACAAAATATTGTGAAATTCTCCCCGAAGCTTCTGGTTGGCTAAATAAGCATTCTAGTAAAGTTACGTCGCAAGATCACAACTAGTTTTGAAGATATTAAATTTTTCCATTTTGGAGGATCCAATGAAAGGTTTAAATTTGATTTAGAGGAATTTAGAGGCCCAAAATGACCTAAAAAGTGGTCTTAAATTGCGTAGCTATTTATGAGGCAATAGAGAACTTCTTGAGCTTTTCGACGCTTCAAACAGTTCGTCAATAGGACACACGATTCTGAATTTATGGCCTACGAAAGTTTGTACTCCTGAATAGAAAATAGAAAATACATCGGACACATAAATGAGCTATAAAAGGGAGGGACACATGTCATAGAGAATCTAGAAGAGAGATAAGGTCGGCTACACCTTATTGGGTGGTTTTAGCCCATGGTTTTGTAATACCATTTGACGGTTTCTTGTATTGTATCTCCTATACATGAGGTGCGTGAGATAAACGTTGTGTGCAAGAGTCTTATGGCTATAGAGTTACCTCTAAATCTTTGATTAGTGGTACTCCTGTGAAGAGTTTTCTTTGCAAGTATATTGTAATCTATTTTGATTGTTGAATAACATATTGGGCGGCTTTTGGAGTGTGGGGTTTTTCTCTCGAAAGGTTTTTCCCCATGTAAATCACAGTATTATGGTTTGAATGTTATTATATCTATTTCTATTTTTTGTAATTGTTGTAAAGATCTATAAAAGTTTATGCACTTCCCTCCTCTCAAGATTAGTGTAGGAAGTTGCTCCGCTACTTAACTTCCTTACAAGTGTTATCGAGTAGATTGATTACAGAAGACATACTCCAGATCATCAGTTAGCTAGATCTTCATATCAGATCAAGGCAACTGATTGAGTTGCCATCAATGACAACTCCTAAGAATCTGCATGTATTGAGCATCACCAATCTTCACCGGAACATCACTAGAGCATCAAATGCCAACAAGATGGTCATGAAAGTTGGGTGAAATTGATTCAGGCATAAATCGGTCCAGGGGGAAAATAACATGATTATGGAGATAAAATTAATTTGAATAAGATTTAATTAATTCAAAAATATCTTAAGGGTGAATTAATATAATTGTTTATTCTCATGAAATTTGTACATGAAAATATTTTATGTGGAGATAAATGTTCATGTGATGTAATATTTTCTATGTGAGAATTAAGAATATGGTTTTAATTTTAATTTTTGTAAAGATGAAACACATTAATATATTATTTTCCATGTCAAATATGGAAAGGTGATGCATGTCAAATGAATTACCACTAGTAAATTAAACCTAGGTGGTGGTTATATAAATTGATGCTATTGATACAATTAGTAAAATTAATTTTCTAGATTCAAATTTGAAATTACTACAACCATCCTCTTTGTACGTCTTCTCTCACTCTACATTACTTCTCTTCGTTCCTCCTATTGTATTATAAATATCTTAAATTTAGTTACAAGAGGTTGAAATACTTTACTATAGCTTTTATTATTGTGGGATCCTATCTCTTAAGAATATTGTGTATATCGTTGAGTTGAAGAGCTTGGTTCTAGGGGAGAATCATTATGTGTTTCTAGAAGAATTGTGTTCATGTAATGATGAATTGATTAAAAAACTTAATAATTAGGTTTTAATTTGAATGGTTTATAGTTTTCCTTTATTCACCCTTAACTATTATATACATATTTCATTTTATTGATTGTTACAATGGCATTTCTTAAGCTTTGATTAGATAATGGGTGGGCGCCTTTAAGGGATTCTTTAAAGAATAGTTCTAAGTGAAGCTACTAATTTGTTTTTTCTTGAGCCTCTATGAAACTACATCTCTCATTTCGTAGACCTTATGGTAGTGAATAAAAATGTGTAATCTTTCTTTACCACTTGTATTACTACTAAATGTATTAATTTTATTGATTGAGGTGCTAATACTTTTTTGTCTTCATTTACTATATCTATGTTTTCTTTATCTACTCTGCATATTTTCCCTCCATATTTAGGTGGCCTTAGTGTGAACATATCATGTGTATAAACCTTGGGCCCATAGAAAATCCCTTCATGTTAGCTTATGGCCTTCATCAATTATTTTGTAGGTTATTTTCTTCCACCTCCCCACCTCTTCTAGTGACAAGTGAGAGCTCATTGAAAATATTGCACGAAGCCAACCATCCAATATTGAAGATTATATTGTTGCTCACTCATTGGATTTCAATTATTTCCATTATTTGTGTTCCATGAATATGAAGGCTTTAAAAATTATTAGTAGTTATTGGCACATTTGGTGGGACTTTTTGAGAGATATTGTATTAATATTCACTAATAATACAACCATGAAAATGGTAGCTATCAAGAAATCATCAAAAACTTTAGAAAGGTTTCACAAAGATTTTAATCTTGAGATGCAATTAAAGTATATACTTTAAGTTGAATTTATAATATTTTGAAAGCTATTGTTAGATACTATTAAGACAAACTGAGTTAAAACTCCCTTCTTTGGCAATATCTAGGAATAGTGGAAAAAAATAAAATTGTAGCTAGGCATTTATAAGTTAAATACTCAAACCACACAACCATTACCATTTCTATAGAAATCTCATCCATCATTCTCCCAAATGAGCAAAATAAGATTTATTGATTTATGATTAAACCACTTGTTCTTTCTATTCTTAAAAGTTCACAAGGGATATGTCAAAAATAGAATCACGCCCAAAACTAATTCAAATTTGAAGTAGTGTGGGACTCTATTTACTCTATGGTTATGAGAAATTAGGATTGTTCAGTTGTAAGCTCATGTGACATGTGCAAGGAAAAGTATGATTAAAGAAAAATAATGATAAAATTATGGGTAGTAGGACATATGAAAATATTTCTATTATATTTATTTTGTTCACCACAAGCCAATATGTTTGGTGAACCATTGAGATATTGAAGCAAGGTATGTGCATAAATTTTCTAAAATAATCATGATTGTATTATTTGGTTTCGGTATCAATATTGAATATTTCATTGCACCTAAGTTAAACATGTCATTTGTTGTAAGGTGTGTATTAGGTTTGTGTAGAGGTTAAAATGTGTAATCTTTAGATTAGGAAAGAATGTTCAATATGTTAGAACTTGAGGTTAATTTAAGTATTAAATGTCATATTGATCATTGGTGATTATCAAAATAAGATATAGAAGTTATATGTAATTCTCTCAATTATGAGAATACTATTTTAACTGATCATATATGAAATTTTTTTAATAAATAATCTAATAAATCATTAACATCATAAAATTCACTGTACTGTTATTTAAGAATTAAAATTAATAATTTAACAAAATAAAATATTATAATACCATTTTTAACTAATAAACTTTAATTAACTGAACACCACCAATAATAATGATGTAATCTTAATCTCTCAAAACAAACATCTTTTCCAAAGAGCACTCATCAATAGGAACTGATGATCATAAGGAAAAAAATTGATTTACAGAAATAGATTTGATTGGGAAGGCTTTCCCAAAGACTATCCAAGTGGGGCATTGCATCATTATTGTTTTACTAGTGACTAGACTTTTAGCAATTGGAGTACAGAGGCCAGCGGGATCAAGCTACGCAAAAGAATGAGTTCCAATTGTCATACCAATACAACGTACAAAAATATCAATTACTTTCTGAGATTGGGTACACATTCTTTCAAGATTCTGCATGTTTTGTTTGGTATCCGTTAAAGTTGCTCGAACTTTTAAACTTGTAAGCCACAGATTCAATCGAGAGAGCTCGGAATGCAATCCACGCAGCTTAGAGTCCATGTAATCTGATTAATAATTCAAAGAAACCCAAGATATTTATAACTAGCAATTGCACCTCAGTGTGCAATGTTGTATGCCAAATAGGTGTGGAAGGTTAATGCGGAGAGATAGGGATAGAAAGGGGAGAGTTAGAGCAGAGTAGAGCATGAGACGGGGGAGGAGGTAAGGAGACAAAGATAGAGAGGATAATAAATATAGTGATAGAGATGGACATGGAGGAGATAAATATATTAAGAAGAAGAGAATGTAAGAGGGAGAGAATACTATAGATAAAGATAGATAAGGAATTGATATACAAAGAGGGAGAGAAGGAGAGATATAGGGTATAGATATAATGATAGAGATGGAGAGGATAGAGGGATGGAGATGGAAGAGATAAATATATTGAGAGGAAGAGAATGTGAGAGGGAGAGGATATTTTAGATAAAGATAGATATAGGAAGTGATATATAGTAAGGAGATGGAATAGAGGTGAATATAAAGATAGAGATGGAGATGGAATTGGAGAAAGAGAGAAATATGGAAAGGAGATGGAGATAATGAAAGAGGGAGATGTAGAAAGATAAAAATAGATATAGGAGGTGATATAGAGATAGAGAGGGGAAGATATAGGGGTAGAGAGAGAGATACATACATGTGTGTGTGTGTGTGCGCGCGCATGTGCGCGCTGAGATAGAGTGATAGAGACATAGATATATAAGGAGATATGGAGAAAGGGAAAGGGAGAGAGTGAAAAACATAAAGTAGAGAGATAACAATAGATATGGAGAGAGAGAGAGAGAGAGAGAGATAATAGTTGGGATAGAGAGAGGGAGAGAGAGAATAGCTGGGATAGAGAGAGGGAGAGAGGTAGATAGTGATATATGGGAATATAACCCGAGGGAGATGTACAGATATAATGATAGATAGGAGGATAGGAGGGAGTGGGAGATGGGGAAAGTTAGAGAGGGAGGAGATAAAGTTAGGGAGAAAAAGTGAGAGAGAATAGGGGGGGAGGGGGGAGAAAGGGGGAGAGAGATCTCTCTATCTCTATCTTGCCACTCACCCTCGGCCTCTCTCTCTCTCTCTCTCTCTCTCTCTCTCTCTCTCTCTCTCTCTATATATATATATATATATATATATATATATATATATATATATACATATTCACTTCCTATATCTTTATCTTGGGCTATAGATGGTGATATAAAGAGAGAGAAATGGATAGAGAGATATATAGAGATATATAATTATGGGGATAGAGGGAGAGGAAAACATGGATAGAAAGAGAGGAGATTGAGGGAGATGAAGGAAGAGAGAAACATAGATAAAGATATAATGTAGGATAGATAAAGAGTGAGATGGATTGAATCAGAGATGCAAAGATAATGAGATATAGATAGAAAGGGTGTGAGGAGAGGGGGAAAGAGGATGTGATAATAACAAATAATAGAGACACGAGGAGAGAGATAGATGGAGATGGGAGAAAGACTTAGATATAGAGATAGGGTGTGAGAAGCATGGAGTAGGTGTGAGAGAGAGAGTGAGATAGATAGAGATAAGTAAAGACCAGATAGAGGGGAATTAGAGAGATGTAGAAAGAGGGAGTGATAAGGAGATAGGAAGAGATGGAAGGATGTAGGGAGAGGGAGAGGGAGAGATGGATAGACATAAAGAGGGAGACAATGAGAAAGGGGGAGATGGATAGATAGAAAGGTAAACATATAGGAAGTGATATATAGAGAGAGGTATGGAGGGATATATGGAGAGAGAGAGTAGGAGAGATGGAGTGAATAAGATAGAGCTGGGATAATGAGATATAGCTATAGAGTGAGAGGGGGAGATGGGAAGATAGAGATTGAGGGGGTAAGAGTGAGATATATAGGAGATGATAGAGATGATTAACCAATAGAGAGGGATATATTTATAGTTTAGGGGCAGATAGAGAGATAAATATAAGGATGAGGAAATAATGTGTGTGTGTGAGTGAGCGAGAGAGAGATGAGGATAGCGATACAAAAGGGAGAGAAGTGGAGAGGGGATGATGTGTAACAGATGGCTTGAGGGAGAGAAATAAAGAGATAAATATGACAGAGGGGGGAGATAGAGAGATAGAGATAAGGGTGGGGAAATAATGAGCGTATGTGGGGGAGATAGAGAGATAGAGGTAAGGATAGGGAAATAATGAATGTGTGTGGGGGAGATAGAGAGATAGAGATAAGGATGGGGAAATAATGAGTGCATGTGTGTGTGTGTGTGTGTGTGTGTGTGTGTGTGTGTGTGTGTGTGTGTGTGTGTGTGTGTGTGTGTGTGTGTGAGACAATATCCCTTAATATAGATAATAAGGGACACATGGGGTGTGTGTGTGTGTAAGAGTGGGAGAGAGATAGGAAGGGAAAGATATAAATATATCTAGAGATGGATGGAGACAAAGTAGAGAGATAAATGAAAATAAAATTTTAAAATATGAATATTAAATTTTTAATAGGACAAATGATTATGAATTAAATTATCCTAATAAATTTTAGTTATTATTTGTTATTTAGGAAACATAAATAATTAAAATAGATATCAAACTTAAATCTAAATAAAGAATTAAAATAGAATAAACTAAATGCAAAATTAAAATATATCAATATATAAACATTAATAAAAATGATAATTCAAAATATTAATAATAAATAATAAACTTACCAAGTTAATAAATAAATAAATTATAAAAAAATCATTTTTTAGTGTGTTAAGTATGAGTGAGAGAAAGGTATAGATATATAGAGAGAGTGGGGTGGAGGAGAGAGAAATATAGAGAGGATAGTTGTGGAGTAGAGAAATAAAAAACTGAATTACTGAAATAAATCTAAAATTAAAAAATTGAAAAAAAAAATTAAATGCAGAGTCTAAATATATTAAAATTTAAATATCAATAATTAATAATACATAATTAACAAATTAACTAAATAAAAAGTAGAATTGTTTTTTAATTTACCAATTTGAAATAATAATAAAATTGTACCTAAAAATTTTAATTAGTGTATTACAAACAATACTATTCAAATGAAAGTTAAACTCAATATTAATAGATAGTTTTTGTGTTTATAAATTTGAGAGTAAAAAAAGTTAAAATATTAAACAAATTCAATTTAAAAATTCGAACTTGAATTAAAATATTAAAAATAAAAAAATAAACTATATTAAAATTATCAAGCTAAATTTTAGCTTATAAAAGTTACAAGTAAAACTAAATATAAACATGTTCAAAGTAAAATAAAACCTAGAAAAAAATTAGAATGTAAATTCATAATTTACTTATATGAATAGTTTTTTTTTGTGTGTGCGTAAAGAACAACTTCACTTGTTTGCAGGAATTTGAACCTTGATGGCTACTTCACCAACTAAGTGTTTTAAAAAAATTATATTATTAAAAATTTATTGATGTTTATATGTTTATCTATATATTTTTTAAGAAGTTGAATAATAATATTATTAAAATTTTCATATAATCTTAAAATCGCTTATTAGTATATAATAATACAATAATTATTTATATAAATTAAAAAATAAAAAATTTCTAAACATAAAATTTGATATTATAAATTCTATATATATAATTAATTATTAATATATTATATTTCTTATTTATAATAATAAACACCTAAAAATTTTAAAATTTTGTAAAAATTCATAAATAAGAAATTAAAAAATAAAAAATAAATTATATTCAAAACTTTTTAAAATAACAATATTAATACGAACTATTCACAAGAAAATTTAATTTTCCAATGATAAGAGAAATTAAAGATGTTATTTTTCAGTAAAATCAACAGGAACTAAATATATAAATAAATAAAAGCAAACATAAATAAAGCAGCACTTGTACTTCAACAAGGTGCAATAATTAAGTCGATGGTAAGATATACTTTGGGTGATATATTAGAAGGAATGTGAAAGTTGGAGGAGAAGAAAATTCTCTTTGTTAGAAGTAATTATTTAGAATATGATGCGTGAGCATTGATAGATATAAAACCATAATGGTTTGAGGTGAGACTAAAGGAAAGAGGGTGGCCTGAACAAAGGTCATGGAGGATGAAACGATTAAGGATGAAGGATGGTGGAGAAGGGGGAGAAGTTTTAAAGAAGTTGATGGTTAGAAAGGAGGCTAAAAGCACAAAGGTGTGTCACACTTTTATAAAGGAAATGGCCAATGCTGATAAACATTTTAATTTGAATCAATAGAAAGTGAAATATATGTTTTGAATTTTGAAACAATGTAAACTAATAAAATGTATATATTTTGTGCATTTTATGTTTGTAGTTTTTTAAAAAATTTAAAAATTATTTGAATATACTTTCTTATAAAGTAAACACTATAATTTAGTTGCTGATAAAATGCAAAAATTGAAGTTAAACAAGGCATCACACTTTATATAGTAAATTTTACTTTTTTTTCTTCAATTTTTTTTTGTGTATATTGATAACTTGAAACTTTAGTGCAAAAATATATTTTTAACTATTTTTTTATGTATATATATTTGTCAAAAAAAATGAAAAGTTGCGTGTACTAAAATATAACTCCTTTCATTTGGTGCCACCTTTTTTCTTAATTATTTATCTAAATTAGAAAAGAATTATATCATCTTGACATAGACTTTTTTCTCTAGTGCGTTTATTTTTTTCAAAAATTTTAAATAAATTTAATACTTTTCCTTCACAAGATAATCAACCTTATATTTTAGTGTTGATGACCTACTTTCAATAAAAATAAAATATAAAATATAAAAAACTAATTAAAATATTAAAAGATATATTTTTTTTAAAATCATTTATAGATCTATAAAAGGGTATTTTTACATTTCAAATATTATATTACTTATAAGAGTAGGAGTTGTTGAAACATTGAGTTTTTCAAAACCAAAAAAAAAATTGGTAATTAGACCCAAAGTGGTATAAAATAGACATTTAATAGACAATTCCAATTAGAAAAGTTGTGGCCCATGTATAATAAAGCTACAATGTATCTCTATAGACCATATGTTTGACTAAAATTAATTTTTAGTTAGAATTATTTAAATTCACTTGTGCTGATGAGTTGGCCCAAAACATGACACAATTTTGTGCTTTTACCTAGGAAGCTGATCCACTTGGATCACAAGGAAGAAATGAAGATCAATCGATTGGTGTAGAAAGACATTCTACAAGTAGAGATTAAAGAATATCTATTAAGTTTGTCTATAATGTCAATTATTAAGCCTGGATATCCAAACTTAATAATCGATTGGAGCCATCGATAAGGGAGAAGTCAATTATGGTCGAGTGGGGTTAGTTCATGTTAATTGTGGAGTCAATCTATTGTAATTTGACTTCCTATATTTTGTAGAAATATATTAATGAAAATTTTTGTCTCATGCAAAAGTATTCAAGTTCTCTTTCTTTGACTCTTCTCATATAATATGCAGAAGCAATCAATTATGTGGTTTCCTTGCTAGGTTTGCAACTTTATCGTAACAAGTTATTAGATTACGATAACTAAATGTTCTAAGGAGAAAACACTATGTTCCTATCATTTTGAGTTCTTGTCGCTTGTAAAATAGAGTGAGTCTATATTTGTTTTGGATATGAAGAATAATTTGTTCTAGTTCCTGTCACCATTAGGATAAGAAGTTTGTTAATGACTTTGAAGTGCATCATGTTAAAATGATTTGAAAGTAATTGACAACAATTTGGCTTCTGAATATGTGTATGTGTGATGTGTTTACCACCAAAATACAATTGAGTTTATCTTAAAATGTGTGCAATTTTTATTTTTAAATAAATAAGCAATCACTACTCTACTTAAACACTATTTATATAAAAAGTAATATTTTTAAATAAATAAGCAATCACTATTCTACTTAAACATTAATTATGTTAAATTTATTCCTAAAGTTTTAATATGAAACTGATAAATAAATAAGCAATCACTATTATACTTAAACATTAATTATGCTAAATTTATTCATAAAGTTTTAATATGAAACTGATAAAACTAAACAAAGAAAAATATGAATTTGATAATTATATTTTCAAATTTAATTCAAAATCTGATTTTTATCTTATCTTCAACACTGTATAATTAAATAAATATTTATTTTTAATAAAAAAAATCAATATTATTTAAAAAAATTATTGACATAATAAAATTATTTTCTCACTTAAAATATTAAATATTTGCTTCTACTTATTTTTTATTTTTAAAAAAAATTAATATATAATAAAAATTTAAAAAATTATAAATGAACATTTTCCTCATCATTAATTTATATATTTTTATTATATCATTAGAAAAAAATCATTTCCATCAAAATTTGGCAAAACCTCATTCATAGAATCTACAACTTAAAAAACTAACTCACCAATAAATATATAAAGAAAAATCTTACAAATCAATTTGAAAATATTATTTAAATTAAAAAAAAAAATACAAACCCTTTAACAACAAAAGCCTTGCTTTATATTCATATAGAAAAGATTAAGATTCTACTTTACGCTCTAGTAGAAAAATAGAGCATCAAATAAAACATATCACTAAATAAAACTGATTAAATTTATTAATGAAATATTCTAAAGCATCTAAATTAACCTAACATACAGTTCAATGCGTTCCACATGAATACATAATAAAATATAGTTAAATAATATATTTGGAAGAATAATATATTTGGAAGAATAAAATTTAAAAGTGATAATAATTTATAGTATGTCATAGTATATCTAAATCATTTAATATACTTAATAAAATGATCATTTAATATACACGATAAAATGTAAAGATTTGTGGAAGATTTAGTGTCCAATAGAATATTAAAATAATTTATTTTTTTTATATTAAGAATAAGGAGATCACAAAGTCAACAAATACCACCGAGAATCAAAGTATTAGAGGACAAGCCTCACACAACAAAAAAGATGAATGCTATGCACAACCAGACTGATAAAAAAACTAGACTAGAGCAGAAAACAACATCTAATGCAGCACATCTTCAAAAGAGTCCACCCACGCAGTCCACCCCAAAGCACCTTCCATCCAAACCAAGTTCTTTTGATCTTGGATTTGCTTCCGCATGTATAACATCTCTCCAATAGTACACCGAGGGTTTCTTTTAATTTCCTTGCAGATGCGATCAAAAGTAAGGTTGAAATTGCGGATATTGTCCAGGTGTAGCCTCCAGAAGTATCCATTCTTAACTTCGTTAGTAAGAAACGTAGCATGTCCATCCCTAAGAAACCTTTTGAACTTAGCTTTGTTAACCGTCATAGTCATTTGAATCTGCGAAAAAAATTTGAAATAAGTGAGACTTCGAAAAGACTCAGTAAGCAATCTAGGGACATTTTGAATTCTTTCTTCATTTCTGCACTTCCAAATTTGCCACAAAATGTTAGCTAAGAGAATATCCCAGAACATATTAACATCTTTTTTAATATTAAAAATAAAGCCAGTAATAACTTCAAGGATATTGAAGGAAGCAGGGATAGAAATACCAAACATCAACCAAACCTCTTTAGCAAAAGAGCACTCAAAGAATATATGTCTTCCCATTTCCGGGGTTTTGCAAATGCTGCACATGTTAGTCTCAGAGAAGTAATTCCTAATAGGAAGTTTGTTAAGAATAAGTAACCATTTAAAGAATTTGATTTTAGGATCTATAGAACTTTTCTAGAGATTGTCAAAAATCTTATTCCAAGAATGAACATCCAAATTAACATACCAAGTATCATTAATGTGCTTGATAATGTCATTATTGTTGTTAATGATGGAGTAAATGTTTTTAGATTTAAGCTCGGAAATGATAATACCACCAAGCCATTTGATTTTCTGATAACTATTAGAATCAACATGGCAAACATTAGGAATACTCCTGTTGGCCCTGACAATCATATTATATGTTCTCTTATGAGAATCTGAGAGATTAAATTTAATTTTAAGCTCATCCCAATGAATAAGCCTGTCATTTTCAAAAATATCAATAAGCTGCTTGATCCCAAGGTTAGCCCAGCATTTGGCAGAATAGCCTTGGGTAAGGGCAAGGGGCTTATTGCCAAGCTTAAGGTTCCACCAAATGGACCTCTCACCATGGAGGGTCTTATCATCAAAAAAATCCTTATTCTTAATTAATTGCCTAACATGGTTCCAGGCTTTCCAGATAGACTTGAACATAGCCAAGCCTTGAACAATGATAGGGAATTCACTACAAATAAGATCAGTAAGAGGGAGATTTTTTCAAAATTTAGCGTTCTTAGGATAACCCCTTTCAATATTGTTACGAATAAGAACTCTCCAAGGGTCATCCCCCTCCAAGGCATGAAAGATCCATTTGGAGGCCAAAGCAAGACCACTCAGTCTTAGGTCTTTAAGCCCCAAGCCCCCAAAGAGTTTATCCACATGACACCAACTCCATTTAATAGAGTGAGCCTTGTTATTTCCTTTCCCATCTGACCAAAGATACTTCTTGATAGCCTTTTGAATTTTCATAACTTGGTAATCATTAAACATCCAAGCCGAAGCATAGTAAATATTGTAAGAAGAGAGAATCTTTTGACAAACTTGCACTCTACCCGCAAAAGACAGAGACCTGTTATGCCACTTATTCAACTTATTATGAATCTTATCTTTAACCCAACTCCACATATCTTTCAAACAAGGATCGACAGAAAAGGGAATACCCAAGTATCTAACAATATTTGAGGGACCACCCCACTGAAATTCAAACTTACTGAACCAATCAAGAGGATGGTTATTCCATCCAAGACAAATAGACTTGGACTGGGATAACTTAGCTCTAGAAATCTTATAGAAAAAATTGAGTTTATGAGTCATAGCAACAAAGTTATCTTCAGAAACCTCATGAAAGAGAGAAGTATCATCAGCAAACTGGCAATTAATAAGCTCCTTGTTATCAGGAAAAGTGATGCCTTTGACAGTAGGGGATAAGGTGTTATCCCTAAGAATATAGAACATAGCTTCAGAAGCAATAACAAAAAGGGCAGGGGCAAGTGGACAACCTTGTCTAATAGATCTACCTAACAGAAAAGGGGTTGATAAAGAACCACTAATGTCAATTTGGGCATGAGCATCTCTAAGAAGCATTTTAACAATGTTACAGAAGAAGGAAGGGAAGCCAAAAGCATCAAGCATCATACTAATAAAGCCCCATTCAATTCTATCATAAGCTTTTTCAAAGTCCAGTAAAAACATAGCAACATTCTGATTAGTATGCTTAGCCCAATTGAGGGCTTCCCAACTAGTAATCAAGTTCTCAAGAATTTATCTTCCTTTAACAAAACCAGTTTGGGTAGGGCAAACAAATTTA
The DNA here is from genome assembly GCF_030272615.1 of Cryptomeria japonica. NCBI lineage: Eukaryota > Viridiplantae > Streptophyta > Pinopsida > Cupressales > Cupressaceae > Cryptomeria > Cryptomeria japonica. Next base: position 242,567,678 of record NC_081414.1, read on the forward strand.
GGAAGAATAGTTTCCAACCTTCGAGACATGATTTTGGCAAGAATCTTGTAAGAAACATTTAAAAGAGTTATAGGTCTCCAATTTTTTAAAAGAGCTTTATCACCTTCTTTAGGGATGAGCTTGATGATCCCAAAATTAATCTCCCTACCCAAAGTACCGACATCAATAGCTTCATTATAGATGTTAAGAAGGTCTTTGCAGATCCACTTAATATTGGCTTTATAAAACTCCACAGGGAGCCCATCAGGTCCCGAAGCTTTATTGTTGCTAAGAGAATTGATAGATTTTTCAATTTCCTCCAAAGATATAGGTTGTTCAAGAACAAAGGCATCATTATCCAAAGTTCTTTTGGGGATAAGGTTCTTACACTGATCTCTAAGAGTCCTAGCTTCCTGAGAATCTTTAGAGGTGAAGAGCTCTTCATAAAAAGAGCAAATTCTTTTTTAATATCATCAATATTAGAAACCATTTGATTATTAATAAGTAATTTATCAATAGTCTCTTTAGCCTGTTTCTGTTTAATGAGATTGAAAAAGAATTTACTACCTCTATCACCAAATTGAAGCTAGTGGGCTCTAGAGCGAATTTTGGCTCGTAAAGCTTTCTGATGTTGATGTTTTCTCAGCTCATTTTTAGCATAAGCTAGTTGATGGTAGAGATAGGGATCATCACGATTACTTTGGATAGCCATCTCAGCATTGTATAAGTTATTGTTAAGCCAGGACTCCTTATGTCTATAATCCTTGGCCTTCTTTTGGCCAACTATTCTTAACAAATTCTGCTAGGTAGGAATGTCCAAGTTCCACCTATCAATAAAGGATAATGAGGGGTACTGAGATTCATTAATAAATCTAATAATTGAAATAGCAGCAAGAATGTCTTCATCTTTCAACAAGCTAGTATTGAGAATGAATTTATTATTAGCCTTATTACCACACGAAGGGGAGCGACCAAGATTGATAGAAATACAGATCGGGTGATGATCCGAAAGAGTAGTAGGAGAGACCAGAACAATATTATTAAGTTTATCCGGGATCACAGAGAAGAAAATATGATTAAGATAGAAATGGTCCAATCTAGAATAGATTATAGCTTGACCTTTCTAATAATTGCACCAAGTAAACCAGAGCCCAGGATTATTGTTCTTATTCCCAAATAACGGATCAAATAGAGATTTAGAACATTTAAAATTATTCCAAGCAAGCCTTTCCTGCTCTTTCCAGGAGAAGGGGAGACCCCCCATCTTATCTTCTTGACTTTCAATCATATTAAAATCACCACCAAACATCCAAGGAATATCTGGAAGTAAACAGAGCCAAGACCAAAAATTGGATCTTTCATTATAATCATTGGCAGCATAAATAGAGCAAATACCAAATTCCATATCATTATGTTTAAAAATTAACCAAATAGCTCTGTTACAAGGGGAAAAGCCAAAGCCCTTAATTTTAGGTCCCCATTTAGGGCTAACCAAAATCGCAACTCCTCCTTTCCCCTGAGGGTGGTTAGTGCAAAATTTGAGAGCATCTTTCCAGATATAGTTTAAATTGGATTCAAGAGTGAATCCACTAGATTTGATTTCTTGCAACATCATAATATCTAAATTATTCATAGTACTGAGAAAGTTTTTAACCACAAATTTTCTATCAGGACATTCAAGTCCTCAGATATTCCATGAAATACACTTCATTGGGACAGAATTTTAGGATTGGACGCATCAGAAACAACTACATCCTCCATAGGAGAGGCATCATCAGGGTTAGCTTGATTTTGCTTTTTATTATTCTTAGGTTTATTTTTTGAACCAAGCGGTCTTCCTTTCCTCTTTTCCATGAGGATATCCTCATTATCTGAGAGCGAAGGAGAAGCCAATTCTTGTTCCACAGACTGATTGGTGACAAATGATGCTGGAATGACCTCAAAGAAGAAGTCATCAGAGATTTCCTTAAAATCTTTAACAGGGACCTTAGGATTAGGGGTTTTAAAAACATTTTGAGAAACCTTAGTGGTTTCTTGCATGCCCGTATCTAACATAGGGGTAGAAAACATAGAAATTCCCTGCCCATTTTTATCATCCAGAGGGATAGAGGACTTTGTAGAGTCCTGAACCTTATCCATCAATTTTACTGATGAAGGAGGCAGGAGTATTTTTTAAGTCGCATTATTTCTGTTAGATCTATTTTTTCTCTTTTTTGTAACTTCTTGAAATCCATCAGCATCCACAATGCCAGTAACAACCGCATTACTAAAAGTAGGTAGCGGCAAGGAGGAGGAAAGAGACTGGGAGGAATTGATAGGGGGAGGCGAAGGGCTAGGCTTAACAAAGGAAGATGGGATCAATATGGAAGGGCTGTTTGACGAAGATGGGTTTTTTGGGGTTTTGTTTTTGATGATAGGGTAGTCTTTTCTCAAATGCCCCTCTTTCCTGCACAGGAAGCACGTATTTAAACCCCCTAGGGTTTCGACAAGGCAGGATATCTTTTCTTTATCAATCTCAATGAAAAGTTCTTTGGGTAAATCATGACTAGGTTTTAAAGCAATAAGAACCCTAGCATCAAGATGGGGAACCAACCTAGCTGAATCGTCCATTCGAAGAAATTTGCCAAGGGGTTCAACTAGGTAAGGAATAAATTGCCATAAAAAAGGGGGTATATTCTTAATGAGAACCCATCTGGGGGCTGAAAGGGCAACTATCTCATCTAGGTTAGCTTCAGCATTCCATGCCAGGGCTCTAAACGTTGTGTTACCAACAAACCAGTATTCCTTTTTTAAAACCGCTACCTGAGAATAATTGTTATTAAAGAAAATCACAAATAACCCCTTTTGTATCTGTCTACAAAACGAAATTTGAAAACCAAGCTTCAGATTCCAGTAATTGTAAAACCAATCATCTAAAAACTTTCTTGCAGGAACCTTGTCAATTTCTACCGCAGAGAAGAAAATGGCAGTGTTCCTCAATCTTTCTTTTCCCCTAATAATCTCCGCTAACATTTCTTGGTTCGAGGTAACATGAAATGAAGAATTGTCCTCAGATTGCTTACCTCCTGTTGAGATCTCATCGCGTGAAGGTGAAGTAAAACGGGCTCTAGAAACAATCGTCGGGGAGGATTTAGTGACTGCCTCCAGGAAAGACCGTGGCTTACTACCTGCACCGATGTTAGACCTAGAAGCATGGCTACTACTATTTCTCACACCATTATTTATGTTTGCAGAAACGAGTGTGTTATTCAGCACAAGGCCAGCATAAAACTTAAATGCAGGAGAGGAATTAGTGTTTAATGAGGTGAGATCACACTTGTTTCCGTCCAAATTGCCATTAAGGCAATTGCTAGAGTTCGCCACCTTGCCACCCGTATTAACTTCGACTGCTGCCATATTACCATTCTCCGTAGTTAGGGTGCCAGCTAGACACGCCGACGGATCACCATCCGACATACCATCGACCGAAAAAAGAAAAGAAGGCAGAAAAGCAGAGAAGTTCGCAAATATCCAAAAGCAGGGCCTCTATAACAATATTTTCACCATATTAAAATAATATTATAAAAAAATCCTATATTATAACCCTAAATAATTTATAGGAAGATATGATTTAGAATAATATGATATTAAAATCTAAGGAGGCATTATTTTGAGAAAAACAGAATGAAAGTAATAACTCAATAAATTAAACTTAGAGTAAATATAAATATAATGGAATTTAATAATTTCAACACATAAAATAAAATAACAAGATATGTAAAAAAAAAAAATCTATTTTAAGAATGTAACAAATAATTTAAGAATGAGTGGATGAAAATTTAAGTGAAGAGTGTTCCTTTCACAAAAAATAATTCAGATTTGTTTTTATTACCATTTTTCTTTGTGGAGGAAAGTAAAATGGAATAGTCCATAGATCATTTAATATACTTAATAAAATGTGAAGATTTGTGGAAGATTAAGTGTCCAATAGAATATTCAAATGATATTATTAAAAACCCTAAATAATTTATAGGAAGACATGGTTTAGAATAATATGATATTAAAATCTAAGGAGGCATTGTTTTGAGAAAAATAAAATGAAAGTAATAACTCAATAAATTAAACTTGAGTAAATATAATGGAGTGTAGAATAATTTCAACACATAAAATAAAATAACAAGATTGGTAGAATTGTTTTCCTATTTTAAGAATGTAACATATAATTTAGAATGGGTGGATGAAAATTTAAGTGAAGAGTATTATTTTCACAAAAAATAATTCAGATTTGTTTTTATTACCATTTTTCTTTGTGGAGGAAGTAAAAATAGAAAAATATGAATCCTCTATAGATCAAAGTTGGTTGACTAAATGTTCATAAATAAACTATTTTACAAATCAATAAAATTTAAAATTATTAAAGATGTTTCCACAATACTAATTACATCTTTACAAACACAATAAGATCTAATATAAAATAAAAACAATATAAACAAGAGATGCAAAGCATCGTATTCCTATCGAGTGCTAGAAATGTGGATAGTACTGATGAAGAAGAAAAGTTGTAGCTTCATCCTGTCTTTGTATTGAAGTCTCTTTTAGTTAGTATCAAACTTAATTTAAATGAATGTCATGTGTTGTTTGATACAATTTAAGAAAAGGTAAAAAATGTGAGTGTTCTTTAGAATAAGATTAAAGTTGTGAAATTGCCTAGAAGTATTCATACATGTACATATAAAAATCCTATTTACATTTTCTTTATGATTTCTGCAATTTCAATAAACCCAGACATAATTTGTGTAAACAAACTTTCATATTTCTTTACATTGTTGAGAACATCTTGTTGAACAGTAAATGTAGCGAACAATATTTTTTGTTCAATTTTGTAAGAGCTTAAGTTCAAGTCAATTGACTTGGGCTTTAGCTTCCTAAAAATTCGTCTGTAACTAATCTGGTGCTTAATGGTGATGGTGCAGAAAATATTGGAGGCATTTATCATCATCGTGGCATTCACACAACTGGTGTATTTTCTGATACTCCATGTTGGCCTTGTGAGCAGCAGATATGGGCCAGATTACATAAATGCAAGCTATGGCGAAACAACTACTGACCCACAAATGAAGTCTGCAACACCTGCAGTCTGATTGTTGTCCATCACATTTTATTTTTCTGTGTTTGAGTGCTCTTCTTTTCATAGCATGTAGTGTAGCAAAGATGTATATATTTGTGGATTTTCTCCACTTATCTTTTCACAAACCTTCAAAATCAGCCCAAGAGAGCTGTAGGGCCTGTTTTTTTAAAATAATTTATTTTTTAGTAGGTTGAATCCTTATGTGAGCCGGCCTTAATGGAACTAGTGCCCTAATGGATGTAGATGATCGGTTTTAATTTTTTAGTACACTCTAAGTCATATTGTAGAGTGTTGGACCAGTTGACGTTAGAATGAAGACAGGGGTTGGCTTTTTGAGATTGAAGTGGTATAACAAGATTTTTGGCAGAAAGCAATAAGAAGGAAAGGAGTGATGCAAGGTGGGGTGGGGAGGGGAGAGTTAGTAAAAGTATAACTTAAAAACAAATTATTTTCTCCATTATGTCAGTCTAGAAAATGTCAGTTAAAAACATTCATTGCAGCCTAATATTGGCATCGTAGCATGTTTAATAGAGGATATTGATTCATTTGAAAACAACAACATAGCTAAAACATATTCAAACAGAGCATTTTGGCTTGAGAACAATCTTTACCAGAAATGCATTGAGTTATCAATGATGGTATAGTAATTGGGTTATCAAAAGAGTGAATTAACAGGAATAGAGGAATATAAAGGGACTATCATTACAAAGATAAGGTGTTTGGAAGCAGAAACAAAGAAGAACCAGTCCAGTTTGTAGGTTTGGGCTGAAGAATTTTCATCAATATTTGATTGATCTTCACTAGTTTTTGAAAAATAAATTGAATGAATGATTCAATAATCGTATAATGTATTCAACAATATACAAGCGTATATATAGAGATTACAAGAAGACTTTCTAAATTAAGAACAAGTCGTTTAAAGTGAGCTACCAAAAAGCTAAATGCTAAATAAAGCTTAAAAGATAATTAACTAAAAAGAAAAAGTTAAATGCTAAATAAAGCTTAAAAGCTAATTAACTAAAAAGAAAAAGCTAAATGACCATTAAACAAGGAACTAAATATAGGTGACTAAAATATAATTAAATATTCTAATACCCTCTCTTAATGATCATTCTATTTACTAACTACCCTACAGAAGACACCGCAGGCCTTTTGATCACAAATGAAAAGAACACTCTATTGTGGTGGAGACCCTCCTTGGATCTGAAAAGTGTTAATGACCAAGAATACCAAAATCCATCCAACTTGACGTTGGGTAACCAAACTGAAACCTGAAACCATGATTTTGAGGAAAAATCGGCAAACCCTCCAAAACTGAAGATACAAATCATCATTTTTGTGGAAAAATATTGAACAAAACCTTGAAACTTTGCATGGCAAGACCCAAAACACAACATGGTAAGATACCAAACATCACGCAGTAAAACATTAGCCATCATGCAAGAAAACACTAGACAACATCACGTGGTAAAATACCAGACATCACATGGTAAAACAACAAACCTCACGCGGCAAAATAGCAAACATCATTTGGTAAAACCACACTCCCTGATTTTTGAGGAAAAATCAGGCAAAACCCTCCCATGATTTTTTTGTAGAGAAAAATCAAAAAGCATAGAAGGATGACTCCTTCTCTTCAGAATGCTCTGCAACATGAGCCTGTACGTACTCCTGAGACCCTCCCTGGTTGGACTTTTGATCATACAACCTCTTTCTACAGAACTTCTGGATATGCCCAAATCTACCACAATAGTGACATGTGAATCTCTGCTTGAACCCCTCCTTAGAGTTGTGTTGCCCTTTCTATTGTGAGTAATCACCTTTTCCCTTTTCATTAGTAGTAAACGCTTGTTCCGCACTAACACTATTACTACCAAATTGTTGCTTCCATCTATCTTGTTGTAGAAGCTTGGTGAAAAGATTAGGGAACTTCAAATCAACACTAGTAGAAGAGATATTGAGTGTGTCAATGAAATGCTCATAAGAGAGGGGAAGACTTTTCAGCATGATCACTACCATATCCTCTTCCACCATGGTACGATCAATAGCTTCCAACTGGTCACAGATCTCCTTGATCTTCGTAAGATGTGCCTGGATAGATGTCTTGTCATCCATCATGATAGAAAACAACATATTCTTCAAGAAGAAAGCTTGCCTCTTGTCGGGCATTTCATGAAGATCCTTTAAGAGAATCCCAGATCTCTTTAGTTGTTTTACCTGAAGGCACCTGAGGGAGTTGATCATCTGTGACGAATAACTTGATAAGCATGACAACCTCTCGATTCTTCACATCATGTTTGTCTCGATCATCACCTATTGTTGTAGGACGAGATTCCTTGCCCAAAACAATCTAATCAAAACAACAATACTCAAAAATTGAGAGCATCCGCTGCTTCTAGGTATTATAGCTCTAATTACCATGAAGGGAAAAAAAATCCACCTAAGAAGAGAAAAAGAACCTGCTCTTTTTTTTTAAGAAAAAACAGTTTTTAAAAAATCTCTTCAATAAAAAATTCAAAAAATTTTAATAACAAAAACTTTGGAGATTTTTAATTTCCATGCTCTGATACCATGAAAAATAAATTGAATGAATGATTCAATAATCAGATAATGTAATCAACAATATACAAGAGTATATATAGAGATTACAAGACGACGTTCTAAATTAAGAACAAGTCATTTAAAGTGAACTACCAAAAAGTTAAATGCTAAATAAAGCTTAAAAGCTAATTAACTAAAAAGAAAAAGCTAAATGCTAAATAAAGCTTAAAAGCTAATTAACTAAAAAGAAAAAGCTAAATGACCATTAAACAAGGAACTAAATATAGGTGACTAAAATATAATTAAATATTCTAATAGTTTTCACCTAAAACTGTCGTATTTATCCAATTGGGGTTAATTATGTATTCTTCCATTTAAAATGTTTGTCTATTTCATTAAAATCTAATTTTGTAAAATGAATGTTATCTATCTTGCAAATCTTAATAGACATGATCCTTATGCTGAAATAAACTTGTAAATATATACAAATATGTATATATAAACACTCTATTATTTATATATACATATTTGCATATACGTTTAAAACATTTAGTGAAAAAAAAATTGATAAATAAGAATGTAGATGAATCAATATCCAAAAAGATTATTGTTACTATGAATGTTAGAAATTTGAAACGAAATTCTTTCTTCACTATAGACAACTTAAACAGAAGGAATGGATAAATCAAAAAATGAAATAGAAAACCAAAACTAAAATTATGCACGTGAACTAGCTATTCTCAGGTGAAATTATGTTTTTAGCTTCTTTGTAACTTGAAAAGGAATAGGAAACCCTTATTACAGTTATATGCAAATAGAAACCAAAAAGATGAAGTATACTAGACAACTTCATTTCATGTATTTGACTACAACTAAATCTGATTTGTTCAATGACTGTAATCATTATTGAAATATTTTTTTTTGTTAAGACCATATGCACATATATATGTATATTATATATACATTCATGTGTCATACCTTCTTATCATGGATTATTATTCATAAAATGAAATGTATCAGTATTGCATTACTATTTACACAACGTCTGTTTCAAAATCAATAAGAGATATGTGGCACTTTGACACAAGCAACCACTTAACTTTTGGATGCTCGCTACCATAAAAGCAATTTTAAGTATTTTAGCACTTGCATCATCATTAGCCTAAAACCTTATAATAAATGTTGTATCATATTCTGAGGAGACACAATATAAACGCGTTGATAGGTTACACAATATTTAACAAAAAAAAAAAGCACCAAAAAATAGAAGCTGCTCTTCTTCTGACTGTAAGTCATTTTCTCGTTTTCACAATTCAATCTTTCTTTCTAGTTCCAAGGTTTAAATGCTCTTCAAGGGTTTATGTGTGTACCTGTGATTTGTTGTTTAGGAGAACAAACCCTTTTGTCATTAAATGAGTTAGAAATAATTGTTCTTCTTAATTGAAAACCTCTCAATAGTTGTGTCCTATAGTTTTCCTCTTATGGGCTCCTAATTGAACTCAGAATTCAAAACCAAATTCTTTGGAATTTAAGCCTACTCAACCCTTCAATCTGAACTTCTGTAAATAATTCACCTTTTAAGGACTGTGGAGAGCATATCCTCCTACTATATGTGAAAAGGGGAGATTATTGGGTTTCTACAATGCATAAGTTGGGGTAATTTCTTATATAATTAAACCATCTATGGTCTCCCATAACTAGTGGCTACTCTATGTGAGATAACCTCTCCATAAAGGAATATTGAACTCGGGTTTACTAATAAGCATGGGTTAGTGCTTGAGCCTTGAGCCTTGAGCCTTGAGCTTGGCAAGTTCAAAATCCAAAGCTCAATAATTTCAACCATTATCATTATTATGGAGTGCCCTAGTTTTATAAATTTTCTTTCCACACATCAACAAAAGCATTAAACAGTTTCATGGTGGTTTTGTCAACATAATCCAAACTTATCTAGAATTTGACCCCAATAAGAGAATTATTTCAACAATTTTTATAACTTTTCTTGTCACATATCAGGAGAAGCATTAAAGGTTTTCATGGTTGTTTGGTTAACATAATACCCTTATACTTATCTAACTTTTGACCTAGCTAAGACCATTATTTTCAGCAGAATTGTGAGTTTTCAAGATAGGAATGTACAAGTTGTGTCTACAATTCAACCCTTCTAAAGGGTAGAATAGTTTTTATGCTGCAATGAGTTTATATTGAAAGCTTTGCATGGAGAAACTATTATAGATCAAAAAGTATGCATAGTGCGATGGGGGGATTGTGAGGATTCTTTTGATGATTGGAGGACACGCTCATGGAGACTTCAACATGACGATGAGCCAGAGGTATCCCCTTATATGTGTCATGCTCTATGAAGTGTACCTATACCTGCAACCACAATGCACTCAATAAATCATTACAAGCATGGTTAGAAGATTTAAATTAAAGAAAGACAAAACCATAGCTAATCGACTTATTGCCTCCTAGTAAATGCGAGTATGAAAAATGCTCTTAGATCTGATTATGCATAATCCAGTGACTTGACTACACTTAGATTGAGGATTTGAATGATGCAAATGCATGATCTAGCAAGAATAGCATGATTAAGCTATATGAGTTCATGATTGATCTAGAAAATGAACTAAGATTAAGATGCAATTAAGCTAAGATTGAGCATGATAACATTGCTAAGAAATGATAAACTAGAAGCTAGATGCCTATAGTAACAATGCTTGAATGCAAATGAGATGGGATCCATATTGCTCAAAATGAGGTCTATTTATAGGATTTTCCAAGGCTATAGATTGAGGATTTGAATGATGCAAATGCATGATCTAGCAAGAATGGCATGATTAAGCTATATGAGTTCATGATTGATCTAGAAAATGAACTAAGATTAAGATGCAATTAAGCTAAGATTGAGCATGATAACATTGCTAAGAAATGATAAACTAGAAGCTAGATGCCTATAGTAACAATGCTTGAATGCAAATGAGATGGGATCCATATTGCTCAAAATGAGGTCTATTTATAGGATTTTCCAAGGCTATAGATTGAGGATTTGAATGATGCAAATGCATGATCTAGCAAGAATGGCATGATTAAGCTATATGAGTTCATGATTGATCTAGAAAATGAACTAAGATTAAGATGCAATTAAGCTAAGATTGAGCATGATAACATTGCTAAGAAATGATAAACTAGAAGCTAGATGCCTATAGTAACAATGCTTGAATGCAAATGAGATGGGATCCATATTGCTCAAAATGAGGTCTATTTATAGGATTTTCCAAGGCTAGGGGTGATGTGGCAAGAATCAACGGTTGAGATTGATCTGAAGATATCAATGGTTAAATTGGAGGAGGTTGGCAAACGGAGTTGGATTAAAGGGAACACTTAGTGACAATTGTCACAAAGGTTCTAGAAGATGTTAGATGAAAGGGAACACTTAGTGACAAGTTCTAGAAGATGTTGGATTAAAGGGAACACTTAGTGTCACAAAGGTTCTAGAAGATGTTGGATGAAAGGGGACATGGTGGTAGGTAGAATGGGTTAGGTTTAGGAATGGTTAGGTTTAGGAGAATTTGAATTTAGAAATTCAAATAATAGGAAAAGGATAATTAATCTCAATAACTCATGAATTTGATTTGTTTTAATTAATTAGGATTAGAAGAAATGATTTTGGATGAAGGGAATTAATTAATTTGAATTAATTAATCAAAGGGGGTGATCGAAATGAACCTATTTAATAAATCCTTAGATTTATTAATAAGTAGATGAAAAGGGAAATTTAATCAAATTGCTTAGTGAATTTAATTAAATTGGGGAAGGAGATTAATTGAGATAATTGCTTATTCAATTAATTATCTTTAGACCATTTTTAGGTGTATACAATATGCATGCAACTTTTTGTTGTTTTTTATCTAAGAATGGCTAACAATACCATCAGTGCAATTAATCTTCTTAGAAAAAGATAATGATTGTTTAAGTATCCAGATTATAGTTGTTGTACCGTCATTTATTTCTAGGTAGATTATGAATAATGTTGTATCAGGTTACACAATCTAGACGTTTTGTTCAAAACCCTCGCGAGGCAGTAACCATGGCCCAAGATGTAGTTTCTGCAATGCTTTCCAAAGGGTATATTTGGGGAAAAGATGCATTGAGCAAGGCCAAAGCCTTTGATGAAAGTCATCAGGTCATAGCTAGTGTTGCAACTAAGGTGGTATCTTTGGGCCAAAAAATAGGCATCAATGACAAACTTAGTGTTGGTGCACAATGTATCAAATTTGTGGAAGAGAGATATCATGTTTCAGAGGAGACTAAAGCAATGCTTTCGGTTGCAGAGCAAACAGCTAGCAGTGCAGGGTCGGTTGTTGTAAATAGAAAGTACTTTTCTACTGGAGCTTTGTGGTTGTCTAGAGTTTAAATCCAAATGTTGTTGATGTAAATACATCTCAGTCTTCCATACCAGGTACCCCCAATTTTTCATTTTTCAAGATGGTTTGGTGATTAAGAGCATTGAATTTCCATAATCCAATTTAGTGAATTTTGAAGAGAAAGCTGTGTACTATTTTTACATACATATTTGTGATCACATTGCCTGACTCCAAATGGTTTGCATTCCTCCAATGCCTTGTAAGAACACAATAATATGCAATTTACATACCCAAAATCCTCTTACATGTTTGAGACTCAAATGGGTTTTGACTTTGATTCTTATGGGTCTAATCAACTCATCGTTAACCTACGCCAGATGAATTTTAATAGGGTAGTTCAACGTGTCTCAATATATGTAGGGAACTTGGGAGATATGCCTTATGCCAAGTTACAAACTAGCTCCTCCAAAATCAAATTTCTTTTGTCTGTTTGAGTTCTATGCTACGGACTTTTTATCAATTTTCTTATTGAATATTCGGGCAAAGAATAGCTTTCACTGTATGTGCATTTGAAAAGGTTCGATTTTTTTTTAAAAACCCCTGCATGCAGTGTACTGCTTGAGAGCAAGTGATTTCCATTCAATAGGACAAGTGGGCAGAAGCAGAAATAGTTTTTCAACATCCCTGCATGCAGTATTCTGCTCGAGGCTCAGTGGACTTATATCAGAAGATAGAAACCCCATCTAAAACCAAGATTAGAGTATTACAGGATGATATAGTTTTGAGACTTCAGAGAGCCAATTCAAACTCAACCCAAACGAGAAAAAGGGGATGGTGATGAAATAAAATTTGATGATCTTAAGTGCTAAATTTTCAAAGATTTCACAATAAAAAGATTTGCTAAAAATCCTCTGAGAATCAAAAAAGAAACAGGGGCACCATTAGTATAGAAATTAAAGAATCAAAATTGACCCACAATTTCAATTTACTTTACCTAGGAATTTAAGACAAAATTGAATAGAAAAATAAACCCAAAATCTTGATTTAACAAAACAAGAAAATAGGTCCCTGACCTTTGTTTCAGAGCAATCAACTGGCAATGCCAGCACTGTGTTCGTTACATCCCCCAAAACAGCTCGTCGTTTATTGTGAGGCTGAGCATTCTCGCAGACATTCTCATCCTGGGCAGCTCGCTTAGGAGGTGTAGATCTGCTTGTTATTTTCTCCACTGCTACAACATGGGCCCTGGTAATGGGAGCACGCCCTTCCTCTTCCCTCGCACACATCCTCCTCCTTCGACTTCAAATCCACTTCTATCACAGTATATAGCAAAACTGTCAAGAAAATGTTGCAAGCATGGCTCTGGTTCTTGGCTGTTGGGCACCTTATCATGAGACATCCTTCTGGAATCATCCACCCTTCTGGAATCATGGGCAATGTTTTTCAAACCCTAATAAAATTATTATAAGAAAAAAATATTCAACTGACATTATCCAATCATAATTAGAATAGATAGTTTTATTTGAATTATTAATTCATTTAAATATGAAAACATTAGCATAAGATAAAAAGTTTAAAAAATGCTTCATGTTTATTGGACAGTTTAAAATATTATTTGCATCTAACGGATGCTATAGTATCCTGCGGCTATTGGGTGAAGAACATCACTTCATCATCATGATAAGTAATAATTAATTATGTCTACAACAACATTTAGTCTTCAGCAGAAAACTTTAGATGGGGTAACCGCGTCCATGCTCTATACCATTTTCATGAAACTGCAGAAAACCAATGCCGTAATAATTAATTACCATGCTTAGGCGTACGTATCCATCACAACTGTCCTAATTACCTGTGCCTATCTATCGTGGGATTCTGACATGGACATTAATTGTTAGGGGCAGGCGAATGATTTTTGTAGCCTCACGATTCCCAATTGCTCGTTGCTCAGTTCGGTCAATGAACCCACTTAAAAATAATTGCATCGGTAAATGATTTTTACAGATATTTGTGTGCAGCGGAGTTCGGAGAAAAGATTACGATAGTCGACCACCGAAAAAGGTCACGACAAAATCCAACGGTCAAGCTTCAACGAGTAGGGCAGAAGGGAACTCCAATCTCACCTTTATCACAGCTTGGGGACTGCAGCAAGACGGGATTAACACCCTAGCGTTGACCATGGATACTGCTGCGGTGCAGATTCAACCCCATAATTATATTTTATTTTATTTTATTGAAAAAATAATATATTATAATATAATTAAATAAATAATCGTATTTATATATTAACAGATATTGAATATCATTAAGTTTCACAATGTCCATAAAGTTTTAAATAAAAGGCAAAAACTTTAGAATTAAATAAAGTTTTTATATTAAGAGAAGTCAATGTATCTTTAAAAAAATGAGGGCCACTAATGTGTTGGAATGAGGGAACTATTCATATATGTGGAATCTCCATTTTTGAATTTGAGGAATCATAACAAAATTCATGGTTTGACCAAATCAAAATAGAGCTCATTAATCTCAACCTATATAATTTAACTTTAAATTTTAAATTATTATAATGCAGGGATTTAAATTGTTGTGTTTATATTCTTCTACAAATAAGATGAGGTCTTTTTATTGTGACCCAACTTTAATCTTCCACCTATTATAATTAAAATATTGTATCTAGATTTATTTTAAAATAGATATGAAATATTTCAATTATGAATTTCCCAATGTTTTTTATTTATAAAGCAATGAGAAAAAGGGCACTGACCCTTTACATAGCATAACTATTAAAAACCATAGTGCAGAAACAACACTATAACAACATTAACAACAACTAAAAGCAAAAAGAGACCAAGTCTTTAGAAATCAGAAACAATAATAGAAAACACAAAAAAAAACTACAAGGGTGCCTTGTGCACCCCAGTGGCATCCATGGCATTGTTTCATTCATTGGAAAAGAACTTGTAAAGGTCCCTAGCCTCCTGCTTATCCTCCTCTGTGTCTACAATACATTCCCTCAACAGAGAGAGGGTGAGTGTCAAGTTGTGTAACACCTGCAAATAAAATTTGTTAAGGCCTGCCATTTGGGTATCCCAAGCCTCCATCTTGCTCTTGAGCCGGTTGACATCATCCATGATAGCCTACAATTCAAGCACGGAGCTCAGGTTCTCAATCCTCTGTGTGATGTCCAACACATCTGTGCGCAACTTTTCCATTTGCTGTAGAGTAGGGACACCCTGGGGGTTCACAGCAGCCATGTCATCTGTAGTCTTTTCCATCTCATTGGGCACATCTCCAGCAAGGGAGTTGTCAATGTCATTACCCAAGCCCATCAGGGGGAGAGATTGCATCACCTGTTCTGCCATCTTTAAATCGAGGTCCAAGTTACCAAAGCCTAGGGCTTTTTTATGAGAAATTTCCTTGCCCATGACACCCTCAGTGCCCGTGTTCATAGGGGTCGTATCCTTGACATCAATAAGGTCCTAGGTTTGCATCTCAGAATTACCCGTGTCAGCGACACCAACAGTGGTCGGAACCATGGGGTCCCTAGTCATATCCACATCCACAACATCCCCATCAGGGCCCCCCATAGTGGTATTAGGGTCCTCTCCCTCCTTGTCCCCAATGAGGTCCTCCGAGTCAATATTTTCGATGACTGAGGTCTTCTTCTTGTGGCTTCTGGAAGCCAGTCTGGAGGATCTCCTTTTAACCTCAGAATCAGTGGAAGGATTGTCATTCTCAGCATCCTCAAAGGAAGAATTGTCATCAAAGACAATACGTTTGCGTTTAACAAGGGTTTTGCCTTTATTAAAAAATAAAATTAATCATTATCAAAATAAATATTAATTAAATTTCTTTTAAATAAATTTATTTATTTCTCACGAATATAATAATTCATACACTAAAATCTTTTTTTATTATACTTAAATGAAAATCTTTGACCATACTTGTAATCCATTCCAAATATTACATGTACTTTTCTTTTTATGAATAGGCCTTCTCTATTAAATAAAAATATTAAAGTATATATTCACAAAAAAAGGCCAGGGGATACAAAATCGCTGCGTGAGAGTCACATAGCAAAAAGACAGAGTCAAAAAATAAAGTTATTCATCGAAAAACTTCCTCAAGCAACCAAAGAAGAGGCAGTCGAGGGGGAGGATCTAGATCTGGATCTGGTGGCATTTGCAGTCTTCTCATAAATCCTAGAGACTCGGATTTCTTGTTATCTGGTCCGCCACCACACAACACTTATGTACTTTTCTTTACCATGAAATCAATATAATACATTAAATATTATTAGTATTTTCTTTTTTACCAAATATAAAATATTTACGAGGTGTTATTAGTAAATTATTAATAGATATATATAGGTCCTCTTCTCAGTGAGGTTGAATTGGAAGGAGCAAATATGAAATATAATTATAAGAATAAATTTTCCCCTCTAAAATTCAAAAAACAAGCATTTAAGAAAAATGAAGTCTCCAAGTATATTAATTAGGTTCTTTATTTGAAAGGTCCAAGTAAGCCAAAATAAAGTAAAGTTCTTGTATACAAAGTTAATATCTCGTTTGAATGATATGTACAGATTGGCATATGAGGAAATATGGGCAGAGTGGCTGACATGAATACTGTGACGATTGTACAGAAGCAGAAAATTCAAGTGCTTGTATTTATTTATTAATATTATTTTAATATAAAATATTATATTTCATTTATTTATTTTTTATTTGTTCCATTGACATATGTTTGAATGAATTATTTAATTACGTCGAAGGCATTTCTTATATGAAATGGACAGTCTCATTGAAACAATCAAACGGTCCACAATCATCAAGAGCTAGTGCAAGACGATTGCACTCTCTGCAACCGTCGATTCGTTTTGATTTATGTTGTCGTATCTGTCAGCCTTGGCAAGCGATGGGACAACAAAAGCGATGCTTGTCCATTCTACTCTGCCTACGTTCAAAGAAGGGTTCCGATTTTCCGTCTGAGGCGTGAAAATTACGTTTGCGTGAACATTTTAACACAACTTGTACGAATATTTATTAACTCGAGTCATTAAAGTTTTGTTATGAATTGAATACGACAATTATTAATCATCGCAAATCTGATTTCAATTTACTTTGTTTGCCACTCCTTACAACTTTGCCTCTCTTCTTTTTTTCACTTTCTTTCAGTTGATTTTGGAGACTACACGTATTTTTTAAAACCAGTTTGAAATCTTGAATGCCAATTGCACTTGCTTAAAAGTTTCTTGAGCCTTATCAACAAATCCGTTTTGTGGATATCCTGCAATTGTTGCATTCCATGAGATAAGATCTCTTTTAGGCATTCTTTCAAACAGTTCACGTGCTTTATCTATGCTTCCACATTTTGCATACATGTCTACCAAGGCAGATGCAATTTTAACGTCTGATAGAAATCCCCCTTCTCTTATACTTTGATGGATGTCCATACCCTGTTGCAAGGCTCCCAATTTGGCATAGTTAGGGAGGATGCTGGCCAAGGTTGTGGAATTTGGATTTACACCTGCCAATTGCATTTGATCAAAAAATTCCAAAGCTTATGAAAGTATCTTTTAAAATTTCATGTTCCCCTCTCATAGATGAGCCTCAGTCGATCTTAACATCAAATAGTTTGGATTCACCTTTAAACTTGGGAAGGGTGATATTTAGAACGCCATTTTTCAATTCTACCTTAATCTTATCAGTCTCGTAGTTGTCAGGTAATACAAGCTTTGTATTGCAGGAAGTGTGGCTTCTACTTGACTTAGAATCGACATCCCCTTTCTCATGTTTTCGTATGCTTTGATAATTGTCATCAATTAATACCTTGACATGCTCCTTCGACAATCCAAGCAAATCGAACCTCATTTTAAGTTCATTTTCAGTCTCCATCACAATATAAACAATATTATTATTAAACTTAAAAGATAATACTTTGAATTAATTTTTTAAATATTATTTTTAGATTTAGATTTTGTATTTGATTTACTCTATTTTAATTTTAAATTTCAATGTAAATTTAAAATCTATTGTAATTATTATATATTTTTATCAAATTATATATTATAAAAAAATATTAGAATTAATTTATTTTTAAAAATTTGGTTTTACTTTTTAATTTAATTATTTATTAATTTATTTTTAATTAGTATTGTTATTAATATTTAGATTTTGATATAAAAAATTGTTATTTTAAGCCCACTAAAAAACTGGCTCTGCAAAATTTCGCCCGAACCACGACAAAGTGGTATGAAGTATCCTGCAATCAAGAAATCGCATCCAGCTGCGAAAACCACCCTTCGCCCTATAAATATCCAGGGGTCTAAGAGGATATCCCCATGGCAAGATACCTCATTTTCTCAGAATGCCCACAAAAACAAGGTGGGTTCAGCGGACAGATTTGAAGTCCTTTCATCTATGCAATCCTGTGCTACAGGCATAAAGTTGATCCCATTAACTCTGAACCAAATTTGCAAGAATGCGGCTAGGGTTCCAGGTGGCCTCCCAATCAGCCAAAATAAATCTAAATTTACAAATAACAAGGATATCTTTGCATATGCGACAGTAGATACTGATTGGTCAGGGAAACAAAGGAACCCTAGATCGACACTAGAAAATCACAAGGACCTATCAGCAAGGAAGGACAATTGGTGGCCATCACAAGAATCAAATCGATTTACTGCAAATTATATTGCCACAGGTGCAAATAGGGTTAAACTTGGGGTAAAAAGGCCTCATGGGGAGTCTTTGCCAAAACCATCAAGAGCCCTTCCTCGGGCTTTTAAGTCAACAAAAAAGTCTCAAAATCATATTAGCGAGAAGCAAGTCAATTCCCATATCAGCTTTGGTCATAACACAATTATCATAAGTAACCAGTACACAAATGATATCTCGGAGGATTACAAAAGATGCGGTCTCTTTGGCAAATGGTATGGTTTCGACACCTCCACCCAGGATATTATCCAGTGGTTGATCTCCACAACCAAAGGGCAGGTAAGTATCACAACCTTAGAAGATAATTATATGTTTATTCATTGCAAATTATTAGTATTAAGGGATAATTACTAAATTTTCAACCTAGTTTCTTTCAAGTTTACTGTTTCTCCTTTTTTAAATGGCAACCGAATTTTTCCCCTAAGATTTTCGAAGATCATTTTGTCCCAAGGTGGGTAGAACTACCCAACCTCCTAGTTGAGCTTATTCACGATCATTGCCTTGTCATAATAGGTGACACACTTGGGCGTTTTGAAGGTTTAGAGGAAAATTTCAGAGATTCTGCAACCATCAGGATGATGGTCAAATTTCCAATCAAAACTGTTAGCATTGAGCCTAGTAAAATTCTAACAAATCATTCTTTGTATTGGATTAAACTAGAATTATTTAAAGGCAGAGTGATCTCAAGAGAAGTTATCCTTCCAGATCTCACCCTATCCAACTCTAATCCGGGAAATAGAAGTCCAACTTTACCCCCTAAGGACAAGATTGTTCTAACTCTCAATCCAAAAGGAGGAGGCTTCACCATAAATACTTTGATGAAGGCTACCATAGATAAATCGGACCTGAGTAGGAATACAATAGATAGGAAGGATAAGGAAACCCTAATTCAGGAATTAGAGGAAGGGGAAATTACCTGCGATCATTGTGGCTTATTTGAGACACCCTCACTTATGGATATAGATCCCCCTGTCCCTCTCGTTGAAGAGCTTACCCTCATGGATTGGTGCAAGCAAGGCTCTCCCTGGGAGAATTTGGACATGGCATTTAATGGAGGGGTTATCGACAAGGCAGATAGCAGGGGATGTCTGCCTTCTATTTTGAGTGATAAAGCCTGCCCAGTATCACAACTTAGTGACCCCCTAAATATAGAAACCAAGAAAACTGAGGAGGAGCATTCAAAGAGAATTGAAATAGAAAATAGGATCATCTTACATTATGTGGGAAACAAAATAGTTAACGATCTGATGGAAACTTTCATAGACAAAATTGTTGATGAGGAAGAACTAGCATATCAAAAAAGGCTTCTTATGCTAGGGCTCTTGAAGAAAGATATTATGTTGGATGCAGTCCAAAATGTTATGGGGATCATGGAATCAGAAAAGGATCTAGAAAAAGACAACCTTGGATTAGCCAAAACCATAGAAGATATTGGTTCCCCTGATTGCGCCAAAAAAATTAAAAGAAGGGGGAGGAAACTCCTATCGAAGTTACTCAATTTGGCAGGAAAGGCAGAAGGCCAAACTAAATTAACAAACCTTTTCTACGCAGGGAAGGGGAAGATCCTTCCCATGGAGAAATGAGGCTCTTCGCGTGGAATGTTAGGGGCCTGAATGCGCCTAACAAGCAGCGAATCATAAAACGTTGCTTAACAAAATTTAGCCCAGAATTAATTTTATTACAAGAAACAAAATTAAACGAGGATTATTTAGAAGCATTTAACAAAAAATTAGGGATAAGAGAAGTAGTGGGGATCTCAGCCATGGGGGTGTCTAGAGGATTAGCAGTAATCCGAGAACCTAGGGCAGTTTCCTATGAGTCAATACATAAGTCTCCCAGCTGGATGTGTGGTAGGATTAATAGTAACAAGAGAAATTTAAAATTCCTCCTAATAAATGTATATGGGCCCATTCAAAACAAGGACAAAAAGAAAACCTAGGCTGAAATCAAGCAATTCCTCACTTCGATGTCGGATTAGTTTAGTATTATAGGAGGGGATTTTAATGCCATGGTAGATCCTCTAGAAAAATGGGGGACATGAAAAAAGTCTCCCAGGCCACCATAGATTTTAGAGAATGGATTATAAATAGCAATCTAATGGAAATCAAAACTGAAATGAACTCATTTACTTGGAATACTAGGAGAAAAAGATTTTGCAATATTGCAAAAAAATTGGACAGATTTTTCTTACGAGGAAATTTGGCCAACATTCTGAACTCCTTTGAAGCAAATTTCCTATCATTATCTGGATCAGACCACTTCTCAGTCTAGCTCAACATCTTAGAAGTCATCCCTTCTACTCGAAGCCCATTTAGATTTGAGATAATGTGGCTAAGAGATGAGAATATCTTAAAGTTGATAGAAAAATGGTGGAAGGAAGTCGAGGCAATAGGTTCCAAATCCTTGCAAGTAGTTGCCAAATTAAAAATAAAAATAAAAAATTTAATAGCGTGGAATAAGAACAATTTTGGAAATATCTTCAGCAAAAAAATTGAAATAGAAGAAGCTTTAAAGGAAATAAACAAAGAGGCTATTAGAAAGGGCATGGACAATTATCTCTACCTTAAAGAAAAATCCCTATTAACAAAGTATGAAGAAATTTTGGCCAGAGAAGAAATTTTGGCCAGAGAAGAAATTTTCTAGAAACAAAAGTCAGGGGAACTCTGGCTAGAATCAGGGGATAGAAATACCAAATTCTTCCACAATAGTACTAAGCAGAAAAGAATAATAAATAAAATCAACAACATTAAGACTCAATCTGGTAATCTGAGCAACAACCTGGAGGTCATTGCCAAAGAAGCAATTGATTACTTTAGCATCATCTTTAACAACCTGGAAGGATCAAGATTAGCCTCTAGGAACGAGGTCCTCAAGTGTATACCAAAGCTAATAAACAAAGAGCAAAATCAGTTTCTAAATGCAAAATTCACTAAGGAAGAGATTGAGAGAGCACTTTTCCAGATGAACCCGGACAAAGCCCCCAGACTTGATGGCTTCCCAGCTTCCTTCTACCAGCAATGCTGGAAATTCATTGGTGATGAGATCACCGACGCATTAGAAGGAATAAGAAACTTTGGTAAAACTCTAAAGGAGCTAAACAATACATTTATAGCCCTAATACCAAAAAAAGACTAAGTTGAGTGCTTTGAAGACTTTAGACCAACAGCCCTATGTAACACATTATACAAACTACTAACAAAAACAATTGCAAATAGACTACATAAGTTTCTTCCCCGGTTGATCAATGAGGAACAGACTGGGTTTGTATCAGGCCACTCAATCTATGATGATATCATCATTTCCCAAGAAGCAATTCACTTAGTACAGACTAATAAAGAATCAAGTATGCTAATTAAGCTAGACATAAAAAAAGTCCATGACAAGGTTGATTGGCACTTCTTATGCAAATGCCTTGAAGCCTTTGACTTTGCTAAACAATGGATCAACCTTATTTACGAATGCATTTCCACACCTAGAATGTCAATTCTTGTTAATGGATCTCCTGCGGGTGTTTTTTCTATCTCTAGAGGGCTCAGGCAAGGGGACCCTATATCTCTCTTTCTCTTCATTCTAATAGTAGAATTCTTGAGAAGATTGTTTAATAGGGCCAGGGAGCTGGCGTCTATCCAGGGCATCAAAATTACTAGTGGACTTGAAGCCACCACACACCAACAATTTGTTGATGACACTATGCTATTTGGACATAGTGATATGCTAGTTTCTAAGCCAAGTCTATCAAGCAATTTCTTGACACCTACTCAATAGATTCTAGCCAAGAAATCAATACCCTGAAATCAAATATATTCTTCTTCAACACAGAAGAAAAACTAGCAAATAAAATAAGAAATATCCTCAAATTTAACAAAGGCAACCTACCCTATAAATACCTAGGTATACCCTTGGATAAGGGTTGTAGATCCTCAAATTTATGGGACCAAACTCTAACAAAAATTATAAAAAGAATAGATACTTGGAAGGGAAGATGGTTGCCCTCAGCGAGCAAGACAACTATGATAAAATCAGTTTTATCAGCCACGCCCATATACCAACTCTCTTGTATTGACCTACCTATATCAAAAAAGGAGGAACTGAACAAACATCTAAGGACCTTCTTTTGGAAGGAGCTAATGAAAAATTTAGAATGCCCTTGGTAGCATGGGATAAAATTTGTAAACCAAAAGAAAAAGGGGGATTGGGAATAAAAGACATATTTCTCCAAAGTAAAGCTTTAGGGGCAAAGCTGGTATGGAGAATGTATAATAACCCCCATTTAAAGTGGGCGAAATTACTTTATAATAAATACCTCCAAAATTCTGATCCAATTAACATCTTTAGAATCTCTTCCCCCCTGAGGGATCAAGGACTTGGAATTTTATGATGAACTGCAAGGAAATCATATCTAGTAAGCTGACTTGGAATCTAGGGAATGGAGAGAAAGCATTATTTTGGAAGGATTCTTGGGGAGGCTACCCTGCTATCTACAGAAAACATAAATTCGATACTACCATATCAATCTTGGAGAGTCAGTGGGGAGAGAAGGTTTCAGACTAGATATAGGAAATCTCAGTTGATGGCATTAAAAGTTGGAAGTGGAAATCCTTAGGAAACTTAGATCTCCCACCTAATGAGTTAAAAGTTCTAGAAGACACACTAGCTTCAAGAATAATCTCCTTTAGTCAAAAGGAGGATGGTTTAGCATGGGATGGATCTAATAAAGGTAAACATAGCACTAGAGAAGGATACAATGATCTCATAAAAAATGGACAAACTAAAGATACAAACATCCCACTAAAACTATGTTGGGATAAAATATGTCTTCCCAAAGCTGGGTTATTTCCCTGGCTGGCACTTCAAGATAGAATCCTGACAGCTTCCACATTTAGGAGAATGGGTTTTGAAGGACCTAGTAGATGCCCTCTCTATGAGAAGATGGAGGAAACAACCGACCATTTATTATTGACCTGTGAATACTCCCACAATTGTTGGGGTTAGCTTAAATTGAAGATGAATTGGTACGCCCCCATCCCGGACTCAATCCTAGCCATGTTCCAAGCATGGTCGATCAAAAACAAAAGATGCTTATATAAGGGTTTATGGGTTTCAACTCCTTCACTATTAATTTGGGAGATCTAGAAAGAAAGGAATATGAGGATCTTTAAAGATTGCAAGATGGACTGGCCTCAACTTACAAACAAGGTTGAGGCTGCTATAATTGAATTAATCAATTGTCAATCTATGAAGGGTCAGAAAAATTTGGAGATGACTGAATGGGATGGGGTAATGAGACTAAAATGGATTGGTTTGAAAATTCCCCCATATGTTGGAGGTGGGTCATCCATCAACCTACAAAAGCGAAAGGAGTGCAAGTGGTCCCCCCCTAAAGATGGTTGGTTTAAGCTAAAATTTGATGGGGCTTCCAGAGGGAATCCTGGTATTTCAAGTATTGGATGTTGTATACACAATTTGAAAGGGGAGGAAATTGTAGCCCTAGCCTCACCAACAGGTATAAGCTCCAACGATGAGGTGAAGCTAAGAGCACTTCATGAAGGTATAAAATTATGCAAAATCCTGAAATTAGGAAAAATCAACATAGAGGGGAACTTGGCTATCGTTATTAACGCCCTTAGAAAAGGAAATATGCCTAATTGGAAACTCAATGCTATCCTATCAAACATCATGATTGATATTCAGTCCTTGGATGAAATCACCTTTAACCATATTTATAGATAAGGCAATTCCAGAGCGAATCAACTAGCAAATAAAGGTGCGGATGGTTTCTCCTCCATCAACATCAAGCCGGGACACCCTGATTACACCTGAGGTATCCATCATATTCAAATTTTAGCTAGAATTACAAACTTTAAACTTTATTTTCCTCTTCAAACTTAGAAGGGGTTTGGAACATCATCCTCATTAACTCTTCAAAGTTAGTCTTATCCTAGTGGATTAACTTGGAGTTCCCCCCCCCCTTTAATCGAAAATGCCTAACACACAAATCATATGATTAATTAATGAAATCATGCACGCCCTTAAGAATTTTGATAGAACCCTTGGCATTTCCATCGACATCAAAATCCTAAAAAATTATCACTCAAACAAATGCCATCGGATATACATAATAATCCTCCACCGAAACGCCTAGTTTGACCAAAATGACTCTATCGAAGAAGCTTACCATTATCCTATTGATAAAGTGACTTATCGAACAAATCCTGGCCGCGATGAACTTCCAAATGGATTCACCGAAAACATTAGTCCCATCAACACAAAATACATCGAGGAAATTAGGAGTGGTCCCACCGATGAAAGAAAGAGTTTCGATGAAACCACAGTATTGATGAGACATGTGAATAGCTCGCTGAGGGAAGCAGTCTGGCTGAAAGAGTGATATCGAAGGAACCAATGGATATTTTATCGACGAAGCTATTTCAAGAAAGAGAGTGTATCGAAGAGGCACAAAAGATGCTGACCAAAGATAGCTTTCTCATCAATAAGAATTTTCAAGAAAAGGAAGGTGTCATAGAGGTGCAAAAGTTATTGGCCAACGAGCATAGTTCCGTTGAAAAATGATTAGCCGAAGGAGGATATTTTTCTTTTGCCGACATAGTTTTTTTTTTCATCAATGACCTGACCGATAAGACGGTTGCAAAACAAAGTGATGAAAGGATTCCTGCTGAAAAACGGGGTTTCAATGAGCTGGTGGTGGTTTACATCGACATAAACATGTGAGGTAGAGCCTTTCGAAGAAAGTGAAGAGATTGATGAAGCCACAAGGCTCCTTAACAATGACGATAGCTTCATCGAAACTAAGGAGACATCAATGAAACATGACATTTTGAGGGAAGATAAAGTTAAGCCACCAAAGTTCATGATTCCAACGAAAAAGGGTGCGGCCATAAAATTGATGAGCATCGATGGTCGATATGAAGTGCTGCTAGACGAATGATTACTTTCTGCCACAATGATTAATACAAATCTTAATAAAGTCACTTCATCATAAATTCAAATAAATGCTTTCTGTGACCGTTGTGCAACTGGTAATGGTAACTGATAAAAATTGCCATGAATGCTCTATAAAGTGACAAAAGAGGAAACACTTCTGAGCAACACTTGAAGAATTGGCAGGCAAGCATTTTTACAAAAGGAGGTATTTTTAGAATATGCGAACAACAAGAAAGATCTGTCATATCAATAATTTTAAATCTTAATTGTGCCGACATATCACCCGAAATCTTAAGTAAAATGAACTAAGTGTTATATAATCATTACTCCTTGGCTTCGGTTTTGCTAAGACATTGATTCTCCCTTTATTTAATAAGAGCTCTCAGACTGGCCTTCCCAACTTACTTAGGATTATTAAAAGTGAATTTTAGCCATGGATACCCCAGTTAGATCGATAAGTGTTAAAAGGCATATGGCCTTCTGTGGAGTGATCACGAAGGATAGGCTGAGAAGGATTATTCGTCTCCCTCATGAGGTGGTGATTTATGTCGTCGAAAGAGTTTTAGGGCATGAATATCTCAATAATGAGGACCGCACTAGGGCCAACCAGGATATAGAAGCCATGTTCCTAGTTGTAACTATGTATTTTGAGAAGGACTGAGAGGTCATGGCTGCCCTATGCAGGTATGTCTTCAATGCAACCATTCTGGGGGAGATGGAGAGGGTGCTTGTCAATATCAGTGACGAACTAACCATACCAAGGCCTAAGCATTATGACATCTTGATCATTAACAATAACCTAGTGCCTAGGAAATATATTCTGGTTATTGAAGACCCATCTGCCTTCAGTGCCAGAAGTGATGAAATCTGTAGGAGCCTTGCATTCCTCCTCTGACTTTTTCACCTTCGTGCTCCAAGCATGGACTCATGGTTTGAAGATTACCTGAAACTGCAAGGTATTGAGCTGGATGGGGAGCCTGTTAGTTCAGACTCCCAAGGACAAGTGGATTAACTCACCGTGTTGCCTCCTTGAAGACCCATACTTTTGTTTGATCTAGGGTCTTTCAGTTTCCACCACCCTACTGATACTTTTCTATACATCTCATTTCTTTGGTTCGGTCTAAGATATAGTATAGTTGATACATAGGTCTCTCTAACCTATTAGCCTCCGCTAAGTAATATGGGAAAGATATGCTTCATTGGTTCTTATTTTTCACTGTGTCTGCTACATTTTCAATTTTTATTAGGCAGTAAAGACATCTATGGCATCAAGACCTTGATAATTAATCAAACTGTGTTTTTTTGGTAGGAATAATATCCTGTTGGATTAAGACTAAAAATTGTATAGAATGGGGTTTTTATGAAAGATGAAATACAAGAATTATATTCATATGAAGTTATATGCTTTGTATTGGTCACTTGTGGACGAATGGTCTATGAATCATAGCTAAAATTATATAATTCTCCTAGTCCTGAGATATATATTTGGAATTATGTGACCTAACTGGAGCATTTTTCTGATTATCATCATGACTTCCACTATAATATGGCGGTCCATTTCAATGTGTTGCTTGATTTCAGACTAACATATGCTGACATGGTAATTCAAGATGTTTGTAGACTTTTTGAGTGCATGGTGTTGTGTGGTCTATTTTGCAGGGCAAGGATACCATGAGGGAATGATAGTATCCTTCAAGCCTCAACCTAGAATCTATACCTGAGAGAAAATATAAAGCTTCCAGAACTTTCATAAATTCCACAACATTTGTATAATTTTCACGTTTATATTTCAATGGCAATATTGCCAAGCAATGTAAGGTAGAAATACCATCATAAGTTTTTGTACTTTTTTTAGGAAGTTAATCTTCCTTGGGCTAGACTGGAGGTTTTCTTGTCTCGGTTCTTCCTACTAGTGCCCACACTGAACCGAGATGTAAAATGCTTTAAATCAATAAAAATTTCCGGCCCTTGGCCTATTAACTATCAAAAAACAAAAAACAAAAAAATATTTAGATTTTGATATATTTATATTTTGTATTTAATTTATTCAATTTTAATTGTTAATTTATATTTAATTTAAAGCTTATTTGAATTATTTATGTCTTTTTATGAAATTACTTATAATAATTAAAAATTATTAGAATAACAAGTGTGCATTCATTGATGCATTTAGTCATTTAAAGATTTTAATATAAAGATATATTTAATTTAATTTCAAATTAATAAATATAATACATAAATAATAAATTATAAGTTTACAATTTCTATAATTTTTATTTCATTTATTTTAATAATTACAATACATAATAAAAAATTATATATAAGAGTAAATAATAATATTTTTTAAATGTTAATATTTTAGTCATATTTGAATCTTTGTAAGTGGAGGCATAGTTGATTTGAAGCTATCACTTATTCATTGAGACCTATTTTATACAAACAATATCATTTGGTAAATGGCCTACCGACTCACATAATGACCTACACAAAAGTATGCAAACAATGGACAACAATCTTCCTTCTATCTATCAATCCATATTTCTCCCTATCCCTCACCCTTTCCATCTTCCTAGACCTCTATATCTAGATTTATTCACATCTATATCTCAATCTCTTCCTAAATTTGTTTTGCCCCTCTATTTTCATCCCTCCATATTTCTTCTTTTATCTCTTCGCTTATCTCTATCTTACTATTTCCTAATTCAAAGGTTTTATTTAAATCATGTTTGGATTTGCTTGAGTAGATACATAGCTAATTTGAAACAATCACTTCTCCATCAAGACCATTGTTGCACAAACGACATCATTTTCTGAAGGTCCTACCAATTGGCCTCACGTATTACACGTGTACAAAAAATAGACAAAAAAAAAATCGAATTGACCTTCCACACCATTTCAGCATACCCATTGCACACCAAGGCGTAATTGCTAGTTTAATATGATTTGACATTTGATGTAATGAGATTTGAAAACTGTAATATAAAAAATAAAAAATTGATTTTTTTATCTACTATTTGCAATATAGATCAATAGAAACAAAGAAAAATAAAATTTGTATAATCATGTTAAATAAAAAATAAAAATAAACAATTGAAATTTCATTCATAAATTTTAATTCTATAATATGATTGATCAATGGAATAACATAAAATTTTCTATTAAGAAAGACAACATTACTTTAACATAACTATTAAATTTACTATTTCTCATAAGAACATGTGTTAAATCAGAAAATAATAACATTACAAAGACTTAAAACATTAAAAAAAATATTGAAACAATTTGATTTTACACACAACTAATTTTTCTATTGAGGGAATGAATTTCACACTTATCTGACCTGCCTAAAGCAACAATAGGATGGCTGTTTATATAAACTTTGACATACTAAATTACATTCACAACCTCCTAAAAATAAAAATTTTCTCAAAAAAATGGATTTGAATGAATTTATTAGATATCAAATTTAATTGAGTCTCAAACAGTTGACATAGAGTCAAGGTCTGCTTCAAAAAACTTTTACCAAATAAACACCTCTCAATCCTTAACTCTTAACTCTTAACTCTAACCTTAAAAAAACAAAAAAAAGTTAAAAATTCAGAGACAACCGGAGAACCGCAACAATACTGCCACAGAACAGCAACTTAAACAGTGCTCAAAACAGAACATATTCCTACATTAAGTTACATTACAAAGTAGACAATCTACATTAAGTTACATTACAAAGTAGACAATCTAGCCTTTTTAATTATGCAACTACATTATAATTCCTAGAACTGTGTGTGCCCTCGAAAACCCAACCTTGCAAACACCATCATTTCTTAACCAACAGCGTTCTAAGATAATTGACAAGATCCTGAGTTATTGCTCGCTGACGAGCATTGTTAAGGCGGATGACGCCCTGGAGTTCCTCAACCCTCGATCGAATCGCCGCACCTCTTTCGTCTTTGCCCATGACCATCCCAATAGCCTTACAAACATTCTCTCTGCTAAAACCCCCCTCCTCATCCCTAACCACTTCAATTCCCCCATTCAATTCCAGCGCAATCTGTCGGCAATTAAGCCCCTGGTCATGCCGCAGGGGAATCAGAACCAGCGGTAACCCGGAGTAAAGCCATGCTTCCATCACCGAACTCCACCCGCCATGGGTAACATAACATCCCACGGAAGGATGCGAAACGATGCTGATCTGAGGCACCCACCCGCCCATCACAAGCCCCCGGTCACGCGTCCGGCTTTCAAAACCCGCGGGCAACAAAGACAACGACAATGATGATGTCCCGTCAGAAGATCGCAAAGACCAGAGAAATGGGTGCCCCGAATCCTCCAGTGCAAAAGCCAGCTCTGTTATCTGCGCCGCCGAAAGAAACGACTCACTTCCGAAGGATACAAACACCACAGAGGAAATCACTTGTTTGTCCAACCAATTTAGGGTTGAATAATCCTCCACTCCCGCATCCGCCTCGGCGTCTGTCAACATCAACGGGCCAACAGAAATGACGGGTTTGCCCGTGGACTCTCTGAGATACTGCAGATACTTTTCTTCCTCTTGAAAGCACGATTTTATGAGGATTCCACTGGATTGTTGATACGCCGAGGACATGAAATCCGTGACCTTGAAACCTCCGGGGCCAGGCAGGAACATGCCCGCCGAGGCCTTGGCTTCGAACAAGCGCCAGGAAATGAATGGGGAGGGAAATCCGGGTACTGGTTGCGTCAGATCTTGAGGCGTTTTAGTCCCATGATTGGTTGCATGCATGGAATGGCTGCGCACGAAACTGCTGGCTGTGGGACTGTATACGTCGAATACCAAAGTGGGTATCCCCAAATTGGCGCTCACAGTGGCGGCGCAATGGGCTGGAAGGTCGTGGATTACGACGTCTGGGGAAAGGTGGCGCAAGAGATCCTCGAATGGCTTGTCCAGTTGGTCGAATGCTCTGTGTAGGAGATGGGCTGATTCTGGTTTGATGTCTGCTGTGCGTTCAATGCCATGGGCTAGTCCCTCAACTGATGGCAATTTTAACTCTATCAGCTGGATCGGCTCCCCCTGCAAACGAGCTCTGATTCCGGATATATTCACAGGGGTCGACACTATCCACAGTTTTACGGCCCCATGGCTTGCTAAGGCCTTGGAGAGATTTAAAAACGGATTGATGTGACCTTGTGCCAACCATGGTAACAGCACAGCGTTCACTTGTCTCTCTCCTTCCATGCTGAGCAAGATATGAAGGAACTACCGAGCTGCTCTCTTTTTAACCTATTTAGAGTTATAGCACACAGACCCGCCAGTTATTCACCACGTTTTTCTAGCTGCCAGTTTATAACCTGTTCAAAGTTTTACCACACCTACTTGTGCGGCAGTTGCTAACTAACCCGTCAGTTATTCCCCACGTTTTTCTTGCTGCCAGTTTATAACCTGTTTAAAGCTTTACCACACTTACTCGTGTTGTAGTTGGTGTTTGGGAGAGGAGCCAGCATCTCAGTATGCTTTAATGGTTAGTATCTAACTACATTCTAATGGTTGTGATAGTAGTTGTTGATTTAATATTCATATTTGTGTACGTAATATTTACACTTGTTAATTTAATGTCAATTTTTTTTGATAATATTGTACCAATAGTTATGACTTTAAAGTTGCTCTTTTTAATGGGTATTACCTAAGTGCATTCTAATGTTTGTAATAGTAGTTGTTGATTTAATACCCATAGTTGTGTATTTAATACTCACACTCGTTGATTTAATGTTCAATTTTTTTGGCAACATTGTACCAAGAGTTATGACATTAAAGTTGTTATTGTTGTTAATGATGACTACCCATAGTTGTTAAGAGCAACCAATCATGTGATGTCACATCATATTTGGTAGAGGCATCTTTCTTGTAGACAGAAGCATATTTGACGTTAGCATTAAAATCATTCGCTTTGTCATTAAACGATAAAGTATGACCGGACAAAAAATGACCGAACTTAATGAGAGGAAAGAATGGTTGTGATTGATGCAATCGTCTTGCATCACTTATAAACAACTTTCATCCGTTGATGCAAATAAAAAGATTGTTCATCTCATATACGATAACGCCTATACGTAAAAAGCTTAAAACATTTAAAAAATATTAAAACAGTTTGATTTTACACAACTAATTTTTTTATTGATCCAATGAATTACATCTTACCTCATACTTTCACACTTATCTGACCTGCCTAAAGCAAGAATAGGATGGTTGTTATATAGAATTTGACATACTAAATTAGATTCACAGCCTACTTAAATATAGATTAAATTGTTCTTAAAAGAGTATAGATTTGAATGAGTTTACTAGATATCAAGTTTTATTGAGTCTAAAACAAATGAAATGAAGTCAAGATCTCCTTCAGAAGACTTTGACAAAATAAGCACCTCTCAATCCTTGACTCTTAACTCTAACTTAAAAAACGAAAAAAAATTACAGACAACAACAGAGACAATAAGAGAACCGCAACAAGACAGTCACAGAACAACAACTAAACAGTGCTCAAAACAGAACATATTCCTACAGTAAGTAACATTACAAAGTAGGCAATCTAGCCTTTTTAATTATGCAACTACATTATAATTCCTAGAACTGTGTGTACCCTCGAAAGCCCAACACCATCATTTCTTAACCAACAACATTCTAAGATAATCGACAAGATCCTAAGTTATTGCTCGCTGACGAGCATTGTTAAGGCGGATGATGCCCTGGAGTTCCTCAACCCTCGATCAAATCACTGCACCTCTTTCGTCTTTGCCCATGACCTTGGAGAGATTTAAAAATGGATTGATGTGACCTTGTTCTAACCATGGTAACAACAACACGTTCAATTGTCTCTCTCCTTCCATAGCGAGCAAGATATGAAGGGTCTAATGAGCTGCTTGCCTTTCCTTTAACCAGCTTTCGGTTTATAACTTGTTTAAAGTAAGTTAGGTAGTTAGTCTAGTGTTGTTGTTTTTTATGTACATAAGTTCAGATATAGTAGAAAGATATTCATGAGAGAGGAGCAAAGACATCCTCAAAAAGTGACAACCCTAAACACTATCTAAAACTACCCTATAATTACTTCTGGAGCCATATTGGAATCAAACATCTGACATCAAGCATCTAGAATTACAATATATGCAACAAGAGTCCCATTAAAAAGGAGATCTGAGTAATAGGATGGACTTAGAAGAAAAACAAAAGCTAAGCCCACCAAGAGGACTAAATTCAACTCATAGAACTAATGAGAAACATGTGCCCATATGAGTGTTAAAACAAAACCCCGCCATGAAGGAAACACCATGAAATGTTCAAACCACTGAATATACCAATACAAAGTACTTGTTGCCGAGTATCTAAGAAAACAACTTCAAAGCATAGTCGGGGACGAGGATTGTTGAATACCTCCAAAAATCCTGATATCAAATGAACAAAACTATCATTGAGAGAAAGGACAGTGGCCCCAAAAAAAAAACCAGGAGAGGTCGAACTTGTCAAGGATAAGGGCATGAAAAACACTGAACTTCAAAAAGAGATATCACCAATTATCTAAAAAAGTGCTCTCTTAACCCCAAAGGAAGATTCCTCAGACGAAGCAAACTGATCAGGTTGTGGTAAAGATTGTGGATATTCATGAGGATCCACCTCGGCATGACAAATTAGTTCGCACAGAGCATCGAATTTGGAAAGAGTGATAGAAAAGAGAGGCTCGTCAATTATATCTTTATTCCTAAAAATCCATTCATGGAACAAAGATGCAGTATTAGCCATCAAACCATTCATAATTGAAATGAGAATTTCTCTAGGGATGGAATCTTCTTCAAGCACTTCCTATCGATTGAGAAAACCACCAATGAGAGGGGACCCATGAAAAATATTGTATGAAGCTAGAACCGTAGATACTTCCTCCCAAGTATACAGTGAGGGATAGAGAAAAGCTCCAATTAGTAATTTAGTAATTCCCTCAGACCAAGTTAAGTCCATGAATATTGATGCAAATCTTGAAGTTGCCTCAGAAGGTAGAAGAATTTTTTTTCCTCTAAGCCAATTGATGCCAAGTGTTTTGTATAGAGAAAACTCCACCCTTCAACAAGAAATTGCAAATGTCGAATCCAAGGAGAAAGGGTCCACATTGTCATTGGTCGGGAGGTTAATGTAAGCACCAAAAAACTGCAACCTGAAAGCCATAATAGGAAGAGCAAAAAATAAAACATGAAGTAACAATGAATAATGAATTGAAGAGTCTTTAAAAAACCATTTGACACACGCCACATGATGACTGAGGTAAGGAAAATGCAAATACTGTGGAGCATTTTGGAAAAACATGAGCAAGATAAGTACGTCAAATGCCATCTGGGGGAAAAAGCATGTGAAAGAGGAAAAAGGACTCTGCGTTTGGAAGAAACAACCAAGATCACATGTTCAAAACTAATGTGAAGCTAAGCCTCTAGGTAAACATCAAAATTTTGGGTTATGAAAAGGCAGCAAATGAGTACTGAGCAAAGCAAATTAGGAAAAAAATGTTTCGAAGTTATACT
The DNA here is from genome assembly GCF_030272615.1 of Cryptomeria japonica. Lineage (NCBI taxonomy): Eukaryota > Viridiplantae > Streptophyta > Pinopsida > Cupressales > Cupressaceae > Cryptomeria > Cryptomeria japonica. The sequence goes on from NC_081414.1 coordinate 242,601,862, forward strand.
AGCCTAGTCCACAAATATGAGATGGAGGGGAGAAAGAAAACAATACAGATGCCATTCGCAACTCTCCAATTGGGGAGCCCCCCGCCACCTGGGCCCTGAGACAAGACACCATCTTATCCCCAATATTATATGATGTAGTTTGCAATTACAAAGTAATCCACAAGAATATTCACAATCAATAGTGAAAGTACTGAGGGAAAGATTGATAGTCTGCCATCTTGTTCCAAAAAACTTAAAAAAGATAATACTGAATTACGTCAAGCTTCTCACAAGAACATGTCTAGAGATGGGTGTGTGCACCAAGATGGTGTGGAAAAAAGTGGACACACATCAAAAAAACTTGAAAAAACAAAAACTGCTTTCGCATTTTTAAAATTTCAAAATACCCTGTACGCAGTTAGGTTTGTTGTGGCCAAGCCTAAAGGACCAAAACCACGTATGGGGTCCTTTTAGAAATAAGGCTGCGTATGCGGTCCTTTAGGAACTAGGACCCTATACACGGTCTTAGTTCCTAAAGGACTACGTATGCAGTCCTTCCTAATAAATTGTTTTTTAAAACTTTTGACTGTATTTTTTTTATCCCTCAACCGTGAAGGAGTTTAGATGTGTTTTTACCCTCCAAACCGCACACAGACTCGATTTCTTCACACCCAATCACCATGGAAAGAGGTTAGTAATGTTTTTTTAATTTTTCTTGCACATTTGATAAATTTTATTTATGTTTTCAATTTAAATTTGTTGATTTTGATTAGTTTTTAATGTTTTGTTACCAATATCAGATTCTAAAAACCCATAACAAAACCCACAACAAACATCTTCAGCTCCTCCTTTAGACCGTACACCAACTACACAGGAGGAATTGCTTAATTAGTTAGGGTAAAACACTTCTAAAATAACTAGACTAATTTATCCCTTGCCACTAGCATAGAAACATTGGCTAGTAGTGCCATTGCAGTTTTGAGTCAGATTACAAAATGGGGAAACTATAGGGATAGGTGTCACACTTTTTATGTTGATGGGTTATCATATGATGCAGTGAAAAATAAAAACTTAAGTAAAACATAAATATGTGCTCTTTTTGTTGATCCTAGAACTAGTGAGTCCTTACCTCTTAATGCAAAGAGGTTTCCCATACATTGGTGTACCAATGTGCATATGAAGAATCATTTTTGGAATAGGTGGTGGATGGTCTTTAATGAACCACCTTGTAATAATTTTGAGGTTCCATTATATTTTTTGAAGAAAGTATATTGTGAGTTTGTCCTCCATGAGCGGACTAATTATTTTTATGTGACAGAGTTCCATGGTAAAGGTGGTGGCTCTGCCCAAGATAGACCTGGAGCCCATAAGGTATTAGACCCGAAGAGTGGTCGCCTCCTAGCACCCAAACCCAAGGTGAATACAATTGTCCCAGTATCCTTGAAAGAGTCCATGGAGCTATAGACTCTTCAGGCGGCCACAACATTGACTGATGTGATCATCCAGTATGAGACATAGTTAGCACACCCTCTTAGGTCGGACAATGATCCATTAGATGAGGCGGCTGGCGTTGGTCAACCCATTGAGCATGTGTGTCCCACTTCCTCAGGAATATGCACAGGGATGTATGTCGAGGCTAGTGCAGATGGTTCCATGTCCCATCTATGCACAATTGGCGAGAGAAAATTTCAAACCCACACAGCTAAGGATATGGCGCTGACGGATGAATTGATGAACATGTTGTTTGGTAGTCAGCCGCAGACACAGGTGTGTTAATTTGAATTCATAACATTTTATTTATTATTCATTTAAAAATTGTAATTTTAAATGAATATTCATTTATAGATCGATTTAAATTGATACAAACAATATGCATTTCAAGATGCAGCAGCGGGTGTTAATACACCATCTGATATTCCTCCCACAGTTATTGTAGCTGCAACTTCGACGCATGGAGTATAAATTTTGTAACATGTTAAAACAGAATATTACTTTGAATTCAAAAAAAATTATAAGATATATTAGCTCTCTTTAATGCTTGACATTTTTTTGTTTTGTAGGTATTGATAGGGGACCAAATGTCCAAAATTGATGATGTCACGCTCTCAACAATCGATTTTGGCCTACAAAGCTATGCGGTATCATATTTTGTACACCTTATTTTATGTATTCTTTTGATGGAATATGCAAGTCATTTAATTTTAAATTTGTTAATATGTTTAATATTATCCACTAATATCTCTTGTGTAAATTTTGTTTGTTTTAGGGTACCCCCTCTGTGTCTAGGCCTCGTCCTCAGCGAAAAAAATCCTCAACGATGCCTAAACGTGGGAAGAAGGTAATTGAACACATTTTTAATTGTAAAATTATTTGAAAAGGTTGAAATTGTCTTAGTTGGAATTTGTAGATCGATTATGTTTTTTGTCTGTTTTATATATAGTGGCCATTAGGCTTTGTAGATTTGTTGAATGCACATGATTTGCCCGAGGATCGAGAGAGGGAAGAGGTATGCATCTCTATTTTATTTTCTTTATTTGATGATTATTTGCACATGTACATGTGAACTTGTGAGAAATTATAATCTTATCATTTTTCATACAACAAATATCTATAGCCACTTCATTAATGGCGAACCCTCCTCCATGTACTGGAGAAGCATCTCAGGATCCGGTACACTTTTGTTTTATATATTGCATTAATTGTATTTAACCTACAATACTTATCATTATATTAATTGTATTTAATCTTTAATTATTTTTCATATAGGTAATAGCCATAGCTGCTCCATCAATAGCAAACACTCCTTAGACTACAAGAGAAGCATCTGAGGCTTCGATACACTTTTGTTCTATATATTGTAGATTTTTAGTGTTTTTGATCTATATATGTTAGTACATTGTATTGATTGATTTTAATCTACAATAGGCTCCTACGCAGTTTGGCTATAACTTGGATCCTTTCAAGTTTGTGTTCAAGAAAACTCCAAAGACCGAAAAGGAGAAGAAAAAGAAGACAATAGATCCTAGATTAGCAGATGAGGTAATATACATTTCAATTGCAAAGAAATTATGGTTAAATGCATAGTTATGTTGATAATTATGAACTATTTTCTAGAAAAAGGATTCTAACTTGGCTTTTGAATTGTGGTTGTGCAACCATCTACAGAGCCGCATACTACATCAAAGAGGCTTGATTTTGATGATCTACCACAAGTATAGGATCATATAGTGTTATTTGTGGTCATTGAATGACGAATAAATGTAGATATATTATACATTTTTATATATCGATTTGGACATGGCATATGCCACATTTTTGTAAAATGTGTATTGACTTGCATATATGTCTTTTTTGATATATATAAATGTTGATATTGTTAGTGAATAGATTTGTCCTTCGAAGATAACCATACAAATAAACTCAAAATGCCCAGAATGAAGGACAAAAAGTGCTAACAGTTGGATAGATTATCATTGAAGTGATAATCTTCCTCTGAATTGAGAGGTACAACTCCCTCTTAAAAGATTTACAAGGAATCAAATTGCTGATATGCTTTTAACCAGAAAGCAATAAAGGAAAATAACATTCATCCATAGCCATGAAAATGAATGCCAAAGACTTACAAAACAGATATAAATGAAGACCATTAAATCAAAGTTTAATTTTTTGCACTTATGGATAGCACTTGGACTAAAAACTACCTAGAAAGTCGTTTCTCCAATATGGCTTACTTTCAAGCACACAGACTTGTAATAAATCCACATACACAATTGATTATAATAGAAAAGACATTAATAAACAACTGCAAAGGCTCAAAGTCCAGCTACAGTCATGAGAAGAATATCAACAACACAAAGATTGATGATATCATCTGCATTCTATTCATGTCTGAAAATCAACTCAAAGATTGATATTTTCTGTACAAAGCATTGCTTAGAAAAGCTTCAACTCCTCGCTTACAAATAAAAATCTACTCTCCCTCACCCACAGGCTACTGGAAGAAAAGAAAAAGAAGAAGAACCACTCCTCTTTCAATCCTTTCACAATAAATAGTTACATGAAATCTTTATTCAGTTTTTATAACTGAATCTTGAAAAACTTTTTAACTTATGCTTTTCACTTTCCTCATTACTCTTATTTATAACATAAAATATTTATAAACATTAGAAATATAATTCTCTAAAGTTTATAAAAATATTTGGATAGGTGGCACTTGAATATTTTAAACCAAAATAAAAATATCCATTATGCTGGGTGGACTGAAAATATTTGTGATAGTCAAAGTCTGTCTCGGTACGAGAGCCATAACTTTTGTTTCCACAGCTGGATCTTTCTCAATTTTGGATATGTTGTCCGCAACCTAGTTTTATGTATTCTGATTGGAGAGATTTCAAAAATAATGTCTTATTAAAATGATATGAGCTACTGTGTGCGGGTCTCTATGACTGTCATAAAATCAGACTTGCAGAATTTGAACCTTGAATTTCATTGAACACTTTGAACATCACTGAACTATTTGAACTAGGTTCAAATGGTTCATAGTCTGGAGAAAGAGCATATGAAACTTCATCCACGATCGTGAAATAGAGCTATTGCAAAACACTTGATATGAATGTTAGCCCGAAAATGTCTTAGACACAACTTAGCACCTGCGGTACCTAAATGAACACTATGAACTATGTTCAAGATGGTTCAAGGGGTTCAAGGGGTTCATGAGGTTGAAACAACTATTGAAACATAATGCTAAGGATTTAGAAATGATTTACAAGAGGATTAGGGATCGAACAAACAAATTTTTAACAAGACAAAGACTCAACTAAAAATTTTGCAAAGCGACTCACTCTTGTTATGAGGGACGAATGACAAGATAACATATATTCAATCCAATAAATGTGTATTGTGTTCATTATTGTGCATTTCGTTGATATTGATAGGCATATTCGATACATACAGAATTTGTTCATTGTGTTGCTTACTGTGCATTTTGATATATATAAATGATTATAAAGAATTTGTTCGGTGTATTTGGTGGCTGCCCTTTTATAAAGTTAAATGAATATTTTCCTATGTAATCAACAATATGAATATAAACAACAAAAATCTATGATATAAAGCATTGCAATTGTGGAATATGATTTGATAAGCTTTGTAAAATATTCAATTAACCCTACAAAACTTCTTGTCTCAATCAAAATGAAATTCAATGGTAATGGTAAGATTCGATCTGTGGTAATGATCACTAGATGCTTTTGATTTCTTTCGTCAAAGTTTGGTTTTTGTCTTGTTTTCCATTTGTTTTATCTAAATAAGGTGATTTGGGACCATTAATGATCATTTGAAATCATTTGTAAAAGTTTGGGGTCATTTGGATAAAAAGATGTAAAAGTTGCTCAGTTGTTGTCAAAGTTGTCAATGTTGTCAACTTTTTGTTGTGGGCACAAACCAAGATCATGAGTGTGTCTGAGTGGGTAGGTTTACACTAGGAATGCTCCTATTATGTCTCCCAATGCACCAGAACATCGAGAGCCATACCCTACCAGCGCGATCTCTCAAGTGCCCTGAGTCCAAAAAATTGTCAAACTTTGACAGGTTGTTTCTCACAATATAGGAAATATATGATCAATCCATTTGAACATATAGGGTCACATGAGGCTCGTCTACAATGACCTATCTCAGTTTTTGACGACTCAGAACCATTTTCAAATGGTAGCATTTTTCACCTACTGCAAAAAATTATCGGTGACATGTAGTGCAAAGTTGCAAGATAGGCTAGATTTGATTTCATTCATTGTGGGCACAAACCAACATCATGAGTGCATTCGAGTGGGTAGGTTTACACTAGGCAAGCTCTTGTTGTGCCTCCCAAGACACCCGAACATCGAGAGCCATACCCTACCAACGCGATCTCTCAAGTGCCCTAAGTCCAAAAAATTGTCAAACTTTGATGGATTGTTTCTCGCAATCCAAGATGCATATGGTCAATCTGTTTGAACCTACAGGGTCACGTGAGGCTCATCTACAATTACCTAAATTGGTTTCTGACGAACCAGAGCCATTTTCAACTGGTAGCATTTTTTCACCTGCTGCAAAAATCATCAATGGCATGCAGTGCAAAGTTGCAAGATAGGCTAGATTTGATTTCATTCATTGTGGGCACAAACCAACATCACGAGCATGTCCAGGTGGGAAGGTTTATCCTAGGAATGATCCTATTGTGCCTCCCAAGGCATCTGAACGTCGAGAGCCATACCCTACCAGTGCGATCTCTCAATTGCCTTGAGTCCAGAAAATTATCAAACTTTGACGTATCATTTCTCGCAATCCAGGATACAAATGATCGATATGTTTGAACCTATAGGGTCATGTAAGGATCATCTACAATGACCTATCTCTGTTTTTGATGACTTGGAACCATTTTGAAATGTTAGCATTTTTTCACCTGCTGCAAAAATCATCAGTGGCATGCAGTGCAAAGTTGCAAGAAATGCTAGATTTGATTTCGTTCATCATGGGCACAAAAAAACATTACAAGAACGTCTGGGTGGGAATTTTTACACTAGGCATGCTCCTGTTGTGCCTCCCAAGGTACCCAAACATCGAGAGCCATACCCTACCGACGAGATCTCTCAAGTGCCCCAAGTCCAAAAAATTGTCAAACTTTGATGGACTCTTTCTCACAATCCATGATGCATATGATCGATCAGTTTGAACCTATAGGGTCATGTGAGGCTCATCTACAATGACCTAAGTCAGTTTTTGACGAATCGGAGCCATTTTCAAATGGTAGCATTTTTTCACTTGCTGCAAAAATCGTTAGTGACATTTAGTGCAAAGTTGCAAGATAGGCTAGATTTGATTCCATACATCGTGGGCACAAACCAACATCATGAGCACGTCCAGGTGGGTAGGTTTACATTAGGCATGATCCTATTGTGCCTCCCAAGGCCCCTGAATGTCGAGAGCCATACCCTACCGACGCGATCTCTCAAGTGCCCTGAGTCCAAAAAATTGTCAAACTTTGAGAGACTGTCTCACAATCCAAGATGCATATGATCGATTTGTTTGAACCTATAGGGTCACATGAGGCTCGTCTACAATGAACTATCTTGGTTTCTGATGACTTGGAGTCATTTTCAAATGGTAGCATTTTTTCACCTGTTGCAAAAATCGTTAGTGGCATGTAGTGCAAAGTTGAAAGATATTCAAAAAATAGTCACATATCTTCAGATATATTCAAAAAATAGTCACAAAACATAGTCACATATATTCACATATATTCAAAAAATAGTCCCAAAACATAGTCACAAAATATAGTCACATATATTAAAAAAATATTTTATAAATCATCTCATGGGCTTTTATACAAAATTTGGCATTTAAATATGTGTGAATCAACTTATGGCCATTTAAATATATAAAAATTGGTATCTAAATATGTACAAATCAACTCATGGCCATTTAAATATACAAAGTTATGCCCCTAAATATGTACAAATCATCTCATGGGCATTTATATATACAAAAAATGAATATAGACCAATGTGTCGATGATATATACAAAATTATCAAAATCATTCTACCCTGAATTGTAGAATCAATCAAGTGAGCCTTCTAGATCAGCTCTAACCCATATTGTGTCAAGTATTGCCTCGTGTTCAGATTCATGAACTTTCCATAAAGTCTTTTTATGAGGTCTACCATGATACTTAATCAAATGAATATTTATTACAACAAGGTTGGAGAAATGAAGAATATGTCTTTGTGTTTCAAATTCCTCGAACAACCAAACATCATAATTATTGATAGGGTATCTCCTAAGCCATGTACCTTTCATGACAACAAACCCTACTAGATACTCAATACCCTCTCCATCAATCATTGTGATTGTTAATTTTCTCTTAGGCTCAATACAACAACACAAAAAGTAATTTGTTCCTTCTTCAGTGTTTGCCTCTACAACAACTACGTACACATGACCTGCATATTATAGAATGATAATTAATACAAAAAATAATGTTTGATGTAACAAAACAAGCCAAAATAATTTCTTGCAATAAAATTTACCCAAAAATTCACTTGGTTCCACTCGACCGGATATATGATCAAAATCAATTGATGCTTCCATTTGGTTCAACTACAGAGCTCTAGGAATTTGATAGGTATCATTGGGAATCAATGGTATACAAGACCATTTGTCAACCCACTCTTGTGATTCACATTCTTCCCACAAAAAATACATACATGAAGAGCGAAAACATACAATCTATCTAGTATAAATTATCGGTGAACTTGCATTTGCACTTAATTTTGAGGTTGTAGTAGAAACATACAATCCAAGTAGAAACTTGTGTATAAGGGTAATACATAGATTGCACTTCATTTTGAGGTTGTAGTGTATAATTTTCAGCAAAATCAACTATAGAGACAATGGTACCAAGAGGAAATCTATCCTTTCATAACTTAAATTGATCATCTAACCACCGAGCTCTATGTGTGTGCATTATGTACTCATAAACTAGTTTCTCTTTAAACGTTCTCATAAAATCAGCTACCCATATATCATTTTTCACTAACTCACATCTCTTTAATTCTTTTCCTTCTTTAAGACCATATGTCACTGTCTTGTACTTTCCGAAAGATACTAGTTTCTTACCAATTTCATGTGTGTTATCCAAATGTGGGTTAGTGCAGGATCAAGGGGGGCCAAAAAGTGGCGATGTGAAAAAAATAGCCTCTCACTCGCCTAAAAGTGCGAAAATCCATGTTGACTTTTTGCTTGGCTTGGGTGTCAGTACACCTTGGCCTGGTAATTCCCTATGCAAATTAGATATCTGATTTTTATTTGTAATTTTAATTTAAAAAATATATTATATGTTACATATTATATAATATATAATATATTATTATATTATATGTTACATATTATATAATATAATAATATATTATATAATACGTATTATATAATATATTATTATATTATATTATATAATTATATAATACAATATTATATATAATATAATATAATATAATATTATATTATATATTATAATATATATAATATAATACAATACATATTATATAATATAATACAATACAATATTATATAATGTCCAAGGGGTTGAGCTTAACTGGTTAAAACACTGGGTTCTCATTGTGGAGATCCAAGTTCAATTCCCAATAGGGACATCTAAAGTGAAATTCTAAACTGTGACTCTTGGCCTTCCAAAAGATAGGGAAGGTCTTGGGGTCAATCTAATCAAACATAATAATAATAATAATAATAATAATTCAAAGATATGTAATGGGGATGGGGCCTCCTACTGTGGCCCCACTGGTTCATAGCTCCAGTCAAAAGCTATTCAGGCTTCGGCCAATTAGCTATCAAAAAAAAAAATACAATATTATATAATATAATATAATATAATATAATATAATATAATATAATATTATATATAATATAATATTATATTATATAATACAATACGTATTATGTAATATAATAATATATTATTATATTATATATGTTATTTAAAAATAATTTAAGTATAAAAATCGGATATTTGATTTTCTGGGACTTTATATTTCGACAGTGACAGCCCATTGTATGCGGGAAAAGCGGGTCAATGAAACTCAAAACATGAAAAGTGGAGCTCAAAGAGGCTTGCTCACACACCCACGGGACTTCTTGGTACAAGTTATGGAGTCATGAAGAATGACTCAACTTCCCAAGGTTGGTTCCATGGCTCTCTATCTCACAAGGTCCCTCAAACCAATGCCTTTGCTCTTAGATCACTGAGCAAAGTGGTTTAGGGATGGCAAATGCAATAACGAGGGATTCTTTTGATTTGATTTAGTATGAATGCATTCCTATCTATGCCTGATTCTACAAGATGCAATAAACTAGATTATAATATGGCAAGGTTAGCATAAATACTATCCTAACATGATATACTAGTCTAACATGTATTTCTTATGATAATGGAAATGTTTCTTAAAATGCTTATTAAGATGATTCCTATTCAAAGAGAGGTTAAAATGCTAGATTAAAATGACTATAGCTTAGATGCATGAAACTTGAATATCTGGATCTTTAAAATGGAGGAAGGAGAGCTCTATTTATAGCAAAAATAGGGCAATGGATGGTCAAGATTGAAAGAGTTAATCAAGGGTCATGATTAAAAGTTGTCAATCCATTTTTACAATTTTCACCAATGAAATGGTGACGATTATCAACATAAGGTTGGTTGAGAGGAGAGGTAGGAAGCATTAAATGCTTGAGAAGACCTCATGGTTACCCTAGGAGGTAAGGGTTAAGGTTAGGTCAAGGTTATCCATTGGATAAAGATTTTACCCAAAGGATAAACTCTTGTGCAAAGGTTAAAAGGATAACCATGGTCAAAACAATAAATGCTTGATGAGACCCTTGGGTTAGATGGAGGTTAAGTTAGGCAAAAAGTCTCTAACCATGCCACTAAGGGTTAGTTAACCATTAATGGTTTGAAGACTTTGGGGACAAATTTGTAAGAGTCCTTCCAATTTGGGGGCACTAAACAAGTTATCTTGTTGAATGGATAAAGGCTTTATTGCTTTTGGAAGACTTTCCTCCAAATTTGAGAAGTGACCTCCTCAAATTTAGGGAAAGGGGATAATGAATGGGTTTGGGTTAATTGATTAGGATTAGAAGAATCTAGAAGAATTTAGGAAGGGGATTTAGGATGCAAGTGGGAGATGTAGGAAAATGAAAGTGGGCGAGGAATAATAGGATTTAATTAAAATAAAATTAATTTATTTCAATTGGTTGTAACTTGGTAATTTGAATAAATTAGATTTATTCAATTTGGGGGGAAACTATTTAATTAAATGGGCTAGAAGGGGGATTTTAATTAAATGACTTAGATAGAAGAAAGGTATATTAATTAGAAGAATTTAAGAGTAATTAAATGAATAGAATTCACTTAATTAATTATGCAACTTTTAGGTGTCTACATTTTTCCCCTCTTTGAAGTGACGTGTGTGCAGATGTTGATTCAAAGAAAATGATGTGTCATTTTGATTTAGTTATGATCAATTTTACGTTGTGCCCCAGATTTGATAATCGATGGTGATAATGCCCCTTAGGGAGATGAATCAAAAATTTTGAAAATTTGATTTGATTTGGATAATTTTGATAGCATTGTAAATTTTGGTCTATGTTGAATGCAAAAATTGATTCATCTCTTGATAATGATGTTGGGCAGGTTGGTATGAGACCCCAAGAGCGATTTTCATGTTCCTCTGTGTAACCCTAATTTCAATTTGCCCTATAAAAGGGGAAAAAGTGATTCTTTTTGTTTCATTTGTGTTTGTTGATTTGGGAGATAGTGACATTTGGAGAGAAGTCAGCATGCCGATTCCATATTCTTCTCACCGATTTGAGCACATTAGGAGGTATCGGAGGCCTACCGCATATGGACCACCAGTAAGTCAACCTTTTTGACCCCCGTTTGATTTTTGATTTTGTTGTTTTTGGTCATTTTTTGAATTTTTCATGCGGATTTTTACGTTTTAGCACGTCTAGTCAAAAGAGTAGCGCATATGAAAAATTTTGTAGCACGTAGAGTTTGTCGAATAGGGTAGCATCCAAAAATGGAAGGATAGTGCATCGTTAGGGTAGGGTAGTGCGTCAAATTTTGTTAGCGCACCGGGGGTACAGGGTAGCGCATAAGGTAAAACAGGTAGCGCATAGAAAATATCTAGCGCATAGGGCTTTTAGGGGGTCGCATGGGTAGGTCATGATAGTGAGTAGGTGTGACCTAGCGCAGAGGGCTAAATGCGTAGCGCATGGGATGGATAGAATAGTACGTAGGGTTTTTGTAGCACGTAGGGTAGTGGAGAGGGCACATTAAAAGAAAAGTGTAGTGCGTAGAGTTCGACTAGCGCATAGGGTGAATTGGATAGCGCGTGGAGAAAACATGTTAGCGCATGAGAGGTAGTTTAGCACATAGAGAGGATGATCTAGCGCATAGGAAGAAAAATTTGGTATAGTGGGATTTGTGAATGAGAAAAGTTTGTAGGTTGAAGTCGTGCCTGCTAGGATAAGTGTAGTTTTGTGAGTCGTCATGTCTGTTGTCATTGATGTGATAGGTTGTCCAATATGGGTTGTTTATATAACTTGATTTGATTTATGATGTTTCAAGTTGATATAGATTTGATGTGATCTTGATATGATGTTGAACTTGATTATAATTTGTTCAAAGTTTTCAAGTTTTGGATATGAATGTGTTTGATATGGATTGTGGAGCTTGAGTTGTGTTACAAGTTGTATTGAGTGTGGAACTTGAGTTGTGTTACAAGTTGATATGGAACTTGAGTTGTTTTACAAGTTGATATGGAGCTTGAGTTGTTTTACAAGTTGAAATGATTTGAAACTTGAGTTTTATTACAAGTTGATATGATTTGATGGATTGATATGGTGTGAAACTTGATTTAGATTTGTTCAAAGTTTTCAAGTTATTGAGATGATTTTGAGTTTGATTTCCATGTATTGATGAGGGAACTGATATTGGACTTGCTTTGTTTTTGGCAGGAGTGTCTTGGAGTATTGTAGTCACGTGAGCGATTTTCGAGGTCGTGGTCCTTGCTACCATGATTGACATAGGGAGACAGAGATATTATTGACAGATGTGGTTTGACCTCTTTGCTAGACATGCCTCGATTTATCGTAAATTGGGGTTTACTGACAGCATTGGCAGAGAGGTGGCATAGCAATGACCTTGACAGTGACCCCAGAGGATTGCTATCAGATTCTGCGGATTGTTGTAGTAGGTGCACTACTACCCTACGAGCAGACAGAGGAGGGTGGGATGGAGGCTCTGTGCCAAATTTTTCAGGATGACACCATTTACGAGTATGAGATCCCCTGGCATGAGTTTTTGGATTTGGATTATGCACCTCTATCTTCTGTTCTAGCAGGTTTTATAGGTGGATTCTTATGTCCTGACAGGAGGTCGAAGGGACTGTCAATGGGATGGGGATTGGTGTTGGAGGACATGGTGACGCAGGGTCATTGGTTTGCATGGGGGTCAGCGATGCCGGCTCATTTATACAGGGATTTGCATGAGGTAGTGTACTTGGGATACAACAGTTTATCAGCTAGAGTGACACTGCTGTAGGTGTGGGCATGGGAGCATATCCCCGCGGCTAGGCCATTGGCAGATAGAGATAGGCCTGTTGGAGGCACGTATGTGTATGGATATAGAGGGATAGTTGACCAGCGTAAGCTGGGAAAACTAGAGCATTGGAGGAGAGTGCTAGATGACATCGATACAGTCATCTAATGACCGTATACAGGGTGTGAGGTATGGGTTGAGGATGGGATGGAGATGCCTCACATTTTCAGTTTGCGGTATCTGATAGGGCGGACGCCCTTTGTGATAAAGAGGTTTTTGCATGGCCGGGTGTTGCAGTAGTATGGTTGACAACAGGGGATACCATAGGGAGCATGCTTTTATGCTCGACGGAGATAGGACATCCCAGATTGGGGACTTACTATTGACAGCACGACAGCAGTGGAGGAGTTCTTTCACTTAGCTAGTCAGATTTAGGATTATGCCCCTGAGATCGTGGATACAAGGTTGACTCACGAGTTTGTAGCGCTCTTTGTAGCATGTGTAGTGGCTAGGATATTGGATCTAGCTGAGATGATTCCATCTTTTGATGATGACGAGGAGATAGATGAGGGAGGCGGTGATGGAGGAGGAGGGGATGGCGGAGATGGTGGAGGAGGTGGCCGAGGTCAGCGAGGAGTTAGAGGGAGATTGGAGTTGGGGAGGAGAGGAGATAGGGGTGGAGATAGGGGGATACGGGGAGAGAGAGCGATGCAGTGGGTGGCAGTAGATAGAGGGAGAGGAGGGTTGGCGATTTGAGTTGGAGGGGAGGAGCATGTTGGGGAGGTGATAGCAGTGGTGGGAGGGTATGAGGATGTGCGACGATAAATCCAGAGGAGGAGGTCAGATGTGTTACCTCCACCAGCCCTGAGGACAGGTAGGAGGACAGGGGGTACCCCTTCATAGGTACCCTTGCAGATGCAGATTCCTACACATGTGGAGGATGCACAGATTAGATTGCTGCAGTTGTCAATGCAGGATTTGCAAGCACAGATGCTAGGGCATCATTGTCAGATTACACAACTAACCATAGAGAAGGATACTACTTTGGAGTGGTTGGGTCAAGCTGAGGCTCGAGCAGAGGTGGTGGAGAGAGCGGTTGCAGGTGGTCCGATGAGAGACACCTTGAGAGAGCTGGCCTTGAGGGCCAAGGAGGTAGAGTATTATAGGAGACATTATGAGGATGCGGTGCCCAAGGAGCGCTGAGTGTAGAGTTTCACATAGTCGAGATCGAGTTGATCTCGAGAGACTGGGTCGGGGACAGAGAGCAGAGGTGTGTCAGGGCCTCATAGACAGGAACCACCTGGAGATCCAGGTGATGGGACATCTACAGCGAGACCATCACCTTCAGGAGATAGTCATACCCGAGAGATGTTGTCTCCTTTGTATTTTGATCATTGTATTGCACTGGGCACATACACGACATTCTTTTGTATATTGATCATTTTGTCGATATATATATATATATGACACCATTTTCTTTGATCTGCATGTGATGTGTTATGGATGATGCATTGTATATGCTTATGTTTATTCTATGATGATGCAATGCTTAGATAGATGTATGTGATGCAATATATGATGAATATGATGTAATAATGCATGATTCTGTGAGATGTATCTTGAAAATGAGATGTATGATATGATATGCTGTGAGATGTATCTTGAAAATGAGATGTATGATATGATATGCTTTGAGATGTATCTTGAAAATGAGATATATGATATGATATGTTGTGAGATGTATCTTGAAAATGAGATGTATGATATGATATGCAACTATTTGTTTTTGATATGCTACTATTTGTTTTTGAGCATCCTCATTATGCATGTGTCATCCCTGTATAGCCACATGTTGGTTGCTTTCGATATATGTATCATCATTGAGCATTGATTTTTTTTTTTGGGATATGTTAAAAATTTATACAATCATAATGGTATAATTTTGAACCATAATGACCTGAGAAAAATTTACATGATTTTTGATTTTGCAAGATAGCACATGCGTCAAGGTATAATTAAACCAGGACGACTGGAGTGCGGATTGCGTATAAACAGACAAGATTAAACCATTTGTATGCGTAAAGTGGATTCATGTCTTCAGTGATATGCTTTGAATCATGTCTCGAGACATGTATTTACATAGTATAGATGATCGCCTCACAGACATAAAACTAATAAAATATTGGAGTCCCCTGATGTTCTCTAGCTTAGAAGCATGGTGGAGAAAAATTCAGAGGATCCAATAATTCAAAAAATTTAAGTGCAAAAATAGCCAAAACTTTATGCAAGATGCCACATTTGATACTTCAGAAAATCATCCATCAACCCTTGTGAATTTTGTTGAGCGATCAATGTTTTCCTTTGCGATTATGTGAGTTTCGCATGTTATACATGATGTTCTCAGTTTGCTTCTAGTTTTGACGGCTTGAATGTGCTTGTAAGTTTTGATGAATATTGCCCCTAGCTAAGTGTTCCTCTCAATATGGATATGTACAGTGATCACCAAGCCATGGTGAGATGTGGTAGGAATGTATGCGGATAAATCAGGATAGTGACTATGCTAAGTATGTCCTTAATGGAATTTGCGATAAAAATGTCAGGTGATGGCTGATAGCGCTTTTTAATGTGGATATAATGATAGGGATATAGATAGAGGAGTTGTCCTCTCACAATAGTGCATGTTGCCAGGTTTTCACTAGTTACTTTTAATGTACCCTTTTTATTTGCTTTTTCTTGATTTTTTGATGTTTTTGATTTTTTGACTTTTCCGTGCATTAGACTCCTCAAGTGTAGTATTTCTTCAGATGGATGTTGTTAGTTGGTTCATCGAGCACATCTCCTTCTGAAGTTGTTAGTTGATAAGTACCTGATCCATAGGCTAATATGATGACATAGGGACCTAACTAGTTAGGCTCAAATTTACCTTTCTTTTCCCGATCTTGCTGATTTTTAGGATTTTCCTTAAGTACTAGGTCACCAAATTTAAAAATTTGAGGAATGACCTTGTGGTTGTAGCTTCTGCACATGCGTTGTTGATATGCTTTGAGATGCATGTAGGCATGTTGGCGTCTTTCATCTAGTAGTTCAAGTTCTTGCAGTCGGTTAACTCGATACTCTTCATCTGGAATTAAGCCTTTCAGAGAGACTGAGAGATGGAATTTCTACCTCTAAGGGTAAAATAGCTTATGATCCATATACCAATTAATATGGTGTAGCTCCTGTAGGTGTGCGAATGCTTGTTCTGTATGTCCAAAGTGCTGGATTAAGCTGTACATGCCAATTTTTGCCTACGTCATTCACTGTTTTCTTTAGGATTTTCAATATTGTCTTGTTGGATGCTTCGGCTTGACCATTCCCCTATGGGTAGTAAGGTGTAGAAAAATGATGTTGGATTTTGAATTTTTCACATAGTTCTTGTACATCTTGGTTCTTGAAAGGTCGTCCATTATTTGTGATGATGGAACTCGGAATACCATATCTGCAGATTAGATAAATAAGGATAAAAGAGGCAATTTGTTTCTTGGTCATTGTGGTCATAGGAACTACTTCAATCCATTTGGTAAAGTATTCTATTGCGGTTATAATGAACTTGTGTCCATTTGAAGAGGAAGGGTGAATTTTGCCGACCAAGTCTATTCCCCACTGATAAAAGGGCCATGATGTCGTGAATGGTTGTAGTTTCTGTGTTGGTGCATGTATCAGGTTGCCATGGATCTGACATTTAGGACATTTCTTTGCAAAGTGATAAGAGTCTTTTTCCATTGTCGGCCAATAATATCCCATTCTCAGAAGCTTTTTAGCAAGAGTAGGACCACTTGAATGTGTGCCACAGATACCTTTGTGAAGATCGTGTAAAGCGGAGTCAAATTCATTATGATCAAGGCAATGAAGAAGAGTACCATCTAGACCTCGACGGTCCAAAGTATCAACAGTGAGGGTATAATAGGCAGCTTGGCGGATGAAGTTACATTTTTGGTTTTGGGATAGGTCAATGGGTAGGATGTCATTTTTAAGATAGTCGTATATCGGTCCATATAGTGGAGAATCTGAACCAATCAAGGCATAGATAACATGGGATTCAAAGTGGTCATAGGCTGGGGAGAACAGTTGCTCTACCAGAAACTCGTAACAACCCTGTTGCTCTGGAATTTGTAGTAAGGAAGCAATAGTAGCCATTGCATCAGCTACTCTGTCATCCAACCTTGGTATTTGCTTGAAGGTGATGTGTACAAAATATTGCTTGAAGTCATCCACCATTCGCTTGTTTGGTTGCAGCTTTTCATCTTTTGTTTGATAATCGTTGTTGATTTGATTGACGACTAGTTGTGAATCTCTGTAGACTTTTAATTCTATGATTCTCCATTCTACGGCCATTTTGATGCCTATAACCAATGCCTCATATTTAGCCACATTATTTGTGCAAGGAAACATAAGCCTATATAATCTTGGTATAGTGTGTCCTTCAGGAGTGATGAATAAAATGCCAGCACCCTAGCCATGTCGTGTGTAGGACCCATCAAAGTACAAGGTCCATTGTGTGGTAGAAATAGCCAGTACATCCTTGTCCGAAAAATTGATCTCCATAGTTTGTTTTCTAGGTAGTGGTGCTTCAGCCAGTTGATCTGCAATTACTTGTCCTTTGATAGCTCTTCGTTCTGTGTAGTGGATATCAAATTCACTGAGAATCATGACCCATTTAGCCAATCGGCCTGTAAGAGCGGCTTTGCTGAGTAGGTATTTGAGAGGACCAATTTTTGCAACTAGCTTAATTGTGTGTGCTAGCATGTAATGTTAGAATTTTTGAGAGGTGAATACTACTGTTAGACAAGCCTTCTCAATAAATGAATAGTTTAATTCATATCCGTTCAATGTCCTGCTAACGTAGTATATAGCTTGTTCCTTGCTTTGGTGATCTTCTTGTGCTAACAATGCCCCCAATGATATATCTGTTGTTGAAATGTAGAGAATGAGCGGCTTCCCGACTATTGGTGGTACTAGAACTGGTGGGTTCATTAGATATTGTTTGATTTGATAGAAAGATTCTACACATTTGGCTTCCCATCTAAATGGTACATTTTTATGTAGCAAATGATTGAATGGTAGACTTTTATCTGCTAGTTGAGCGATAAATCACCTGATTGATTGGAGTCGTCCTTGTAGAGATCTGAGCTGACTAATGTTCTTTGGTGGTGGCATCTCCATAATGGCTTGTACCTTTGCTAGATCCACTTCAATACCTTTAGCTGAAACTATGTAGCCTAGTAACTTTCCTGATGTAACCCCGAAGACACACTTCTTAGGGTTGAGCCTGACTTGGAATTTCTCCAATTGATCAAAAATCTTTTCGAAGATGCTTAGGTGTTCTGCTCTAGTGAAGGATTTAGCTAGTAAATCATCCACATAGTCTTCCATGAAGGTATGCATCATGTCATGAAAGATTGTTGTCATTGCTCGTTGATAAGTTGCGCCCACATTCTTCAAGCCAAAGGGCATAACATTCTAACACTACGTTCCCCATAGATAGGTAAACAATGTTCTCTCTTGATCCTTTGGGGCTATCTTGATTTGATTATAGCCTGAAAAACCATCCATTAGTGGTAGCATTGCATGGCCTTCTATGAGGTCTACAATTATGTCGATACTGGGCAAAGGAAAGTCATCCTTTGGACAAGCTTTGTTGACATCTCGAAAATCAGTGCATATTCTGATACTGCCATCAGGCTTTGATATTGGTACAATGTTGAAGATCCATTCAGCATAGTCAATGGGTCGAATAAATCTGACATCTAATAGTTTCTTTAGTTTAGTTTTGACCATGAGTGCTACCTGTGGATTCATCTTTCTCAGTTTCTGCTTGACTAGTTTAGCTCCTTGAGTAATGTACACATGATGCATGATTAATTGTGGATAAATTCTAGGCATATCGGCATATGACCAAGCAAAGTTGATTTGATTTTCTTTAAAAAAATTGACAAATTTTGCTCTTTCGTCTTTTGTTAAAGATTCTGCCAGATGTATGTTTTTGGCTGCTTCTGTAGTACCAATGTTGATGGATTGAGTTGGCTCAATCAATATGGGTGATCGTTCCTAGTAATGCTCTGGTAGAGTGTCAAGTCTCCCATCGTTAGGTGCCTTAAAAAGGTTTTCACCCTTAGATGCATCCTTTATTTTTACTTTTTTGTGATCCATTGCTGCCAGTAACTCGTTTTCAACAATAGATCCGTTATTTGATTCATTTTTGCAACTGAGAGACTTGGCACTCCCTCGATTGTAGACGTCGTTACTCTGTTTACTGGTAGAGTCTGTTTCCAGGTTAATGGTACATAAGTAATGGATGATGGATTCATGATTTGGGAAAATTGGTATATCATGAATTTCAGGTTCATCCTAGTCAATGAGGTCAGGAAAGATGAGTGCTAAAGAGTCGTTAGGTGGATCAAGTTCAACTGTGGTAAGTGTCAGGATGGAGGTTTCATTGTGATTTGACTAGGTTTTAAAGAGTTCAAGGATTTTGTCGAGGTCTTCGATGGTATCATTCTCCGTGTAGACTTATTCATAATGACGCTGCTCATTTTCCTTGGCGTCATAGATATTTCGTGGACCAAATTCAAGTGGTCCATATTCTGTGTTGTGTGCTGCTTGAGAAATGGGTGTATGACTGTCCTTTGCACAAATATCTTCAGCAGCATTAGAACAATTGCCCCATTCATATTCATTAGAATCAGTCTCAAAGTCAGTATCCTAGATTCTATCAGTGTTGTGAACTGGTATGTTGTAGGGTGAGAATAGGTTTTTGATGAGGAATAATACCTTTAGGAGGTGATTCCTCTTTGCTAGATATGAGTCCTTGAAGATGATGGACCTCTGTACAAGGTGTTGCTTTCTTTGGACTAATGGTATTCTCTTGATGGTTCTTGTGTTCTTGATGTTCACGTTCCTTACGTATGTTCTTTATTGATGCAAATAGTGCCTCCTACCATGAGTCTTCCTGGTACTTCTTCTTGGCTTTCCATTGAGGTTTTTGATATTTGCATGGTGCCTTCTTTGGTAGGAGAGTGAGCTCAAAGCCCAATCCCTTTTTGTCTTTACTAAATTGTGAAGGAAGATCTAATAGTTCTGTGACGCCTTCTTGATGCTTGCCAATAGGTCCTTTGCCATTGTATCTCATTTGCTGCATGATTAAGTAACCTTTCCCATACAAATGTGTTGGTATAGCTACTTCCATAGTAGCTGCTCTGTCTTCTTCTTCTTCATCCTTGTATAACCAGCTAAGGATGTCTTTTTTCTTTGATTCATATGCTAGAGTGTCGAGTTGGATGAATGTACCATCAAACTTGGTGATGGGCTGAGTTGCTTGATGTGTAGATGTTGTAGGTAATCCATGAGATCTAGGTGATGTTGGTAAGTTAGCCAAACACATGGGTTCCAAAGAGTATTCCCCCATTCCTTGTTCTTTGATTGTTAGTTTTTGCATGAAATCTCTAGACTTTTCCTGTTGAAGATCTGGTGCTAAGGAATTTTGCTTTTCTCTATTATGTGGAACCAAGCTATCCTGGGCTGCCCCCATTGCATTACAATGTTGAAATGGATTGTGATCAGCTGATATGGAAACCTCTTGGCCATTATAGGGAAATTTGACACATTGGTGATACATAGAAGGTACTGCTTGCATTTCATGTATCCAAGGTCGACCAAATAAGATATTGTATGTGAGGTCTATGTTTAAGACCTGGCATATAGTATCCTTTTGTATCGGTCCTACCTATATAGGTAACATCATGGTTCCTTTAGATGATCTTTCTTCATCATCATATGCCTTTATGGTGATCTTCTTGCGTGGATCAATAGACTCTTCAGAGAAGCCTAATGCAGGGATAAGTTTTAAGGTACAAATATTAAGTCCAACTCCTCCATCTATCAATACTCATTTTACTCAGTGTTTATAGACTATTACTTCAATATGGAGAGGAGTATTATGTGGATGGCTCAATGAAATATTATCATGCTCAGAAAAAGTGAGAATATGAGGCCTTGTCATATGAGTGACCATGGCTTGGAATTTGTCAGCATCCAGATCTTGAGGCACATTCGTTTCTAATAATGCTTGTTCCAATATGTCTTTGTGTTTTGGTGAAAGTTTTAGCAGTTTTAGAATAGATATTTGAGCGGGAGTTTTGCGCAGTTGGCTGACTAGATCATATTGAATTTTGGGTACGACATTTATTGTTGACGTATGTCCCTTCAAGACATATTTTTGAGCTCTGGTTGTTATGTTGACAGATTTATGTTCATGTTGATCTCAGATGGTGATGATGTTTACTTGATTGTCTATAGATGATATATGATTGATAGTGTTATTGTAGATGTGATTGATACAAGCCCCACGTGTATCATTTGAGGTTGAAGCTCCATCTTTGTTGTAGTTTGGAAGAGGATTCTTAAAAGCTCCATGGTCACTGTTTGTCTTGAGACCATCAACTGTTAAATCACCTCTATCAATCATGTCCTGGACAATGTTCTTCAGTCTCATGCAATGATTTGTTTGATGACCTTTGTTGCGATGAAAATCACAAAAGTGCGAGTCATTCCACCAGGGTGGTTTGATTTGTGGTTCATAGTTGTTGATTGCTGGTAATGAGATAATTTTGTTTGCCAGGAGTTCTCTGAATGCTAACTCCAGTGATTGTCCCAATAGTGTGTAGACACGTTTTTGAAAATTGTTGGTGTTACCTCATGAATTGTTATTAGGACCTTGATTGTGTGATTGTTTTGAGCATTGTTTGATAGTTCTGATACTTAATAAAAGTACAGATCCAATAGCCAACAAGATGAGAGGGAGCGGGGGTGAATCATACAAACTTAATCATCCACAAAAACATCAGATTCAACCTCGGTAACATATATATATCAGCAATATAACCAAAACTGTTAAACATGCAAACTCAAAAGCATATGAACAATATAAACCTCATAACACTAGATTTAACATGGAAACCCAAATAGGGAAAAACCACTGTGGGATTTCGGACCCACTAAGAAATATACTCTTCTAGAGTATGCTCGGTTAAAAGAAAATCCTGTTAAAGATTACAAACACATTGCTGGATGTGACCCGGTTAAGGGGTTAGAAGTGACCTTGTTAAAGGATTTCAAACACTCAATCAGAATGTCACCTTGCTAGAGGGTTTACATATAAGACTGTTAAGTCCACTCGGTTAAGAGATTTTCTGTCACTTTCACAAAATAACAGTAATACAAATCTATCTGCAACTTCAAATCTAAAATGCTAAAGCAAATTCTTATTTGTTCAATACAATCTAGACATAGAACTAATCTTGTCCATCTGCTGGGCTTCTATACTCTGTTATTCTAATAGGTCTTCAAGCTTCTGTGCTCGGTAATCACTATGTAGCATTCCTGTGCATACACTTGCCATCATCCATTGTTTATCAACAATTTCCTATTTATAAACAATTAGATAACCGCTTAATCTCCTTGATCACATTTCCCATGATCAATCATAGCCATCAGATCTTCAATCTTGTTCAAGTTCAATGCATCTTTTGATCTGCAAATGTTTTACCCCACCTTGGAACTTGTATACTAGTCTTGGAACTTGTACTAGGGTACTGCGGTTCAATCTGAGCTGTAGATCTTCATGCCGACTTTTGATTGCCTTAGATTTGTTAACAAACTTCTTCCATGGCTTACCAATCATTTAATCCACTCCAGCTCATCAGCTTCCTTCATTAAATACCACATGTAAACATTTAATGCATTCTGTTATAGCTTAGTTACAACTCGGTAACAACTCGGTGAATACTAAACTTCACTCGGTAGACATTCCACCTTCATCAACCGATAGCGATAACCTTAGGGTTTACTGACTAGGTTCCTTAGGGTTTACCGACTAGGTTCTTTGGTTGATAACATAGTATAGTATTAACCTTTACAATTTACAACATATGTATGATGTTAAAACAATCTAAAACATCATGATCTCATCATTGTCTGACTCGGTAGTAGTTGCCCATTGAATACCTTATTCATCCCCTTATTCATCATATTCTTTCTTGTGTCTTTCACCGACATCTTTATAATCTTCATATCATACTTCTCAAGATATGGCAACATCATACTGAATTAGAAAATCAATTTCTTGACATCAATGACACAATAATAATATCAAGATAGTAAAACATCTTTTATCAGTTATATCCATAATCATCAACAACCTTCTCAATATCCTTATAAAATGCCAACAATCTTTCATTGTCTGTTATAATGCAATATTGCCAACAATCTCCCCCTTTGGCATTGATGGCAAAACCAATTGATTTGACCTTAAAAGATGCAGATTGCTGTGATTCTGAAACACTGAAATGCTCTCCCCCATACATTAGACTTCTCCTCATTTCTGTCTTCTTTCCAATCTGTAGTTTTCTCATAGTCTTCTCCTCTGATAGGTCTTCTCTCAGTTGTCTCTTCTTCATAGTAGTCTTCTCCCCTTTGTAGGTCTTCTCCCCCTTTGACAACAATGACAAAAAGTAAAGAACTAAAACATAATTTTTTTCTGTGAGAAGTTATTTCCTACTGTTGTGTATCAACTGAGTCTCGGTCAGAGCATTTGTCTTCAATTCCTATTCCCTATAATATTTCCTGTATTATGTCCTGTACACTTTTAGAAAACATCCTAAAGTGTATAACTCAACATCAACTCCCAAAAGATATTCATTAGAGTCATCGGATTGATGCTTTCACTGAACTCGATCAGTGAGTAAAAGATAGGGGTAGGACCCCTAACTTACTTCTGAGATATTCAAAAGTGTCCTTTGGTAGTGGCTTGGTGAAGATATCTGCTATTTGTGCCTTTGTGCTAACATATTCCAACACCACTTTCTTCTCTTGAGCTTCTTCTCTAAGATAATGATATTTGATAGATATGTGCTTTGTCTTAGAGTGCATAACAGGATTCTTTGAAATATTAATGGCACTAGTATTATCACAGAATATAGTTACTGGCTCGGTAACTCTTTCATTTATACCTTCCAATAGTTTTTTGATCCATGCAATGTTGGTACAATTCAATGTTGCAGCAACATATTCAGCTTCTGCTGTTGACTGTGAAACACATCCTTGTTTCTTGCTAAGCCAACTCACTAGTCTTTCTCCTAAAAAGAAAGCTCCTCCACTTGTGCTTTTCCTGTCATCAATGTTGCCTACCCAATCAACATCAGTATAAACTTTTAAATCAAAATCATTTCCTTTCTAATATACTAAGCCATAATCTTCTGTGCCTTTCAAGTATCTAAAAATTCTTTTGATTGTTGTCATGTGTGTTTCCTTAGGATCTGCAGAGAATCTTGCAACTATACCTACTGCATGTGCTATATCTTGTCTACTGTGAACAACATATTGTAGTTTTCCAATCATGGATCGGTAGAGTGTCTCATCAATAGATGCAAATTCATCATTCTTTGATAATTTGCAGTTGGTAGTCATAGGAGTACTTACTGGTTTTGAATCATCCATTCCAAATTTCTTCAATATTTCCTTTATGTACTTGGATTGAGTAATGCAAATCTCATTTTTCATTTGTAGTATATGTAAACCTATAAAATACTTTATCTCACCAATTAATGACATCTCAAATTCTTTGCTCATTTCATTTCCAAAGTTCTTGCATAAAGAGTCATTTCCACAAAATATAATATCATCAACAAA
The DNA here is from genome assembly GCF_030272615.1 of Cryptomeria japonica. NCBI lineage: Eukaryota > Viridiplantae > Streptophyta > Pinopsida > Cupressales > Cupressaceae > Cryptomeria > Cryptomeria japonica. The sequence goes on from NC_081414.1 coordinate 242,626,713, forward strand.
TATGGCTGAGATCAGTATTCCATTTTCATCATTCTTCATGTACATGTTACTATTCTCACTTGTCCTTATAAAACCAATCTTAATCAAATAAGAGTTCAATCTTTCATACCATGCTCTTGGTGCTTGTTTCAAACCATATAAAGCTTTGTTCAGTTTACATACTTGATCTTTATTATTGTATTCAACAAATCCTTCAGGTTGTTCAATGAAAACTTCTTCTTCTAATATTCCATTTAGAAATGCAGATTTGACATCCATTTGATATATCTTGAAGTTCTTGAAAGCAGCATAGGCCAACAGTGTTCTAACTCCTTCAAGTCTAGCAATAGTTGCAAAAGTTTCACCATAATCAATTCCTTCTTCTTGAGCATAACCTTTGCAAACTAGTCTTGCTTTGTTTCGAATGACTTCACCCTTTTCATTTAGCTTGTTTCTGAAAATCCACTTTGTATTGATTACATTTTTGTCCTTCGGTCTTGGGATTAGTGTCCATGTGTCATTCTTCTTGATTTGATCAATCTCTTCTGTCATAGCATTTACCCAATCTTCATTGTTAAATGCCTCTTTTACTATTCTCGGTTCAAATTCAGATATCAAGCATGTGTTCTGTCTCAGTTTGTTCCTTGTCATGACTGGATCATCCTTATCTCCTATAATCTAACTTGGTGTGTGATGTCTTCTGACATATTTGGCTAATACAGGCTTGGTAGGCTCTGTATGATCTTCTTCATCACTTGGTAACTGGATATTCTCTTCATTTTCTGCAACAGTCTTCTCGGTAGGACTTCTCGGTTGAACATAGACAAATTCATCATAGTCTTCTGGTTCCTTGGAATTTCCTTCATCATTTCTTTCTGCAAATTCATCACTTTTCACATTTGCACTTTCTACTATTTTGTTAGATGATTTGATCAGACATTTAAATGCTTTGCTTCTAGAAGAGTAACCTAGAAACATTCCTTCTTCACTTTTTTGATCAAACTTGCCATTTTTATCATCTTTATGAACATATCATCTACTTCCAAAGATTTTAAAATAACTTACATTAGGTTTCTTATCATACCAGATTTCATATGGTGTCTTCAAAGTACCTTTCTTCAATTGTACTCGGTTCAAGGTGTAAACTGCTGTGCTTATTTCTTCTCTCCAAAATGTTTGTGGCACCTTCTTTTCAATCATCAGTGTTCTAGCACAATCCACAATAGATCTGTTTCTTCTTTCAGCTATTCCATTCTGCTATGGAGTTCTCAGTGCAGAGACTTGTCTTTTAATACCATGATCATTGCAAAATAAGTTGAACTCATCAGATGTGAACTTTCCTCCTCTATCTGATCTAAGACATTTCAATTGTCTTTCTGTTTCATTTTCAACTTTTGCCTTGTACCATTTAAACATTTGAAAAGCTTCTGATTTTTCTTTTAAAAACATTATTGACATCATCCTTGAATAGTCATCCACAAATAATATGAAATATTTATCACCATAATAACTTTGAACTTTCATAGGACCACAAAGATCGGTGTGCACTAGGTCTAAAATTCCCTTAGAAGTGTAAGACTTACTTGTAAAGCTTGATCTTGTCATCTTACCCATTTGGCATCCTCGACACATAGCATTCTTAGGTTTTTCAAGACTCGGTAGACCTCTTACTCTATGCTTCTTACTTATTTTGATCAGATTATCAAAATTGACATGACAAAACCTTTTATGCCATAACCAGGTATCATCAATCTTTGCATGCAAACACTTATTCTGAGTTGAGTCAAGGTGAAATGTATTACCTTTTGTTTGTGTCTCGGTAGCAGCTAACTTTCCATTTTTGTCATGAACTTTGATAATTCCTTTATGAAATTCTATTCGGTAACCTATGTTGTTTAGCTGTGCTACACTCAACGAATTGTATTTCAAACCTTCAACCCAATAAACATCATTGCACCTTGCATTATCAAGAAGTGTTATAGATCCTTTACCTCTTACCGGACATGGTGCATCATTACCAAATCTAGCATAGCCTCCATCATAATCTTCTAGTATAACAAACTTGTGTTTATCTCCTGTCATATGATGTGAGCATCCACTATCTATAATCCAAGAATCATTAGTGTTTATGTGAGATATTAGGGCTTTTTCTTCATACCTTTCTTCATCTGATCCATCCTTGATAGCCACATAAACTACTTCCTCTGTATCAGTCTCATCTGATTTGTCATCGTTAGATTCCTCATCAGCTATTAAGCATGTCTTTCTATCTCTTCTTCTGAAGTCCTGGTGTCCTCTGTAATGATTATCTTTCTGTCTATCATCTCGGTAATCTCTTCTTTCAATAAAATATTTGTCAGGATAGTTAGAAGCCATATGTCCTATCTTATCACAATTGAAACATTTCAAAGGTAGTTTTCCTTTATACTTACCTTTGCCTCTCGGTAACCTTTTGGCTAATAGTGCTTCAAACTCTTCTTGCTTTCTGATTTCTTCATACAGTTTGTGTACTTCTTCCATGTTCTTCCAAAATCTTTCACTTGCTCCACTATGATCTCCTTCAAAGTACTTATACTTTCTTTCATTGTAATCATTAGATTCATCAAGATGAAAAGAACTAAATTTAGACTCAACTTTATTTACCGAAGATCCACTATTATCAAAATTACTTAACTCAAATGCATGTAGCTTACCAATAGTAGCATCTAAAGAAACTAGCATATTAGGTACAGACCTCAATTCATTGATTGCAGAGACTCCGATTGCATAAGCTAGTAGAAGGGTTCTCAACAACTTACTTGTTATATCCTTTTCTTCAATAGTTCCACCCGCTCCTTTGATTTGATTGACAATCTCCTTTAGTCTTGTACTGTACTGAGTTATGTTCTCCCCTTCATTCATCCTCATAGATTCAAGTTGTCCTCTCAGACTGTCTACTTTTTCTCTTTGAACATGTTCATCTCCTCCATATACTGATATGAGCTTATCCCACATTGCCTTTGCATCATTGCAGCCTTCTAGATCATTAAACTCTGAATCGGTCAATGCAGATGTTATTTCAATCATTTCTTGAATATGTTCTTGCTTTGCCCTTATCAATGGATAGGTGCTCGGTGCAACAAAATCATTCTTCAGATAGTATATAGCATATTCTCCAGCTCCTGATAGATGTAGCTTCCTCCTTTTCTGCCATGTAGAGAAACTTGACTTGTTCAGCTTCGGTGCATCCCTCTTATACATCTTTGGATCTTTAATTCAAGTGCCTTTAAACTTTCCTTCCGGAGTCCAAAGCTCTGATACCAATTGATAGTTTTGATACTTAATATAAGTACAGATCCAATAGCCAACAAGATGAGAGGGGGGGGGGTGAATCATACAAACTTAATCATCCATAAAAACATCAGATTCAACCTCGATAACATATATATATCAGCAATATAAGCAAAACTGTTAAACATGCAAACTCAAAAGCATATGAACAATATAAACCTCATAACACCAGATTTAACGTGGAAACCCAAATAGGGAAAAATCGCTATGGGATTTCGGACCCACTAAGAAATATACTCTTCTAGAGTATGCTCGGTTAAAAGCAAATCCTATTAAAGATTACAAACACATTGCTAGATGTGACCTGGTTAAGGGATTTCCCTTAGATCTGTTAGGATCTTCACTTTGTTAGAAGTGACCTTGTTAAAGGATTTCAAACACTCAATCAGAATGTCACCTTGCTAGAGGGTTTACATATAAGACCGTTAAGTCCACACGGTTAAGAGATTTTCTGTCACTTTCACAAAATAATAGTAATACATATCTATCTGCAACTTCACATCTAAAATGCTAAAGCAGATTCTTATTTGTTCAATACAATCTAGACATAGAACTAATCTTGTCTATCTGTTGGGCTTCTATACTTTGTTATTCTAACAGGTCTTCAAGCTTCTGTGCTCGGTAATCACTATGTAGCATCCCTATGCATACACTTGCCCGCATCCTTTGTTTATCAACAATTTCCTATTTATAAACAATTAGATAACCGCTTAATCTCCTTGATCACATTTCCCATGATCAATCATAGCCATCAGATCTTCAATCTTGTCTAGGTTCAATGCATCTTTCGATCTGAAAATGTTTTACCCCTCCTTGGAACTTGCATACTAGTCTTGGAACTTGTACCAGGGTATTGCGGTTCAATCTGAGCTGTAGATCTTCATGCTGACTTTTCATTGCCTTAGATTTGTTAACAAACTTCTTCCATGGCTTACCAATCATTTAATCCACTCTAGCTCATCAGCTTCCTTCATTAAATACCGCATGTAAACATTTAATGCATTTTTTTATAGCTCAGTTACAACTCAGTAACAATTCGGTGAATACTAAACTTCACTCGGTAGACATTCTGCCTTCATTAATCGATAGCGATAACCTTAGGGTTTACCGACTAGGTTCCTTAGGGTTTACCGACTAGGTTCTTTGGTTGATAACATAGTATAGTATTAACCTTTACAATTTACAACATATGTATGATGTTAAAACAATCTAAAACATCCTAATCTCATCATTGTTTGACTCGATAGTAGTTGCCCATTGAATACCTTATTCATCCCTTTATTCATCATATTCTTTCCTGTGTCTTTCACCGACATCTTTATAATCTTCATATCATACTTCTCAAGATATGGCAACATCATACTGAATTAGAAAATCAATTTCTTGACATCAATGACAAAATAATAATATCAAGACAGTAAAACATCTTTAATCAATTATATCCATAATCATCAACAACCTTCTCAATATCCTTATAAAATGCCAACAATCTTTCATTGTCTATTATAATGCAATATTGCCAACATTGTTGGCATTGTTGGTGTTGTATTGGCCTTGATTGGTATTCGGTGCGTAAGTGTTAGTGTCTGGGTTAGTACCTTTGGGATTCTTTGTAGCTTGAGGATTTCCTGATAATGCAAGCACGGGCTGCTTAGATTTTGGATCATGTGATTCATCGCCTCCTTTGTTTCCATTGTTTTTGTTTCTAGTCCAACATCTGGATTTGTCCAAATTGTTGTTGTTTTGATTATTGTAGTTTGATGAACTTGTTCCTTCTTTGAAGAATTTTAGCGTTCCTTTCTTGACACATGCTTCTTCTACTTGAATGCCATTTTCAATTAATTTAGCGAAAGATGGTATGCATTAGAGTTTGAGCCTGTAACTCATCTCACCATTCAAGTTGTCGTTGAAAATTTCCATTTTCTCCTTTTCAGGGATATCTCGGGGATATCTTGAAACCATACGCCGCCAACGTTGAAGGAATACCATGAATGTTTCATTGTTTTTCTATTTGGTGTTATAGACGTCTAGCATGGTGATAACATGTTGAATGTTATAGGAATATTGAGTTATGAATTTGTTGACGAGTTCATTGAATGATCTGACAGGAGGTGTGATTTTAGATAGCCATTCCATTGTTTGTCCCCCCAAGCTTCTTGGGAATAACCTCATCAAATAGGTGTCATCATGAGCAAATTCAAGACTCATTGTGCAGAATTCTTGAACATGATCACGAGGATCACTTTTCCCATCGTTCTTGTCAAATTTGGGAACATCTAAGTTTGGAGGAAAAGGCATCATGTTCAATCTTCGATCAAACGAATAAGAATAAATTTCATTTAATGAATACTGTACTATTGTCCCTTATTGCATGTCTTGCATTTGTTTTTGTAACATTTGCATTTGTTGAGTAAGGGCCATCAAAGGTGCATTATTTTGCTGAGGGAGGAATTCTTCCCTTGCATTTGTTCTAGGTTGAAATGGTGTATGGAATGGTATGTTTTGCTTGGGGATGCCTTGCTCAGGCAAGTTTTGTTCTAGTATATTTTGTTCAGGATCGTGAGCTTCTTCTTCTCTTTGTCTCTCTTGATATTCATAATGTCAAGAGCCAGTTCTAAAAATGTCTGTGTCGAAGTCCTCCAGAAGTTTAACTCCTTTTCTTGTGAGCATGAGCAAATATTTTTCTTTGTCATTTTCTATGAGTCTTTCGACAAGTTTCTGAAATGAAGCGCTTTCTTGACATTTTTGAAGAAGTTCTTCAGAAATTTTAGTGTCCTCTAGGTGTGGACCTTCAAAAGGATTAGATAACCTTCAATTCATGCTTGATTCTAGTGATGTTTTGCTTTGTTTGTTTTGTTGAGAGCGAGTAACAGTAGGCATCTAGTAGAAACTTTCTATGATAAAGGGGATAAAATCCTCTTCGATATGTTGTTTAGGGGTTGGTGGTTCAAATCAGGGTATGTTGTAAGTGATGCATTCATCAGGAAAGAATTCTGGATTGATCTTTCCTCCACGATTGATTTTTTGATTGAACGCAAATTTTTGACAGAATGCTCTAGTCTTCAAAGATTCTTTGTCAAATTCATTTGATTTGTTCTGAATATAGAGTTGTACATGATGAAGGAATGTTCGATGAGATTTGAAGAGTTGACGATTGATGTATAAAAACTTATTTCATTTGGCAAATTTTGAAGAACTTGGTTGTTGTTTCTTCAACTTAGTGCTATGATAAATATTCTTTCTTCTCAGAATATGAGGATTAGTCATTCACAAGCGATCAATGGTTTCCTTTGAGTTGTTTTGGATTCAGTTTATCTTGTTTTGGAAACCTAAGTTTTACTTTATCAAAATGAAGGTTTAGATGCCCCCTCACGACAAAGTGTGTCAAATGATATGGAATAGAGCTTTCCTGATATGGAAACTCAATTTGACAACTTGAAGTTTTAAAACAAGTGTGTTTTTGGGATAAAATCCGTGAGATAAAAAGGACCTATTTGCCACTTGTGATGATGTTTCCTGATTTTGATTGGATAGATATGTTTATTGTGTGACTAGTTTTCAGATTCTAGACAACTTTTGTTTGATTAGACACTTGCTTTAGAAATAGCTTTCAATTCTCTGTTTTTGGTATTCTGATTTGATGAAGTGCAGGCTGATGAAAGGAGGTTTCCGAAAATGCTTTCAAAATTTTCCAATTTTACCTTTGTTTTGCCTTCTATTTTTCTGGTTTTGACCACGCACTGAAATAGAGACTCTATGTGCTACCGAATGTTCTATACGTACTAGAGAAAATACTCCACGCGCTATGCTGCCCCCTGCTACGCGCTAACTGGTTTCACTAGTTAAATTTGTTTTCTCTAGTTTTCAAAAGATTATGCGCTAATGTGAGCCACTGACACGCTACTGCTTATACTCTACGTGCTGAAGGTTGACTGTCACGCGCTAAGTTGATGGTTCCACGCACTAAGCTATTTTTAGAACGCACTAACTGTATTTGTTGGTTTTAGCTGTTGGTGAAGTTCTTCTGTTAAGACTTTACGTGCTAAAGGTAAAGTTATATGTGCTAAAATATGTTTGCTACACGCTAAGATGTTGCTCTTACTCGCTAAATTGCCCTGACTTGATTGTTTTCTCCAATTTTGGAACTTTGTTTTAAGTTTTCAGTGATGATAGATGATTTCTTGAAGCAATAAATGAAAACAGAACATCAAAGAAGTAACCATTTTTTCTTAAACTAAACAATAAGTGTATGTTCTATGAGGATGTATTCAAATCCCCAATGTTTCAACAAGTTTGGATACAAAGAATACACTTCAAAAAGACTCTTTATTCAAGGGTCATAAGTAATACCATAGCCCACTAGTCTCGATACTCCGTCAGCTCAAACAACCATGTCACCCCCTAGAGGGCACCCATTTTTTTGCTTTTTGCCAGAAATTAACTCAAAGTGAATTGCTTCACAATTGAGTAGTTATCTTGGGAGATATATGGTGAGTGATCTTGGGGGTGGATTCTTCCCCACCCTTGCACTATGATATTACAAATGTCTGGTTACTGACTCGGCTCAAATTTTCTAATGCTAAGGTTCATAATCAAGCTTCATGTTCGGTCGTCAGTGATAAACTCCTTCAGGAGGCTTCCCAACCTTTAGAACAAAGGCTTTACATATCTCAAGGATACTGGGGGAAGGCTAATTGCTGCGTGCAACCGTTGAAAAGGACTTTTGTCACTTTCCACATTTGATTATAGTGGGTTGGAACACTCGGCGTCAAAGTCGTTTCCCACTTAGGTCGTTCCCTTCACACTGGCCAAAAATGGCTTTAAGAGTTTTTCAACCCCTCAGGAAGGCAGGCTTGCTAAAGGATTGAAATGTTGTATGACTGAAAGCATAAGAGTAGTTTGGCTTTTTGATCACCCAGTTAAGGGGAGAGCATATACCTTCTACTTTCGAGACAAGGAAAACAAGGTTCTTTTTACCTTTCAAGTCAATGATTTTCTAAGATCTATATATGGAGATGTTGCTCCATGAAAACATGGTGTTTCTTTTATTTCCTTCAAAGCAATGATTTTCTAATCTAGGAAAAGGACCAGGTCAACAAAGTAAACTTCGATGTTTGGTCAAAAAAAGAAATCGATCCAAAGGGGAAGACCTTCCCTCTTTGATTGTGAACAAAGTTTTTAAAGTGTGGTTCTTTTTCCTTGCAAAATGTAAAACTGATCCTTTTATGCACCAAAGGATGGTGAGATTCTTTTTAGCCCTTGCTTGTAGAAATAAAAGATTGTTTTGTTCCTTTTAGAACTCAAATTGAAAATTTTCTCTCCTAGAACAAGATTGTTTTTGTGGTTCCTTTTATAGTGTAAAATAAGGTGTGTTAAATTTTATCCAACAAGAATTAAAAAGACTCTAAATTTTAACTAACTTAGCTAAGTTAGCAAAGATTTAAATTGCTTGTAATTCTTCTAATAAAACTAATCTCCATCTGCAAGAAACTGCCAAAATCCTACAAAATATCAATTAGATAGTTAGAAAATCTGGGATTTGGTGGACTTTTACAAGTCTAAACTTAAGTTCGGTTACAATTTTATTTTTATTTTCCCTCTATGATGCACTATAGAACAAACTGTACGTGCTATAGGATGACTGTGTTGCACTATCGGACAAACCCGATGTGCTAAGCTGTTTTCCGGATGCGTTGGTCTATTTTTTCCTCCACGTCGAGACCTACAGGAAAAGATTAGTGGCAGTTATGCGCTAAGTTAAGGACTTCACATGCTAAACAATGTACATGATGCGCTATAATGTTAACTAGATGCGCTAAGGGATGTTCCCCACGCGTTGATTCCTGTTCCCTGCGTACCTATAAAAGTGCTTATTTTTTAAAACTGATTTAATTAATGGGGTAGAGCCCCAAGGTGGGCACCAGAAATGTATGTGGGAAAAGCGGATCAATGAAACTCAAAAATGTGAAAAGTGGAGCTCAAAGAGGCTTCCTCACACACCCACATGACTTCTTGGTACAAGTTATGGAGTCATGAAGGATGACTCAACTTCCCAAGGTTGGTTCCATGGTTCTCTATCTCACAAGGTCCCTCAAACCAATGCCTTTGCGCTCAAATCACTGAGAAAAGTGGTTTAGGGATGACAAATGCAAGAACAAGGGATGCTTTTGATTTGATTTAGTATGAATGCATTCCTATCTATGCTTGATTCTACAAGATGCAATAAACTAGATTATAATATGGCAAGGCTAGCACAAATACTATCCTAACATGATATACTAGTCTAACATGTATTTCTTATGATAATGGAAATGTTTCTTAAAATGCTTATTAAGATGTTTCCTATTCAAAGAGAGGTTAAAATGGTAGATTAAAATGACTATAGCTTAGATGCATGAAACTTGAATCTCTAGATCTTTAAAATGGAGGAAGGAGAGCTCTATTTATAGCAAAAATAGGGCAATGGATGGTCGAGATTGAAAGAGTTAATCAAGGGTTAGGATTAAAAGTTGTCAATCCATGTTTACAATTTTCACCAATGAAATGGTGACAATTGTCAACATAAGGTTGGTTGAGAGGATAGGTAGGAAGCATTAAATGCTTGAGAAGACCGCATGGTTACCCTAGGAGGTAAGGGTTAAGGTTAGGTCAAGGTTATCCATTGGATAAAGCTTTTACCCAAAGGATAAACTCTTGTGCAAAGGTTAAAAGGATAACCATGGTCAAAGCAATAAATTCTTGATGAGACCCTTGGGGTAGATGGAGGTTAAGTTAGACAAAAAGTCTCTAACCATGCCACTAAGGGTTAGTTAACCATTAATGGTTTGAAGACTTTGGGGACAAATTTGTAAGAGTCCTTCCAAATTAGGGGGCATTCAACAAGTTATCTTGTTGAATGGATAAAGTCTTTATTGCTTTTGGAAGACTTTCCTCCAAATATGAGAAGTGACCTCCTCAAATTTAGGGAAAGGGGATAATGAATGGGTTTCGATTAATTGATTAGGATTAGAAGAATCTAGAAGAATTTAGGAAGGGGATTTAGGATGAAAGTGGGAGATGTAGGAAAATGCAAGTGGGTGAGGACTAATAGGATTTATTTAAAATAAAATTAATTTATTTCAATTGGTTGTAACTTGGTAATTTGAATAAATTAGATTTATTCAATTTGGCAGGAAACTATTTAATTAAATGTAAATTTAATTAAATGGGCTAGAAGAGGGATTTTAATTAAATGTAAATTTAATTGAATGGCTTAGATATAATAAGAGTATATTAATTAGAATAATTTAAGAGCAATTAAATGAATAAAATTCAGTTAATTAATTATGCAACTTTTAGGTGTCTACACCCGTGAGTCATTTTTAACTCACGTGCCACGCGATTTCATCAAAATTCGATATCTAGTGTTTTGGCAAAAAATGGCTAAAAAATAGATTGAGAGGTAATAATTTTATCGTTTTCAATCATTTTCATTCATTTTTTGTATTTTTTGTTAATGTTTATTTGAATTTTCATTGAAAATATGGTTTTTTCATGAAAACTAGCTTTTTTAAAATCAAATACCTAATTGTTTATATTTGTTAACTAAATTTAATTGTTTGCATTCAATTAGGTTAAAAATGGGGGATAACAATGAAAACCCTGACCAAACACAACTGCAACAACCAAACCCTCATTTGCCAAACCTCCCCTCAATTCAGGATTTGAATGCACAAAATTTGAATGAATTGAGGGGGATTGCAAAAGTATATCGTAGGATCCCTCGTCTAAACCTAATGTTTGATCCTCTCACGTCGATCATAAAAAAGTATGGAAACCATGACTAAGGAGCACAATGCCGCCCTTTTGTGGCGAGATTCTATGAGGAAAAAATATGTAGATGGCTTGTCGTATAAGGATATCAAGGATCTCGAGATATCCAAAGCCGAAATCCCCGTAGTGGTCAGCCTGTAGATCCCAAAAAACCAAAACTTTCTATTTAATGGTGCACAAATTATGGGATTGTGAAAATTTTTTGGGATCGTTGGTGGATGGTTTTCCACAAACCACCCAACAACAATCTTGATATCCCCTTCTATTTCATAAAAAAATTGTATGCTGAGTTTATTTTAAACAAACATGTGAACTACTTTGACATCCAACCTTTCTAGGGTGTAGGTTTAGGTATGCTCCAAAATAGACTTGGGGCAGTCAGAGTAGTCCAGGGCCCATATGTCCCCCCTCCTCCTGTTGATCCCCCACCTGCAGTGCAGCATCCTGATATCATTTGTGAGGCAACTTCACGGGCCATATCGGCTATTCACTCTTTGAGTAGCCTTTTGGTTTCTTAGGTTGCGTCAGTAGCTCAGCCTACTCTTGATGGTAGCGGTGCATCCAATGCCATTGACACATCATCCTTAGCTCCACACATATGCGTGCCCCATAGTTGTGTCATGTGTGGGCATGTATGCTTGGGTCCAGTTGGATAGCTCGTTGATCTTCCCGTGGACAGTGCAGATTATGAGGTGCATGAGATGCATGATGCACCAGATGTTATTACATAGACTGGAGGATACCCTGGGGAGTCCTCACATGCTAGAGGTGAGGAGGCACCGTCATCATACATTGATGATGTAGTGGTAAGATTTGTATTTTCACAGTTCATGTTATATTTTAATTAAATATTTATAAATTAGATAATATTAAGTACTAATTTTATTTACATGGTCTATTTAATACTTGATGACCAAGGATGAGTTGAGACAGATTCAGGAGGGCACCTTGTCGGCCATTTCATTTGGCCTTGATAGCTTGACGGTACATATATTATTGCACCTAGTCGTTTATATTTTATTGTACATACATGCTCATCATTTATATTGGTATTTATTAAATTATGTAGTAACTTGCATGTATATCTTATTTTACTCTTGTAGGGCACAAGCAGCATGAGTGCGGGGCAGTGTGATTTAGGATCTGGTAGTGCAGCTAGAGACAAGGGAAAGGTAATTGAATGCAAATATGATTGAATGAATAATTTAAATAACTTATAGTGATTATACATGTCTAGACATAGATTGATAGTTTCATATACTTGTTGTGTATATATACAGAGAATTCTTGGCTTCACATCCTTGATGACTACACCCAGTATACCTGAAGAAGAAGAAGAGATGCCTCGAGTAGATGTGTGTTTATTTTATTTTTTGATTAGTAGATATAATTTGTTATTATCAGTGACAATTATATGCTAACTTGTATCAATGTCATGTTTCTGAACATATGTAGGTTGTGTATGAAAATATTCAAAACATACCTCCTCTACCGAAGACATACATCAAGAGTCCTGCAAAGTTGAAGAGAAAATGTGAAGATGAGGTAAACATGAATAGTTCAATTATAGTTCATTTTTATGTTAACTTTTCGAATGTGAATTATATAATATAACTAATATTAATTGTGGTTTGTTTTTCTTGTGCATGATCCTTCAAAGCCAAGAAGTGCAGCGAAGAGGATTGATTTTGATGATCCATCAGCAACTTAGGATGTTATAGATAGTTTTGGGATGCTTACATGTCTAGTTGGCATGTATATTTTGTATATGGACATACATTCACATATTTAGACATACATTCATGTATTTAGACATACATTTTATTTTAGTTGGCATTTATGCCATATTTGTGTATGGACATACATTTGTAATCATTTCATTTTTTATATATACAAAAGTTGATATTCGATCATATAAATTGTTGCTCATCTGTGTGTGGTGTTATCATGGAAATCTTTAATCTTCATTCCAATAATTAACAATGGTTAATAATGGCTATTTAATGAACAATACAATTCATTTCATTTCATTGTAAGTGTTATTTTTTATAATGAACAATATAATTCATTTAATGAACAATACAATAAAATTCATTTAATGAACAATACAATTCATTTAATCAACAATACAATACAATTCATTCAATGAACAATACAATTCATGAACAATACAATTCATTTAATGAACAATACAATACAATTCATTTAATGAACAATACTTGATACAATTCATTTATACCCTATGCATGGTCCTATTTTTCCCCCCACCTTGGTCGAATGCTCGGGGTTTTATTAGGGCAATAATTTTTTGGTTGGTGAAAAAATCATCAGTCTCACTCAATTGAATGTTGTCACATGGCCGATTTCTCGTTCTGCTCGTCGCGATGATGAACCGTCAGCTCCGACATGTCCAGTTAGGAATTATTACACTATGCATGCTCCTATTTTCCCCCCCACTTGATCCAACGCTCGGGGTCATACCCTACCGACGTCGTCCCTTGAGTGCCCTAAGTGCTCAAAATTGTCAAACGTTGACGGGCCCTAACTCAGAATCTGTGGCACCTGTGAATGATCCATTTGAACCTACGAGGCCATGAGAGGGGTCCCTACAAAATCCTATCTCATTTTTTCAAGTTTCCCTATGGTTTTATTAGGGCAACAATTTTTCTGTTGGCAAAAAAATCGTCAGTCTCACTCAATCGAATGTTGTCACATGGCCAATTTCTCGTTCTGCTCATCGTGATGATGAACTGTCAGCTCTGACATGTCTAGTTAGGCATTATTACCCTACGCATGCTCCTATTTCCCCCCCCACTTGATCCAACACTCGAGGTCATACCCTACTGGCGTTGTCCCTTGAGCGCCCTAAGTGCTCAAAATTATCAAACTTTGACGGGCCCTAACTTGGAATCCGTGGCACCTGTGAATGATCTGTTTGAACCTACAGGGCCATGAGAGGGGTCCCTACAAAAGCCTAGCTTGGTTTTTTCAAGTTTCCCTACGGTTTTACTAGGGAAACAATTTTTTGGTTGGCAAAAAAATCATCAATCTCACTCAATGGAATGTTGTCGCATGGCCAATTTCTTGTTTTGCTCGCTGCGATGATAAACCATCAACTCCAACATGTCCAATTAGGCATTATTACCCTACGCATGCTCCTATTCCCCCCCCCCCCACTCGATCCAACGCTCGGGGTCATACCCTACTGACGTCATCCCTTAAACGCCCTAAGTGCTCAAAATTGTCAAACTTTGACGGGCCCTAACTCAAAATCCATGGCACCTGCAAACAATCTATTTGAACCTACAGGGCCATGAGAGAGGTCCCTACAAAATCCTATCTCGGTTTTTCAAGTTACCCTACAGTTTTATTAGGGCATCAATTTTTCAGTTGGCAAAAAAATTGTCAGTCTCACTCAATCGAATGTTGTCGTGTGGCTGATTTCTTGTCCTGCTCATCGCGATGATGAAGTGTCTCCTCCAACATGTCTAGTTAGGCATTATTACCCTACACATGCTCCTATTTTCCCCCCCACTCAATCCAACGCTCGAGGTCATACCCTACCAATGTCGTCCCTTGAGCGCTAAAATTATATATAAACAAGCATTACACTATAGACACATAATGATCATGAATATTTCCATGTATTGTATACACATAAGTACCATTACACTTGCATGTGACATCCATGAAGGGATATGCAAACATGATTTTTTTTCATTATCAATAAAACTACACCAATGTACTCATGTACAAATACATGGACATTATCATCAATATAACTAAAATTTGCTCATGGACATTGTATATCATCATAACAATGTTACATCAATTCACATCCATATACAAATACAACATCCCACTTCATCTGCATCAGACATCCTCATGTCCTAAGAGAAAAGCTTACGTACAACAATGTCTGCATATAAATGAAGACCAAAATAAGTAACCTTTTTATGCAGAATGAATGTGCTACAAGAAACAAATTATAACACTTAATACAAATTAGTTTGGCAAATTATAAATAGATCATTTCAAACATTTTTAAGATGCAAAGATTGTATAATTACAAAACTTACCAGTTTCTCTACAAAATATACAAGCATAACTTTGAAGAAAGACGCATGTTGATTAAAGCCCTTCTCACTGCATTTCTCTGCATGGTTGAAGACGATGGTAGATATGGTCATTTCTAAATAGCAATACATTCACTTGACTTAATGTTTATGCACCAAATTTTATCTCAATAATGCACAAAAGAATATGTACCATCACCAAGAGAGGGTCTTGTCAACGGCGAATGATCTAGCATGAACCTGTATATCATCAAAAATCATAATGTGATATACTATTGTATATCATCAATAAAGACCTGCATGAGCATAAAGGTTTTGCGATAATTATATCATCAAAAATTGTAAAGCTCATCAAATGCATGATAATAAGTCGTGTTGCAAAAATGCATCCCTTCCGATTATATCGTGTACCTGCTATGTGCATGCAAAAACCGTGTTGCCAAAAAAAAAATGTTCATCAATAGACCTGCATTTTCAAGACATCCTTAATATACACGTAACAAACTTGATCATTAAGATTTAATGATCATTGTTCGAAATGAAATGCATGATAAAAAAAATAAGGCACCATTAAAGACCTACTACTCAAGTGTGCCTGAAGGGTCATCTCTTTATTCAAGAGTATCCAGTATTGCTTCATGATCAGCAGTAATCACTGTCCATAGCTCTTTGGTCTTTGGTTTTGCTTGATGCTTCAACAACTTGACATTTGTAGCTATAATAAGGTGTGAATACATTATAATGGTTTTGTGTCTCTCATAGTCTTCAAATGCAGGCATGCCATTCTTTCTAATCATGTATGTTCGCAACCAAGTTCCCACAATAACAGCTGAACCTGTAGGATATGTGAACCTGTCATCATCTGTCACTGGTTGTGTTAGCTTTTTTTTTCTGTGTACACATCGTGCCAACCAATATTTTGATCTCTCTTCATTCCCTTGCAGTGCAACAACTGCAAAAACATGTCCTGGCTGTACAAGATCTGATAGACGATCATACTGAAGTGAACTTTCCATGTCATCATTTGACAAGGATATTGTTTGAGATAAAGGAGTTAGATAGTGGGGAACCCACGTATCAACCCACTCACTTGACTCGCACTGATCCCAATCGCACCGAACACAACTCTAACAAAAACAAGCCAATGCTCATGTCCAAATGGTCCATGTACTTGCATCTGAGATGAGAAATGAATGCATCTTTGAAGAATCTTTAATTGTTTGACAATCCAATATATCTCCCACTGTTCCCTCCTCAACCAACCAAAAGAATCTGCTCATTGCTGAATCAAGAGTAACTATATGTGATAATGTTGAACTACACCAATCAACAATAGAATGTGCATTAGAGAAATTTGCACCTGAAATCCTCAATTGTTCCTTAACTAGAGCTCTCTTCAAACATGCACTTGCTCCATCATGCTCTCCCTTCCTATGCCCTACCTCAAAAAAACACCAAATATGAGGTATACGCCTCTCCACACACATTCTACTCAACCAATAAAACATATGGGCATTCTTGAATTGACCCATACAATTATCTGACCATATTATAAGTCGGTCAATTGCAATATCTTTCTCATGCAAGAACTCAAAAAAATTCTCGAAAGAATGTTTCACATACTTGGAGGAGTGTGATCTATCATCACTCATATAAAAATGATACTCCTTGATTATCTTCCTATCCTCTTCTGTACTATCAGGAGCATGTCTATATGTAATGTGAACAAAAATAGCAATCTAGACTGAATTGTAGTACTGAGACTGTACCTCATTCTATGGTTGCAATGTATAGTTCTCTGCAAAATCAACCACCGATACAATAGTGCCAATCAGGAAAGAGTTCTTACACATCCTAAACTGTTGATCCAACCACTGAGACCTATGGGTGTGCCTTGCATACTTGTAGAGAAGATTTTCCTTAAAATCCAAAATAAAATCAGCAATACTCACTTCTCTTGAGACTAATTCGCATCTAGAACCTTCACCTCCACTCTTCAAAGTATATTTCATTGTCTCATATCTTTTTTTCTCAACATAATTATTTCCAAACTTGTGTTCACTGACCTCATGAAAACATGAAACAAACTTTGACAACCCACCACATTCTGAGCACTTCTCATTCAAACAATCATTTCTATAGAAATAGCAGCCATCATCTCTAGGGCATAAAAATAGATCTTGCAAGTCTCTTGATGATCTCGGAAATAGAATTGCACCACACTCCTACAACATCTCATTAGTATGCATCATAGAATGAATATAAAATAAAAGTTCATGGTACATTGAAAACTCCACATGGTACTTGCAACAACAGGTTTTGTGAATCTTAAGAGGAACACAATAAAATGGTTTCAAAGATTTAAAGTCCCTTTGTGATATTTGCAAAGTTGGATGTAATTCACAAATTTTTTTGTACAACATTGTTTGGCTTGATTCCAAGAAATGTTTGGGATGAGGTGTGTGGTCTCGGTTGCCGATTCTTAATTTCAAAACATCTTTTACATTGGGTGACACTCTAGAATTAGAGTGCCAAAATTGTTTAATCTCTTCCTTCACATTGTTAGTCAACTTTCTATCAACACGTGGAAGCTTCCCACCAAATGCCCATGTATCTTGTTGAAGTGGATCATCAAGTCTTTGTCTTCATGCAAGTGCTCTATCCAAAGTTTTACGGTTTATGTTAAAATAAACACAAGTTTGTCTCATTTGATGAGCCTTCCTCAATTGATGGCTTAGTAAGGAGGTTGTAATCACTCTTTGAGCAGCTCTCTTATCTCTTTCTTTGGTATTCTTTCCAATAGAATTGAGAATGTCAATTAGATTTTTTGCAATAATAGAATTTCTCTCCATCTTCTTGTTCATACGAATCTTCAATTTGTTTAGCAATGGTCTCATCTTTATCATCTTTAGCAATTGAACAAAGATTTGGCATTGCTCGGTCAATGTCTTATTGCTAAAATTTTGGTTGAAAAGTTGTGCAGCCCACAATCGAATGGTTCTTGTTGACCTCTTGCCTTCAAGATTCACAATAATGTTCTCATCAATTTCAAATAACCATTTTGGGGATCTTGAAGGTCTTGGATTTGGAATTTGTCTTTCATCCATGAGAGGGTCTTCATTTCTAAAGTAATTAGGTGTTACATATGGTTCACTTGGTTGAGCAATTCCACCTTCAATGTTAAAGTTTTCCACATTTTCACCTCCTATGTCAAAATTTTCCACATGTTGAGCATTTTCATTATCACTTTCAACATTTTCAAAATTTTCAAAATTTTCACTTTCAAAATCTACATTTTCATTTTCAAATTCAATTTCCTCTTCAGTTGAAGTAACATTAGCAATATTTAACATACCTTGTTTTCTCCTCCTATGACTTTCTCTATCTCTTTCTCTATACACTTCAATTTGGTCATTTGAAAGTTTTCTTTTGCGTCTTTCGACAACTACTACTCCCCATTTCCCTCCACACATATGCTCCTTCGTGATTGACAATGTAAGTTTTCACTTTAAGAATCTCCCAAAATCACAAATTTGTCTCTAGCTGTCTGAAAACCTGTGATCCTCGATAGAAAACATAATATGCAGACTGTGGGCCGTTGGAATCTACAAAATGGCCCACAAACCCTGTTTTTCCTAGTTTTTTGTACTAAAATCGGATATCCGATTTTAGTACAAAAATTTGTGGTCCCCAAAAATTTTCCCGTCGCTACCATTTATTTAGTAAACTGCTACATGGCAGAAATACTCATATTTTTGAGAGAGAGAGAG
Organism: Cryptomeria japonica; assembly: GCF_030272615.1. Lineage (NCBI taxonomy): Eukaryota > Viridiplantae > Streptophyta > Pinopsida > Cupressales > Cupressaceae > Cryptomeria > Cryptomeria japonica. Next base: position 242,645,680 of record NC_081414.1, read on the forward strand.
GAGAGAGAGAGAGAGAGAGAGAGAGAGAGAGAGAGAGAGAGAGAGAGAGAGAGAGAGAGACCATAGGACCCCTTAAGGCACCAAATCATGTTGTTCGGGGTCATATGGTGTCCCATGAACCCTTATGACCTCTTAGGACACCATATGACCTCTAATGACACCATATTGGGTTGTTTTGGGTCATATTGTGTCCTAAGGGGTCATATTGTGGCCTACAACCCCTTAGGACACCATATGACCCCTAACGACATGATTTGGTGTCTTAAGGGGTCCTATGGTGTCCATAACGGTGTCATAACAGGTTGTATGGTGTCCCAAGACACCATATGACCCCTATGGACAACATAGGACCCCTTAAGACACCAAATCATGTTGTTAGGGGTCATATGGTGTCCCATGAACCCTTATAACCTCTTAGGACACCATATGACCCCGAATGACACCATATTGGGTCGCTTTGGGTCATATTGTGTCCTAAGGGGTCCTATGGTGTTCAAAGACACCATATGACCCCTAACAACACCAAAGGACCCCTTAAGACACCAAATCATGTCTTTAGGGGTCATATTGTGTCTTACGACCCCGTAGGACACCATATGACCCCTAACGACATGATTTGGTGTCTCAAGGGGTCCTATGGTGTCGTTAGGGGTCATATGGTGTCTTGGGACACCATAGGACCCCTTAAGACACCAAATTGTGTCGTTAGGGGTCATATGGTGTCTTGGGACACCATAGGACCCCTTAAGACACCAAATTGTGTCGTTAGAGGTCATATTGTGTTCTAAGGGGTTGTAAGACACAATATGACCCCTAACGACATGATTTGGTGTCTTAAGGGGTCATAATATTGTGTCCTAAGGGGTCATATTGTGGCCTATGACCCCTTAGAAAACTATATGACCCCTAACGACATGATTTGGTGTCTTAAGGGATCCTATGGTGTCATTAGGGATCATATGGTGTCCATAACAGTGTCATAACGGGTCGTATGGTGTTCCAAGACACTATATGACCCCTATGGACAACATAGGACCCCTTAAGACACCAAATCATGTCGTTGGGGACCGTATGGTGACCTAAGGGGTCATATGGTGTCCCATGAACCCTTATGACCTCTTAGGACACCATATGACCTCTTAGGACACCATATGACCTCTAATGACACCATATTGGGTCACTTTGGGTCATATTGTGTCCTAAGGGGCCATATTGTGTCTTACGACCCCTTAGGACACCATATGACCCCTAACGACATGATTTGGTGTCTTAAGGGGTCCTATGGTGTCATTAGGGGTCATATGGTGTCCATAGGGGTCATATGGTGTCTTGCGACACCATAGGACCCCTTAAGACACAATATGACCCCTTAGGACACAATATGACCCAAAGCAACCCAATATGGTGTCATTAGGGGTCATATGGTGTCCTAAGAGGTCATAAGGGTTCATGATATCTTAATCTCTCTCTCTCTCCCCTAATCTCATAAGGGTTCATGATGTCTTAATGTCATAAGGGTTCATGATGTCCTATGATGTCTTAATCTCTCTCTCTCCCCCTCTCCCCTAATCTATCTCTCTCTCCCCTAATCTCTCTCTATCCCTCTCCCCTAATCTCTCCATCTATCTCTCTCTCCCCTAATCTCTCTCTATATCTCTCTCTCTCCCTTCCCCCTCCTCGTCTCTCTCCCTCTGTCTCTCTGTCTCTGTCTTTGTCTCTGTCTCTCTCCCCTAATCTCTCCACTAATATCTCTCTCTCTCTCTCTCTCTCTCTCCTTTAATCTCTTTATCTCTCTCTAACTTCCCTCCCCTCCCTCTCTCTCCATCTCTCTTTCCCTTCCCCCTCTCTCTCTCTCTCTCCCTCTCCCCCCTCTCTCTCTCCCTCTCCTCTCTCTCTCTCTCTTTCTCTCTCTCTCTCTCTCTCCCTCTCTCTCTCTCTCTCTCTCCCCCCTCTCCTCTCTCTCTCTCCCCTAATCTTTCTCTCTCTCTCTCCCTCTCCTCTCTCTCTCTCTCTCCCCTAATCTCTCTCTCTCTCTCTCCCTCTCTCTCCCCCCCCCTCTCTCTCTCTCTCCCTCAAAAATGGTGTCATTAGGGGTCATATGGTGTCCTAAGAGGTCATAAGGGTTCATGATGTCTTAATCTCTCTCTCTCCCCTAATCTCATAAGGGTTCATGATGTCTTAATGTCATAAGGGTTCATGATGTCCTATGATGTCTTAATCTCTCTCTCTCCCCCTCTCCCCTAATCTCTCTCTCTCTCTCCCTTCCCCCTCCCCGTCTCTCTCCCTCTGTCTCTTTGTCTCTATCTCTATCTCTCTCCCCTAATCTCTCCACTAATCTCTCCACTAATCTCTCCACTAATCTCTCTCTCTCTCTCTCTCTCTCCGCTAATCTCTTTATCTCTCTCTACCCTCCCTCCCCTCCCCTCCCTCTCTCTCACCATCTCTCTCTCCCTCTCTCCCTTCCCCCCTCTCTCTCTCTCTCTCCCTCTCCCCCCTCTCTCTCCCTCTCCTCTCTCTCCCTCTCCTCTCTCTCTCTCTCTCCCCTAATCTCTCTCTCCCTCCCTCCCCCCCCTCTCTCTCTCCCTCCCTCCCCCCCTCTCTCTCTCTCCCCCTCTCTCCCTCTCTCTCTCTCTCTCTCTAAAATATGACTAATAAAATCCGATATTGGATTTTATCGGATATCGTATTTCTGCATCGCCATTAATGTGGCAGTTCAGTAAACAAAAGGCGGCAACGAGAAAATTTTTGGGGACCACAAATTTATATATTAAAATCGGATATCCGATTTTTGTAGTCAAATTTTCAAATTTCAAATTTTGGCTCGGGAATGCTTTGGTATTTGGCTTGGAAGTGACAAGCCTGGAAAGTCAACTGAAAAAATGTGTTTTTTAGTATTCCTTGATTTTCCAGACTTTACACTAGTGGCTGACGACATTGTTTGTAGCCAAAATTGATAAAACAAAAAGGGTTTTTTAAGGACGTTCCCAATTTTCCAACAATATAAGGCTTGTCTTATTTCGACTTTAATAAATAATTATTATTTATTTTCTATTGAATTCTGACAATAGTCCTGATTGATATACTGATTGAAAAACACTCATAACTTTCAAACAATATAACATTTTTTGAATCCAAAACATGTGTCACATCCTATGCTTTGTCTACTATAGGGAAAAATAAAAAAAAATTAAATTTCATAAGGTTTTGACCAAGTTAAGGTGGTCAGATGTAGGAGTTTCTGAATTTCTGAAAAGTTGTAATAAAAAATTCATAAATAATTATTTACTTTATAAAAAATAAAAATAAAATATGTGTCACATCCGGACATGAGTCTAATACTTATATTATAAATATTATAAAAAATTATTATGATTTGATTGTGATTGGGGTGGTCAGACATACGTCTACTTCTTATTTTTTTCCTAAAATTTTAGTACCACTGCATTGAAATTTGAAATTTTCATCAAATAGGAATTTTTTTTCCAAAAAACAACTAGTAGCTTAGAAACTACATTCAATTTTCTATATATTCTCTTCTTACATATTTTAAAAATAACATTCACAACTTTTTCAAATTTTCATGTCAAGTTGCATAACTTTGATTTTCTGAAATTTTATTGCCACTTAAGGGCCTGTTTTGGCACACCATGATCCTGCACATACCCATGTAGACAACTTGGTAAATATTGCAAACCACCACATGTAGCTGTTGGCATTATGTGAACCGGTATGAGGACATAATTGTTACTACTTATCAAGTTGTCATTAGTTTTTATATTCAAAGTCATACTATATATTCTAGCTGGTTAACACTACCGAATCATGCAGTCGGTACAAATAGAGAAGTCGGTATGCACAGTCTAGTCGGTTACAGAGGAAAGCAGTCACAGAACACAGTATACATCAAGCTGTCTACTGAGTATCTTTTTGAGACTACCGAGCAGTAAAGATGACACACCGAGTTGACATACACTGAATGAAACGTGTTACCAGATACATTGAACCTGGACATGCATATGAAAATGTGTTACAAGATCGAGGCACATCTAACCGTTATTACATTGGAAATTGCACCAGAAGATTGTGTATGATTTTAAGGACAATCTAACCAATGAAATATTTTGTTTAGTTATTCATTCGAGGAATCTTGTTTGTAAGATTGAAGCAATGAATTGGATCACCATTTTAAGAGATCTATTTATACAACATGAGTGAAGTGTATGTATGCATGAAGGAAGACTGTTACAGAGACACAGAGGTCACCGATAAGGTTTTCAAAGAACAGTCGAAGAACAGAGTAAACAGAAGTGTTTACCAAGTTACTATATGGGTTACTGAGGTATGCTATAAGCAAGGTAATCTATTCTGAGCACATAGAATCTGCTATAACATTTCAGATGCAAAGTTGCAGATATTTGTAATGATTTTATTGTAATATTGTGAAGTTGAAAGAGAAACCTTTAATAGGGTAAAAGACTCTAATCAAGTCTATAAATTGTAAAGCCTCTAACCAGGTGCAGCATTCAGAATAAATGTTGTAAAATCCTTTAGCAAGGTAGATCTAACAGATCTTGTTACTCCTAACAGGGTAAGCTATCAGAAATAGCTAAAATGTAGCTCTAACCGAGCATTCTTTATTATTGTAGTAGTGAAGTTGTGGGTGCCATCCCCACCACAGTTTTTCTCTCTAACCAAGAGTTTCTACGTAACCAAAATATATGTGTTATGGAGTGAATCATGTATGATTGTTATCTATTTGTTTTAACTTTATTTTATGTTACTACACTATTTTGTTTATGCATAACAGTAAAGTTATTATTCAAGAAAAGTTTCGGAGTACTGATTCACCCCTCCCCTCTCAGTACATTAGCTTTCCATAGTGGGCCTAACAATTGGTATCAGAGCTTGAATCTTGGAAAAGGGTTTAACTACCTAAAGAGAAAGATCTTATCAATGGAAGGCTATAAAAAATCTCGGAGGATTGTGTATCTGCAAGAAGAACTGGATCATGCTAATCAAGTGATTGCAGACATGCAAAGGCAAATGCAAAAATCTCTGAAAGTAAGAAGAAGATTATCTGATGACTTGCAGGATTCTCAAGAGTTAGTGGAACAAATTGAGACATCATTAGAGAATAGTATATCTGAAGAAACTGAAGAAATGATTGGAGTATTGAAAGAAAAGAACAAAGCATTGGCTTATCAACTAAAAGCAATGAAAAGAGAACATGAACATTTCAGTACACAGATGACTAAAAATCTAGATGCATTGAGGACAACTAAGGATAAAGCAAGAGATCTACAAAGAGAGAAACAACAACTTGAAGTCTTAGTATCTGATAAGAATGATGAAATCATAAGATTAACTGGGATTCAACAAAATATGACAAATCAACTAGGTTATGCACATCATGAAGCAATTCTGAAGAATGATGAAAATCAAGCATTAAAACTTGAAGTATCAAGGTTGACTTGGAATAGATAAGAAATCCAAAGAAACACTGAAGAAAAGTTATAAAGCATCAAAGATGTTGGATGAGCAACTGAATACAAGAAGACCCAACAAAGATGCAAGACTCGGTTACAAAGGAAAAGAATCTACCGAGAAAGGAATTCATACTACCGAGAGAGGAGAATCATCAAAGCAAGCTGGAAATAGGAATAACATCAAAAGAAAGAAGCCTATTTGCTACTACTGTGGAAATCAAGGTCATACTGCCAACATATGCCAAATCAGAAAAGGTAAGCAACCGAATATCACTAAGTCCAATGGTTATTGTTACAATTGTGATAAATATGGTCACACATCTAATCAGTGTAGGACAAAGTCTATTAACAACTATCAGAAGGCAAAATTCAAAGGGTTTTGTAAAAACTGCAATAGATATGGACATAGTACCGAGAAGTGTTGGCTTAAGCAAAAGAACTACATGTGGTATGCACACCGAGCTAACACTAGAGGTTATCGAACTCACACAGATCCTTACCGACAATATGCAGTAGTACCATGGGATTACAATACAAGGATATGGTGTGAATGTTGTGGAAGATATGGACATATTAGTGCCAACTATTTTATAAGGTTTGGAATGAACAACCGAAGATCATGGAGAAATCCTGGTATGGCATTTTTTCATTGTCACAAAGTTGGACACTTGGCTAGAGATTGCAGAGATCAACCTAGAGGAGACACTGAAGAAATAAAAGAAAAATTAAAGATGATTTGGAAAAAGAAGGAAATTGTGTCAAATGAAGAAAGCACCTTACCTACCAAGTTAGGTGCACCTATTCTAAATTAATCAGCAAAGGTATGAAGGGACTGCATTCTTTGAAGGATAAAATCATAACAGTTCCTATTCTATTATGTACTAAATTCAAAATCTGCATAGTTAAGATGCATTAGTAAGTTTGAAATTCTATCAAAAGTACTTTACGGGAAACCTATCAAGTTGGTGAATACAGGAAGCCTGTCAAGTTGGTAAATGAAGGAAATTTGGTTACTCGGTTAAAACGAAAAAAAAAGGAGTAAATCGGTTAAAGGTGAACTGAGTGCATTTAATGTTTTTGACCTAACCCGCATGGAGCCCGATAAGGTATTTTGTGTACTTAAAGGTATTTTCGCGGTCATTTTCATTCACCAAGTTTTCAAGAGAGAAAAGCAGAGCGAATCAAGGCGATCAAACCTCATTCAAAGAAATCCAAGGTATTTACATAAATCTCATCACACTGTTAAGCTAGTTTACCGATCTTGTGAAATTGCTACTATCTACTGAGAGTGAAGCGTTTGCCGTTTGTAAACCGTCAAACCCTAAGGTTAGTTTGCTAGTTTTATCTGAAATTTACAAATGGCACCCAAGATCCAAGATCCCGTAGTTGTCAAGAATGTAGAGAAGCCCTCTCTGAAATACTCTTTGACTCCTAAAGTCACCTCCGAATCGGATGACAAAATTGCCTTTTCACTCATCCCGGATCGAGTCTTGTTAGTCGAAGATGTGAGATTCTTCACCAAATGCCATGTTGAAGAACTCGATCATGTTGAGATAAGTGACACCTATGATGAGCTATGTACCGATGGCAAAATGGATAGCAAGTATGAGCATATCAAAATCAAGGGATTAACTAAAGCCCTAACTTATCCCCGTGTGTTCAAACCCCAGTGGGTTAAGTTTGTTTTGAGCAGAGTTCATGATGATTTCATGTGGCTAGAGAAGCAACTATTCAAAATCACTAAGGAAATCATTCATGTGATCACCAGTTATCCTATCTATGATCATGCACGAGCATAAAAGATGATATCACAAAAGGAGTTAATCAGTTTAATTATAGTATAATCTGATTACCGAGGACTAAAATTGAACAATGTCACTGATGCAGAACTTAAGTTTGCAATTAGAGTAATTGGTTATTGTTTCTTCCAATCAGCAAGGGAAAACAGTGTACCCTGTGCAGCAGTTGACTTAGCCTATAAAATTGTGAAAAAGGGAATGAAAGTTGATTTATGTGAAGTGTTATTGAAAAACTTGTTTGAGAACCTGAACACAATAAGGAAGCCGAAGAAGAAAAACTCGGCAAATACACTGAAGTTTGGTTCACTTCTTGTATGCATGTTTTTCTACTTTGAGCAATTCTTTCCATCAGTCGGTAAAGTAGTTTGGGAGCTACACCGACCAATCACCCATCAAATTAATGACTTTATTAAGAAATTGGGAGATAATTTCAATGATATAATGGATGATTATTTCAAAAAATTTCAAGAGAAGATGCACAACAGGTACTGGATTCCACCCCAGCTGGTAGAGAAATATAAAGATGATATATGCTTTGAGGTAGACACCGATTATTGTTATGTGAATGCTGTGGAACCAAGGACTCAATCTTTGCCACCAATGGGTTACGAGATTGACTATGATATCACACAATAGCAAATTGAAGCAATTCTTACACTGCCAAGGCATACTACCAAGCTGAGATATGGAACTTATGAAGAAGTTAAGGAAAAGGTAAAAATGAGCATTGTAGTACCTAAAGCTACAAGAAAGGCTACAAAGATGATTAAGGCATTATCTAAGAAATTCAGAGAAGAATCTTCCTCCACACCTGTCAAAGGTACTCTTGCCATCACCAAAGAGGAATCAGAAGCTCAAGAGGCAACAATAACATTGAGCACCGAACTGCCTAAGGGAAAAGTATTGAAAAGAAAGAAATAGGACATTCCAAAGGCCCTACCGACTCCTCCAACAAAGAGACCTAATACAAGAGCATCAGCTGCATCACCGAGTAAGAGACAAAAGAGTGTTACTGCTCCCAAGGTAACCAAGACCTACAAGAAATCTACTCGGAGACTCATCTTGGCAAAAGAGTCTAGTGATACAGAATCTGAGGATGCCAACAAATTCCAAATTGTCAAAAGCAAGAAGGTAAATATACATAGTGTTGAAAAGTTTTGTGCAAATCTAAAAGAATATGGTGGATTTGGTTCCTTTAGATATGTCAAGTATGAGACTAGGAATAATGATGAGAAGTGACAAATTGAAGAAGCTGTCATTTGCACACTTCTAAAGTTTCGGCTAGCTCCATTAGAACTAGTAAGGTCACTTCCGAGTGAACTATACTTACATATTGATAACAGGTGGAAATATGCAATGGAATCAGAGAAACAAATCAGAGAAAGAAGTCTAGTCCATCTATTTCCTAATATGTCTGTAGTAGAAATTAAAGAACACTTGACAACCTACAATTCTAAATTTCTTGTCAAATAGAGAGCCTTAAAATTGATGAATGGGCTATACATTGATGTAGAAAATGAGACAAAAGCAAAATGGCAGGAAATCTTCAAAATAAAAGATGTTGGTGAACAATCTAAAGTTGAAATCGTTGATGTCACCGATCACAGTCCTGATGCTACCGAGCAAGACCTAGCTGACACTATTCAAATTGATGAAGATGTCATGGATATAGAGGAACATGAGTAGGAGATGATAGAAGGCACTACATATGCAAAACTTGTATCTAGTGAATCCATGTTAGTACAAGTTCAACCTTATCCACTGATCACTCAACCTGTCTCTACCGAAGCTCCTAAAGATACAGCACAAGGCACCGAGTGTCACCAGTCTGAAGCAGCAGAAGGTAAAACTCAAGAAAAGACCTCTCAAGCACCGTCAAGCACTGAAAATGTAGCAGCTGAGACACCCAGTACCGAGACACTCAAAGACACCACAATAGCTACAAGAACCGACCAAAGTGTTGCCTCTACCGAGCAACGTACCGAGGGTCAACAAGCCTCTTAAGCTATTGTCTTAGTTCAACTGACCAAAGGTAAAGAGAAGAAGGTGAAAAAGCATAGTTTCAAAGTTGATTTGACTAAACTGATAGTGTTGCCCAATGTGGATATCTAAAAAATAAAAGGGCAAGCACTTATTGATTTCGGTGAACTATGCAAAGCAAAGGCCGAACAAGAAAAATAGATGGCCATTCAAAAGAAGAATAAAGTACTTCAGAAGGTAAAGACACTGCTGACAGATATGCTACCTACAGCTACAGTGTCAACCGATGCAGCCATCCACATTCAACTGGATGAATTCCTTAATCAAATAGAAACATCTGGAGTTGATGCATCTGAGTACTTGAGCAAGCTAAAAGATAAGGAGCTTACTGCAAAAATGATAGAAGAGGTACAAAAAGCTCTAGCTATTGGTAAAGTCAAGCTTGTCAAATTCATTGTTGAGTTGTCCCCTCAACTCAAGCATATTCTTTATTTATTTCAGAAACTTTGCACATTTTCCATATTCATTAAAGATATCAAGAATTAAACTGATGTAATTGAGAAAGAGATCACTGATCTCTTAAATAAGTTGACCATAGAGCCCAATTCAGTTCAAAATTTTTATACCAAGCTTCAACAACTCATGGCTCAATAGTTAGTGTTGGTGTAAATAAATATTCACTATGGATATTATTACACTTACTTAAGTTAACTTAGGATAATGCATTTTATAGTAGTTTGGATATGAGACACTTGGGTGTTTGTGTCACATTGGGATAGTGTGTGTAGGAGAAATTCCACCTCTTATGGTGTTGATCTTGTTATTACACTATCATATCCACTTATTGTGGAGTGATAATTCCACCTTCGGTGGGTGATCCACCTCATGTGGAATATTATATTATTTCTCCTACCTACCCACACCTATTTCCTACCTACCCTTGTCTCTCATTGAGCCACATGTCATATTTGTGTGCTCATACATCCATATGGCCTTGCCTATATAAGCAGGCCTCTATTCATTGTATTGGTTAATCCAGTTGATCATTTTTATATTGATGAGAATACAGTTTGTTCTTGTCATTCTATTGTCTCTTTTATGCTTTTCATTGTGCCCTTGATCTTGGCAAAATCCAATATGGTATCAGAGCTATTGGGGCTTCGTTGATCAGTTTTTGGAGACATTGTGGAAGGCTTCTATTTTCGGATTTGGGGATCTTCATTTTTTGGAGGCATCATACAACGATTTGGACATCACCGTTGAATCCGGGAGGCCATTTCCATAAATTTCGACTATAAAGACGACCTATTTTAGTGAGAAAATTTTTTTTTCCCCAATTTTGCTATATAGTACGAATTTTCGGATTTATTATTTTTTTTCAAAAAAAAATTTTGTTTTTTTCTGAAATTTTTTTTAAAAATTGAAAAAAATCAAAAAATTTTTGGGAAGAAAAATTTTTAAAAAAAAATCCGAAAGCAAAAAATCAAAAAAAAAAAAAAAAGAAGGTTTTTTGAGGGGTTCGCAGACCCCCCGTACCCGGCCGTACTCGCGCTGCAGGTTTTGCAGGTTTCGCAACGCCGTCCTCTGTCCTCCTGCCGTCGCTAGCGCCGAAATCCGTAGACCACACCACCGCAGGTTCCCAGTGCCTCCTGCAGCAAACACCGGTCCTCCCGCCGCCGCTCGTCCTTCCTGCTCCCGGTCGCCACCGGTTCCTCGGCTCTGGCCACCTCTACCGCCGGTCTTCTATCTCCCGCCGTGCTCGGCTCCTCGCGCTGCCTCCCGGTGCCCACACCGCCACGCGGACAGGCCAGCTCCCCCGCCACGCGGACACAGACCGGAGGAATCTGCGCCTGCCACGTGGCAGGCGGCCACTGGCCCGCGGGAAAACAGTCAGCTCCCGCGCCACGTCAAATCCGTACATTTTCGTACTGCACAGTCACAAGGCCATGTAAGCAACCGCACATTGCCACATCATCCGTACGACCTGCACAGTCAGTGACACAGTCAGCAGTCCGTACAGTACGGACGCCCAGTCAGCAGGGAGGCGAAGTTTTCGTGACGGTCATACGGCCGTCAAATTTAACACAGTTTTTTGCTGAAATCACCGCCACATCAGCATTTTTTGAAATTTTTTAACCCCTCTCCATTGGGCTTTTCAGTTTTGCAGTCCAACTTTGGAAGGCCATATCTTGCTCATTTTTGCTCCTTTTTTGGTGCAATTTTTTTTGAAATGGGCTAAAATTTCGTGATCTTCGCAGTGGTGTGGTTATTTTCTGATTTTGATACATAGGTTTTTCAGAATTTTTGGATTCTCTCAACTGTACCTGTCCAATCCTCAATTCTGCAACTTCAAAGGCCTCGTTTGAGCTCATACGACCTCCTTTTCAGGTGCCATTTTTTTTGAAAGTGCTTATTTTTTTGTCTACTTTCATAATCTATGATCAGATTTCAGAGATTTTGAGTGAAAATTGTACTTTCAGATATTGGTCTTATTTGGCCTATTAGGTACTTGTAAATTGCTTGGATCTTAGTTAGATCTCTTGCATTATTAGTTTGAGTCTCTTTTGGCCTTATTGAGGCAGTTGTAAAATTGTAAATTAGAAGTCCACTTTGCCATTTTTTGCAAGTGGCCCATTGTATACTCACTACTTATAAAGTGCCAAAATCATCACATTTGGAGGGGGTTCTTTGATTGAGTGAATTTGGGGGGGTGACTTGTGTGATTGTGCCTCTCTTTGTGCTCTTTCCATTCTTGTTGCAATGAGTCCTAATAAGTTTCCACCATTAACTCCACATAATTATGCATCATGGAAAATTAAAGTATGGAGTAAACTAATGGAAAAGGGTCTCACACACTACATAGATGGAACAATAACAGCACCACCTGATCCTAAGGCTGATCCAAATGCTCAATTAGAATGGCTCACAAATAATTGCATGGCTCTTGGAACCTTACGCAAGTATGTATCAGATGACCTCATTTTCCACATTGAGAAGTGTAAAACAATTAAAGAGGCTTGGGATATGTTTCAGAAATTGTATGGACAAGTTGATGAAATCAGAGGCTATCAGATTGATAATGAGCTCACCAACTTAGATCCCAAGAATTTTGATACAATCCAAGATTATGTAACCAAAGCAAATGAGCTAAGAGCTAAAGGATTGTGGAATTGACAAAAAGGATGCTCAATTGATATTCAACTTGTTGGACAAGCTTGCACCAGAATATGCAGCATTTGTATCTAGCTTCCAAACTCATCGTTTGACAGTGGGGAGTTCTTATGTTATGCCTTCTTTTGATGCTTTCACAGAAATGTTGATATTGGAACAATCTAAGTTGTTGAACATGGGGTTTCTCAAGTCTTAAAAGTCCAAGGCTTTGGTAGCAAATCAAGGAAATCAAGGAAGTCAAGGCAAAGATTCCAACAAGAAGAAGAAGCAATCTAAGTCTCAACCACACCAGGAAAAGGGACAATCATCCTCTCCATCACAAGGCAATTTTCAATCCTCTTCCAAGAAGGGGACACCACCTAAGAAGGATAAACCAACTTGTGCATATTGCAAAAAGTATGGTCATGATGAGCATCGATGCCACGCAAAGCAAGTTGATGAGTTAACCAATCTTCTCAAGAAAAACAACATCAACTTGCCATCCGCCTACACAAAGAAGGATTCATCTTCTTCTTCTTCCTCACAGTCTAAGGGAAAAGGGCAAGCATTTGTGGCTACAACAGGTTCTTCACAGCAATGGATACTTGACTCGGGTGCCTCATATCACATGGGTTCTACAAAGGAGCAGTTTTCTTCATTGGAGCCATCTAAGGTACCTCACATTTACATAGGTGATGACACACAAGTAGAGGTTGAAGGGAAAGGTTCAGTTGACATAGATGATGGAACATTTGAGAATGTTCTCTATGTTCCTAACTTGTCTACCAACCTTCTCTCCATCTACCAAATCACTCACTATGGGAATGGGAAAAAGGTTGAGTTTACACCAGATTCAGTTGTGGTAAAGGAACTTGATGATGATGCCTTGGTAGTAGTGGGACAAGTCAATGACAACTCAAGGCTTTATTCATTCTCCCACTTTATGCCAAATTCACCTTCTAGGGCCTTGCTTACTCATTCAAATTCAGCAAGTAAGCTATGGCATGAGCGGTTTGGTCACCTCAACTACCGCTATCTTCAGCAGCTCAGCACTAAAGACATGGTCACAGGTCTTCCTCGAATCAGCTTTTCAGAGGGTGTATGTTCAGGTTGTTCCATGGGCAAGCATCCCGAAGAGAAATTTGATAAAGAGAAAACTTGAAGAGCTTTGGAAGTTCTTCAACTTGTTCACAGTGATGTAGCAGGTCCATTTCCAGCACCTTCATTTAGTAAGGCCCGCTATGTTCTTACCTTCATTGATGACTACTCCCACTTCACTTGGGTCTACTTTCTCATTCATAAGAGTGAAGTATTTGATAGATTTCAGGACTTCAAGACTCGTGTGGAGAAGTGTAGCGTCGTAAATTGTACGCACTTGCTAGGGTGGTACAATTTCACACCTAGTTTAGCACCCGCCTTTGCACATTTTGCATTTTGCATTGCATTTCCCCTTGAGCACTTAATTAATCAAATTAATTAGGTCTAAGGTCCTATTTCATCATCATAAAGTTGGGCCCTTTCACTAAAGCGTGCCCCTCGCATTTTATTCCTTCAATACATCACTCAATCAAAAACCCTAATTAGGTCCTATTTTGAACTTGGGGGCTTGATTTCGGGGGTCAAAACATCTTGAAATCACCTATAACTTCGGGATTCTCTCTAAAATCATCATATCCGACGGCCCTGAAAATTTGGTGAAAAGTTGTCGGGACCATGGCGCCCGGAGTGCAACATGGTCCCGGACATTTTTCCCAAAATTTTAGGAGCGCAATCCAATCATAAAATAAAGCTTAACCCCAAGAAATTGGCAGGAGATTCAATCTCTAGGTCGGCCAAAAGACGAAATTACGACCTAGGGTTTCCTACTTAAGAGCTCTCTTTCTTCATTTGAAAGGATCAGATTTTTGGCTTTCAAGGACCTTCTATGCAGCGAAAGAGTAGATCTTTGAAGACTTCAACAACATTCAACATCCTTCTATCAAGCATTTATCAATTTCATTCATCCATTTAGGGCTTGGAAGACATTGAAGAACAATAGGAGATTACCGACTGAAGATTGGCTTGTACTCCTCCCTCGAGGGTTGGGTATGATTTCATGTTGTTTTCATGTCTTTGCATAAGCTTCAATATATCCTTTATTCATGCTTTAGATCACTTTGCATCTTGATTTAGAGCATTTACATTATCATTTACAAGCAATTAGGGTTTACTTTCTAGGTTGCTCTAGTTTGCTTTCTTGCATTTAAGGACCTTGCACACACACTAGGTCTGCACACACAATACATTTTACAATACAAATTGGCTATTCGTGGAGGTGGAAATCACCGAAGCGGGGGTTTGACTAAGGCAAAACCCTATATAGCTGCCCAAACACCTTTTCAGATATAAGTGCAGGTTTCGGGACTCGGACAACGCCGCAAGTTACAGATCCGGAAGAAGCAGACGGAGACCAAACAACACACCAAATTTCAGAGCAAAAGACCAAGACAGGGGCGTGGGGCGCCCTGGTCCTGCTAGGACAGGGGCGCTGGACGCCTTGGTCCCCCTGACAGACAGCATTTTCAGCATTTTTGACAGCTTTTCCAGAGTGCAAAACAACAGTTTTTGGAGCAGTTTCAGGGGCAGATTCAGGACAGTGGCGCCCACGCCCCCGTCCCAAACATTTTCACTTAGATTTTAACTCCGGGTATGCATTTGCATTCTTGTCTCATCCTTGTATTTACAGCTTTCCATCATTTAAGTTCAATTCTGTAATCTTGTTATTAGTTCATACTTACACTTTGGGGTTAGGGATTGAACTTGCATCATTCTATCTATCATTTGCAACAAGGGAATATAAATCCTAATAGGTATCCCATGGCTCTCTCTTCCACAAGAAGAAGTAGCCAATTGTGTGATACCTCTAGGCTCTTTCGTATTCCACAAATGTGTGATTGAAAGTGAGATTAGGGCATGTTTGCTTAGTGTGACTTTTTCTCCTACACATTTTGGTGAACCCGACGTGAATTCCAATCTTCTCTAATTCTGATTTATGTTTTCAAATTTGAGTGTTTATGCTATTTCAAATTCAAATTTGTATTTACAAGTTTTAATTTCTTGCAAGATTCAAAAATTTAGAGGAAATTTTGCTAAAACCCTAATTTTTCAATTCAAAGTTGAACTTGTGGATAGCTTAATTGGGATCAATAATTTCAAATCTGATTTAGGAACTCATTTGAATCATAAATTTCATTTTCTAAATCCACATTCTAAGTTCTTGCATTGGTTAAAATTAAACATTCCCTTTTATTTTGCATGTGTTATCATTTGAAAGAGGAAAATTGTTGTCATGATGCATTCATTTCAGAGATGTGATAATGGGTTAGCTTCCCTTGTTTCAATTTTTCCTTCTCCTAAAGAACCTCCCCCCATCTATAACAACATTTTAGTGCCTAAAAGAGTTGCTACCAATCCCTTTGAGACTCTCCCATGCTCTAAGGATGAAGACTTTAAGAGTGATCTTGACAATTCTCCTAAAATGTGCCCTTCCTATTTAGCTATCCTAGAGGAAGAGAATGATATCATAAACACCTTTCTTAATGTTACTTCACCTTCCCTACATGATGCATCTCTAAGTGAAAATGCATTGATGGACATTGACTTATTTTCTCCTAAAGTTGGTCCTTCCAATGGGGGCATGTTAGTGCAACAAGAGGTTATGAACACTTCTTTCAAAGATCTCCTTCCTAAGCATGAATCTTTGGAGAAATATGTTCATGTTCCTCCTAAAAAACACTCCCTTCATGAGGATCCTTTTATCCCTACATTTCCTAGTGATGGCATCTCCTTTTCTAACAAAATTCGCACTAGAGATGATGAATTAATGATAAATGCTTACCCTTCTCCTAAAGTTTGTCTTACCCATAAGCATCCCTTAGAGAAAGAAGATGAAATAATAAGCACTTTCCTTAATTCTCTCTCCCCTAAAGATCATATTGAACATATTTTGAGGAAAGAGGATGAGTTTAAGACATCTATTGATGCTCTCCCTTCTAAGGATGAGGAATTAATAAACAATGTTATCTCCTCTCCCGAAATTGACAATACTTCAAACATTCCTTTCAACAACTTCACTATTTGGGATGAACCATTGGAAGAAGGTGTAGATTATTCTCTACCCCGTGAGAGAACCCTAGACAAAGGGGATGAAATCAAGATTGAAAACTCCTTTGATAGTTTCTCACCTTCCTTGAATCTTAATTATTCTCCCTCTAAAAATAAAGCATCTCCCTCTCCTCAATTTGGTTCTACTCATAAGGAAACCCTAGTTCAAAGCAAGATGGTTAACATTTCTTTTAGAGATCTCCCTCTCAAAAGTGAGACTTTAGAGAGTAATGTTGATCCTTCTCCTAGAGAGTTTATTCCCCATGTAGATCATTTGATGATAGAGGATGATATGACCTTTCCTCTTCCTACTGGAACATCAATGCCTACCCCTTGTCTCTCTCCTAAAATTGATTTAATCCGTGATGAGATTTTGGTGCAAGAGAAGACCATCAACAATTCTTACAACACTTTTTTTCATTCCTCTAAACCATCCTCAATCAATTTGATACATGTGAATGAAACACCTAACAAACCTCTCTTCACTGTCCAAGGTGCTTGTCCTTCTCAAAATTCTCAACCTTTAAATAAGCCTATCTTAGTGGTTCAAGGTGGTTATGCTAATGAATCTTTTTGCACTCCTAAGAAACCTATTATTACTATGCAAGGAGGTTATTCTTCTAAGAGCCCTTATGAGTATGCTAAGCAACTAACTAGAGAGAGTTATCATGCGGTTGCCCATACTTATAACACAAGAAACAACAAGTAACCTAATCCTCCTCTAGTTATCCCAACTTCACTTGCTCCTTCCCAACCTATTCTTCCTCAAGCTCCACGTATTTCACAAGTTCTTGGTAAGGAATATGATCTCATAGAACAACTTAAAGCTACCCCTGCTAAGATATCCCTTTGGGATTTGATCCAAACTTCTTCCGCTCATCATGGAATGTTACAAGATGCCTTGAAAGATTTGAATGTTCCTCCACCGAATACATCTAGTAATATAGTATCTTTGGTTAACTCTGTGATGAATCCTAAAGCTCAAATTGTGTTTACCCAAGATGAGTTGCCTACTAGTGAAATTCAACAACAATATGATCCCTTGATGATTGTGGTTATCATAAATGACACTGCTATAAGACGAACACTGGTAGATAATGGCTCTGGCCTTAATGTGTGTAGCATTAATCTATTGCATAAGATGAATGTGGATACATCCCTTATTGAGCCTGACTCTCATCCCATTCGAGGCTTTGATAATGTGGCTAAGTCTTCATTAGGTATTATCACCTTACCCATCACAGTAGGACCTGTTACTTTGCCTACTCCTATCCATGTTATGTCAGGAAATCTAACATACAACTTGTTATTAGGGAGACCTTGGATTCACGGTATGCAAGCTGTCCCCTCTACATTGCATAGACAAGTTAAATTCATTTATAACAATAAGACATATACCTTGATAGGTGATACTAATCTTCAGGCTTGTTTGCAAACATCTACTTCCAAAGGGAGTTCTTCTAAGCCTTCCTCTTCTAGTGATGACTCGTTAAACAAGATACCTATGGATGAATCATCACCCTCTAATAATCAAAATTCTTTGGATGAGTCTAAAGCTCCTGAAGAAGATCCTTCTCGACTTGAGTTTACACATGAAAAGGCTTTTGATCCTAAGAAGGTTCTCGCAGAAGACGATTGGGGATGCCTTGACTTTAATCCCACCTTTGTAGGTGAGTATAGGGTTCCTCCTAGAGATCTTAAAGGTAAAAAGAAGGAAGAAACTAGAGATCAATCAATCTTACTTGAACCTATGAGCAATAATTTTGTGGCCGCTTCTCAAACTTCTTCTCCTCACACCTCTAATTATGAAGAGTTTGATTCTTTGTCTTATGAAAAACCACCTTCTCTTCCTGAAATGGCTGATCGTTATGGTCGTGGTTTTCGCATTTTTGCTAAGCATGGGTATCATGGAAATGGTTGTGGTGCTCATGAACAAGGGATGAAGGTTCCTCTAGAGACTAATTTTCACAATTATTCCTTTGGACTGGGCTATAATCCCTGCAAACGCACCAAAGCATCTAAAAGACCATCTCTCAATGTGAATGCTATATTTAGTAGTGATGATGATCTCACTTCAACTAAATCATCTTCTACTTCTGTCAACTCTCATGCCCCTCATAAGGAAATCCTGGCGATGAACAAATCTCTTTATGAATCCCCTCAAATTTCTAAATCCACTTATGAATCTTTATCTCCTATTCATCATAAAGTCCTTTCCTCGAGGGATAAGGGTCTAATAAATTACACTCATCCCTCTTCTAAGATTTCATGTGACTTTTCTTCTTCAATTTTTATCATTTTATACATGTTTTTGATCTCACTTATAGTTGAGCATTTAGCATGTCATATTCAAATACCTCATTCAATCTATCATGTCTTTAAATAACATTAATGGTTGTTATGTTGCTCATCATTATGTGACATTGGTAGCTCATTTACTGGGGGCTCATTGTCATTCATGATGGTACAATTTCAAGTGCAATCATATTTTTTTGAAGCAACATAATAGCCTAATTTTCTTGTTCCTATGGGGACGAGTGATTTCATACATCTCTTCTTTTGCTTATGTCCAAATCTCTCCCTAGAAGATTGTGTAAGTCCTTCTCATTGTCCTTATCCTTGGGAGGCAATGATCTTTCCTTATTTTTATCTAGGGATCCACTTTTTCCTATTTTGTGGATGGTGTGGACTTTATTACTTGATGTTATGCCTTGTACGCATTTGTTGTTGTTTGTTCAAGGATTCTCTCTTACAAGAGGTGTAAGTCCTTGACTACAACCTCTTTTGCACTTGGTAAAATACATCCATAATGAATTCACTCTCCTAATTGGGTTAAAAGGAGCATCATCCTTCATTAAGAATCACTTTCACCTCGCAAAAGAAGGAAGTATTGCATTCTTATTCTCTTCTTTGTCTTATTCTAGAAGATGTTATATTTGTCTAAGACAATTCCTCTTGGGGATAGGTGTCTTTTGTATAAATATCTCTTCTCCTCTAAGGATCTCCTTTACACATACTACAAGATATCCCTTTTCAACTATCTTATTCTTGCTTAAAGAGTGCAAAACTCTCTTGCTTGGATCTATGACATTGTTGCATTTTTGGGGTATCTTCTTTTGTGATGAAGGTAGGTATCCTTGTTCTACTTTTCTTATGACATAAACATTACACTTTTTGAGCAATGGGTCATTCTCGAAACCAGAGCACAGACTCTTAGAGCGAGATGTCTCCATTTTTCTTTTATGCAAGCTGATTATTCTCGGAACGAGAGCACAGACTCTTAGAGCGAGATGTCACACTTTTGTACTATACATATACAGGTTGTAGCATACTCGGGCATAGACTCCCATGAGGTGCTTCTAACCTCACTTACACACACATGCACGAGGTTGAGTGGAACTAGCGGCATAAGGCTAGACTTTCTCACTCTCCTCCCTTACATGGATCACCTAGATAGACTCTAGGGGCTAGTTTTCCATGTCCTTTTTCCATGGATCACCTAGACAAGATCTAGGGGCGAGAAGTCCATGTTTTCTCTCTCACTATTCTTCTCATGGATCACCAATGTGTGTATTCATGCTTTTCTCCTTTCTTTTCTTCTCTTTGCATTTTGTTTCCATTTACATCCTTCATCTTGTGTTAGAGAACTCTCAAATCCTCACACTCTTTATTGTGTTGGAATTGAGATTTAGTCCTCTTTCTTACCAAATGATTCTCCATTAGTTTTTGATCTCATATCAAATCTTCTTGTGAGCATTTGCCATCAATATTCTTTAACAATTCGAAGTGGTAAACATGATACCCTGTTTCAACTCACTAAAATTAGCAAGCCGAAACAGGGGGGGGCATATAGCTACCCTCGAATTTTCATCACCTTCCTTAGTAAGCATTAGGTGATTTTGTGATCTAACATGTGTGTTTTGTAGGGTGCGGTTCCTAACTGTGTACTTCAGATACCGCTGGGGGCTTCGTTCGATAGACTTATGGATATATCCTTTTTCAAATAATGTTTACTTTTCGGTACTTTAGCTTGTATATGCACGTAGTGTTCATTTGACCGCTAAAGTGGGGGCTAAATGTAGCATCGTAAATTGTACGCACTTGCTAGGGTGGTACAATTTCACACCTATTTTAGCACCCGCCTTTGCGCATTTTGCATTTTGCATTGCATTTCCCCTTGAGCACTTAATTAATCAAATTAATTAGGTCTAAGGTCCTATTTCATCATCATAAAGTTGGGCCCTTTCACTAAAGCGCGCCCCTCGCATTTTATTCCTTCAATACATCACTCAAATCAAAAACCCTAATTAGGTCCTATTTTGAACTTGGGGGCTTGATTTCGGGGGTCAAAACATCTTGAAATCACCTGTAACTTCGGGATTCTCTCTAAAATCATCATATCCGACGGCCCTGAAAATTTGGTGAAAAGTTGTCGGGACCATGGCGCCCGGAGTGCAACATGGTCCCGGACATTTTTCCCGAAATTTTAGGAGTGCGATCCAATCATAAAATAAAGCTTAACCCCAAGAAATTGGCGGGAGATTCAATCTCTAGGTCGGCCAAAAGACGAAATTACGACCTAGGGTTTCCTACTTAAGAGCTCTCTTTCTTCATTTGAAAGGATCCGATTTTTGGCTTTCAAGGACCTTCTATGCAGCGAAAGAGAAGATCTTTGAAGACTTCAACAACATTCAACATCCTTCTATCAAGCATTTATCAATTTCATTCATCCATTTAGGGCTTGGAAGACATTGAAGAACAATAGGAGATTATCGACTGAAGATTGGCTTGTACTCCTCCCTTGAGGGTTGGGTATGATTTCATGTTGTTTTCATGTCTTTGCATAAGCTTCAATATATCCTTTCTTCATGCTTTAGATCACTTTGCATCTTGATTTAGAGCATTTACATTATCATTTATAAGCAATTAGGGTTTACTTTCTAGGTTGCTCTAGTTTGCTTTCTTGCATTTTAGGACCTTGCACACACACTAGGTCTGCACACACAATACATTTTACAATACAAATTGGCTATTCGTGGAGGTGGAAATCACCGAAGTGGGGGTTTGACTAAGGCAAAACCCTATATAGCCGCCCAAACACCTTTTCAGATATAAGTGCAGGTTTCGGGACTCGGACGATGCCGCAAGTTACAGATCCGGAAGAAGCAGACGGAGACCAAACAACACACCAAATTTCAGAGCAAAAGACCAGGATAGGGGTGTGGGGCACCCTGGTCCTGCCAGGATAGGGGCGCTGGGCACCTTGGTCCCTGGGACAGGGGCGCTGGGTGCCCTGGTCCTCCTGACAGACAGCATTTTCAGCATTTTTGATAGCTTTTCCAGAGTGCAAAACAACAGTTTTTGGAGCAGTTTCAGGGGCAGATTCAGGACAGTGGCGCCCGCGCCCCCGTCCTGAACATTTTCACTCAGATTTTAACTCTGGGTACGCATTTGCATTCTTGTCTCATCCTTGTATTTACAGCTTTCCATCATTT
Organism: Cryptomeria japonica; assembly: GCF_030272615.1. Taxonomy (NCBI): domain Eukaryota; kingdom Viridiplantae; phylum Streptophyta; class Pinopsida; order Cupressales; family Cupressaceae; genus Cryptomeria; species Cryptomeria japonica. The sequence continues at coordinate 242,667,733 of NC_081414.1, forward strand.
AAGTTCAATTCTGTAATCTTGTTATTAGTTCATACTTACACTTTGGGGTTAGGGATTGAACTTGCATCATTCTATCTATCATTTGCAACAAGGGAATAGAAATCCTAATAGGTATCCCGTGGCTCTCTCTTCCACAAGAAGAAGTAGCCAATTGTGTGATACCTCTAGGCTCTTTCGTATTCCACAAATGTGTGATTGAAAGTGAGATTAGGGCATGTTTGCTTAGTGTCACTTTTTCTCCTACACAAGAAGCAATCAGGGAAAGTGGTCAAGATTCTTCGTATAGATAATGGCAGGGAATATGTGAACAAGAGACTTGAGGATTTTTGTACATTTGAGGGGATTGATCTTCAGCATTCTGTTGCATACACTCCACAGCAGAACGGGGTTGCAGAACGCAAGAATTGAACTCTCAAAGAAATGGCTAGCTATATGATTCATGCACGTTCTCTTGATCCTGCTTTTTGGCCTGAGGCTATCAGTTGTGCCACACACATCCAGAATCGGGTTCCTCACAAAGCTTTACAAGGTATTACTCCTTTTGAAGCTTGGGCTGGTAGGAAACTGTTTGTGAGACATTTCAGAGTCTTTGGGTGTCCAGCATGGGCTTGCATACCTCCACAGAAACACAAGGCATTGGAACCTCAGAGTCGACCTTGCATTTTTGTTGGGTATCCTGAGGGTGTTAAGGCATATAGATTGATGGATCTAGAGACACATGAGGTATTCATTGAGAGGAGTGTTCACTTTGAGGAAAGCTCTCCTAGCTTAGCCTCTCTACCTCCTCCACCTTCCTCCTTTGTGGATAGTGATATTAGTGATTTGGATGATGAGACTCCCTCCACTCCGACTCGCAGGGTTACACCTCCGTAGGGTCCACTTGCAGTTGAGGAGCCTCGTTCTCCACCTCCACCTCCACCTCGTTGGGCTTGACAGACACTTGAGTCCGCGGGTTCTCTTGTTGGGGATCCTTCGGATACACGGAGAACTCGATCACAACATCAGGATCTTCCACATGCATTCATTGCTACCGCTTCTGATCCACAGACATTTAGGGAAGCATCAGGGGTTCCTGAGTGGGACCAAGCTATGGAGGAAGAGTATAGTTCCTTGATGAGGAACAACACATGGGATCTAGTCCATCTCCCTAAAGGGAGAAAGATGGTTCGATGTAAGTGGATCTATCGGACCAAGTTTGCAGTGGATGGTAGTGTGGATAAGTATAAGGCTCGGCTTGTTGCAAAAGGTTTCTTGCAGGTTGCAGGTGTTGACTATACTGAGACCTTTGCACCCGTAGCTAAGATGAACTCCATTCATTTGACACTTGCTATTGCTGCAGCTCATGGTTGGGCTGTACATCAGATGGATGTGAAGAGTGCCTTTCTTCATGGTGATCTTGATGAGGAGATTTATATGGAGCAGCCACAGGGTTTCATCCAGGATACTTCCTTGGTTTGCAGACTAAGGAAATCTCTCTATGGCCTTAAGCAGGCCCCCAGGGCTTGGTATGCCAAGATGGATTCCTTTCTTCTCTCCGTAGGTTTCACCAGGTGTCATTCCGATCCGAATGTCTACATTTTGCGACAGGATGACTCTCACTTGATACTTGTGCTCTATGTTGATGACTTGATCATTACAGGGAGTACTTCATCCATCATTAGCAGGGTCAAATCTGCTTTGCATGACAGATTTTCTATGACTGACTTGGGTCTTTTGCACTACTTTCTCGGGATAGAGATTTCACAGTCACCTTCCGGGATTACTCTATCGCAGCCCAAGTATGCTCTTGATCTACTTGCACGCTTTCATATGGCTGATTGTAAGCCTGCCCCGACTCCCTTTCTTTCAGGAGTCAAGCTTGAGGCTCAGTGTTCTTCTCCACCAGTTGATGCCACTTTGTATCGTCAGCTTGTGGGTAGTCTCATCTACTTGACTCATACACGCCCTGATATTTCATTTGCAGTTGGCATGGTTTCTCACTTCATGTAGGAACCACATGAGCTTCATTGGAAAGCCACCAAACGCATTCTACATTACATCCAGGGCACACATCACTATGGGATTCACTATGCAGTAGGCACAGGACTTCGCTTGGCTGGTTACACAGACTCCGATTGGGCTAGCGATCTAGTTGATCGTAAGTCTACTTCTGGTTACAGTTTTCACCTAGGTTCGGGCCCCATTTGTTGGCAGAGCAAGAAGCAACATGCTATTGCTCTCTCTTCGACTGAGGCTGAGTATCGAGGCGTTGTTAACGCAGCGACTGAGACCATTTGGCTCCAACAGATTCTCACAGAGTTTGGATTCACTACTCCACGGCCAACAGTCCTACATTGCGACAATCAGAGTGCCATTGCCATCTCAAAGGACCCGGTCCAGCACCAGCGGACCAAACACATCGAGATTCATATGCACTATATCCGAGAGCTCATCTAGGAGCAGGTCATTGATTTGCAATATTGTCCTACAGCAGAGCAGGTTGCTGACATATTCACCAAACCTTTCACCGAGAGTAAGTTCCAGCAGTTGTGAGCTCTCTTGGGGGTGCAGGATGTGTCATTAGGGGGGGTCAGCTGACTTCTCCTTCCTCTCTTATGGGGGGGACTTTTTCCTCTTTGAGGTTTTGTCCTTCTTCTTTGAGATTCTATTGTACATTCATCTCTCTTTTGGGGGGGAGTTTTTTCCCACTGGGTTTTCTCCCTTTCTCCGTTTGTGAGAGATTGCATTGCATTGTTTTGCTTGCATTTGCATGTTGTACATGGGTACCTATCATGGCCTTGTAGCCGGGACCCATCTTGCATTGTTGACTTGAGTCTTCATTCCCCTAAGTTGCACTTAAGGGGGGGTGTTGGTGTAAATAAATATTCACTATGGATATTATTACACTTACTTAAGTTAACTTAGGATAATGCATTTTATAGTAGTTTGGATATGAGACACTTGGGTGTTTGTGTCACATTGGGATAGTGTGTGTAGGAGAAATTCCACCTCTTATGGTGTTGATCTTGTTATTACACTATCATATCCACTTATTGTGGAGTGATAATTCCACCTTCAGTGGGTGATCCACCTCATGTGGAATATTATATTATTTCTCCTACCTACCCACACCTATTTCCTACCTACCCTTGTCTCTCATTGAGCCACATGTCATATTTGTGTGCTCATACATCCATATGGCCTTGCCTATATAAGCAAGCCTCTATTCATTGTATTGGTTAATCCAGTTGATCATTTTTATATTGATGAGAATACAGTTTGTTCTTGTCATTCTATTGTCTCTTTTATGCTTTTCATTGTGCCCTTGATCTTGGCAAAATCCAACAGTTAGAACTAAGAAATGAAGAACATAAGATCCAGATGGATATACTGACACTCTAGACATTATTCCTTCCTCATCTTTCATCAATTCAAGAACAAATTAATCGAGCTACACGCCTATCTACTACACAAGAGGGAACCACTCTTGATGGCTTAATATCACTATTGGTTGATATTCAAGCACAAAATTCTTTAATGGAAAGTGTAAATGATGCACTCTCAGTCGCACTCACCGACGCCCAGAAGAAGTATAAATCTATTTTTGATCAGTTACCACCCCTGGATGGAAATTAAGTTTTTGATGTTGTCAAAAAGGGGGAGTGATACAATATATTTGGGGAGTAATACAGTTTTGTGATACAGTTTTGATACAGTATTCGGAGTATTGTATACAGGGGGAGTATACCGAGCAGAGTATGCAGAGTATTCAAGGATAGTAAGTAGAGCACACAAGCACAGAACCGAGCATGCAAAAATCAGAGTTATGTATAATATAATGATAAGGGGAGTATATCTAAATATACTATTTCATTGACTATTGTATTTACTATTAAAGTATAATCATTTTGCAAAGTATATAGATTTTTGAGTTATGACTTTGAAAGTAGTTTTTGTCAAACATCTCAACTAATGTCAAAAGGGGAGATTGTTGCTACTTATCAAGTTGCCATTAGTTTTTATATTCAAAGTCATACTATATATTCCATTCGGTTAACACTACTGAATCATGCAGTCGGTACACATAGAGAAGTTGGTATGCACAGCTTAGTCGGTTATAGAGGAAAGCAGTCATAGAATGTAGTATACACCGAGCTGTCTACCGAGTATCTTTTTGAGACTATCGAGCAGTAAAGATGGCACACCGAGTTGACATACACCGAGTGAAACGTGTTACCAGATAGATTGAACCTGGACATGCATATGAAAATGTGTTACAAGATCGAGGCACATCTAACCGTTATTACATTGGAAATTGCACCATAAGATTGTGTATGATTTTAAGGACAATCTAACCAATGAAATATTTTGTTTAGTTATTCATTCAAGGAATCTTGTTTGTAAGATTGAAGCAATGAATTGGATCACCATTTTAAGAGATATATTTATACAACATGAGTGAAGTGTATGCATGCATGAAGGAAGACTGTTACAGAGACACAAAGGTCATCGAGAAGGTTTTCAGAGAACAGTCGAAGAACAGAGTAAACAGAAGGGTTTACCGAGTTACTATATGGGTTATCGAGGTATGCTATAAGAAAGGTAATCTATTCTGACCACATAGAATCTGCTATAACATTTCAGATGTAAAGTTACAGATATTTGTAATAATTTCATTGTAATATTGTGAAGTTGAAAGAGAAACCTTTAACAGGGTAAAAGACTCTAATCAAGTCTATAAATTGTAAAGCCTCTAACCAGGTGCAATATTCAGAATAAATGTTGTAAAATCCTTTAGCAAGATAGATCTAATAGATCTTGTTACTCCTAACTAGGTAAGCTATCAGAAATAGCTAAAATGTAGCTCTAACTGAGCATTCTTTATTATTGCAGTAGTGAAGTTGTGGGTGCCATCCCCACCATAATTTTTCTCTCTAACCAAGAGTTTCTGCATAACCAAAATATATGTGTTATGGAGTGAATCATGTATGATTGTTATCTATTTGTTTTAATTTTATTTTATGTTACTGCACTATTCTATTTATGCATAACAGTAAAGTTATTATTCAGGAAAAGTTTTGGAGTACTGATTCACCCCTCCCCTCTCAGTACATTAGCTTTCCATATTGGGCCTAACAATAATGACATTGTATGTTGTCATTGATGTCAATATGCTGAAGAGGTGAGAACCGGCATATTTGAGAACCGATATAACACTATGAACTGACATTTGTGCATAAGTGAAGTGGTGTGTTTGTTCAAGGTGAACCGGCATATAATTATGGGAACCGGCACATGGAAGCATTGTATGACTACTGGTTGGTAGTTTCCACTTCAGGGTTTCCGGTTGAAGTGCTTAAAGCCTGTATGGCTCAATCGGTGACTTTGTGTGATGAGTTAGCATGGTAACAAAGAACAGATCATGTTGCCATGTAAGCCTTGTGTACGTGAAGGATCTTGCATGAAGGAGATTGTTCCTATCTACCTTGGGAATGTGCGAAGTCTGTAAACAGTGATAACGTGTGATGGGTTATCAACCGCCATGAAATCGGTGGAAAATGGACAATGGAGAAAGTCTTGAAATTGGATCAAGAACTGTTGCATTTAATGTAATATGCTCAACAGTCAGGATTGAACCATTTGAATTCCTTAACCTAACAGGTTTAGGGTTTAGGGTTTAAGCTATTAACCTATCTATTTTCCTATAAGGTCGATGTTATGTCTCTTTCTGAGGTTGTTGGCAAAAGTTGTGTGTGTGTATCCAAGAGAAGGGATACATGATTCTTACCAGACCAGAGGAGAGAAGTGATACCTGCAGAGTGTAAGTGTAGAAGGTGAAGAGGAGCTTAAGCGTATCTACATTAGCATTGAGTGCTGTTACCAGATCATTGTAATACCTGTTGATCTCTAACCACTTCAATAGTTGAGAAATCCCTTAACAGGGTAGCTTTAACTGGCTTTCTGTAAATCCTTTAACAGGGTGACTCAAAACCATTGAGTTCTTGAAATCCTCTAACAAGGTAACCTTTAATACGGTTTAACCCTTAACCGGGTATTCTAGCCATCCCTTAATCGGGTGATCCCTAACAGGATCGGTTCCCAACAGAACCTATTGTATTAGTCTTTAACCGAACTAGGCTCCTAATAGAGCGGACTTCTAAAGAGTTCAAAAACAAGCTTGTGGGTATTCATCCCCACTGTGGTTTTTCCCACTTGGGTTTCCACATGAAAAATGAGTGTGTCATGTGTGTTGTCTTCTTCATGTGATGCTATGTTGTTTTCTGTCAAGCAGTGAATCATGTTGATCTGGTTGCTTATATGTATATCTTTGATGGTAGATTACTTGTTCATGCATTAGGGTGAAATGAAAATGAAGTGTTAGATTATATGAGAAGACAAGTGTCAATCGGTTTATTCTTATCTCAGTTATTTTGGGTTTTTGCTGGTTGTACTCTATTTTAGGACTGGTGTTACTATTTGTCTGTCAATGCACAGTGTCTGCTAACAAACCGGTTTAGGAGTGTTTTTTTGACTGTACTGATTCACCCCCCCTCTCAGTACCAGTTTAGTACTATCTGTTCATCATTGAGTTATCAATTGGTATCAGAGCATCCTCTAGGTCCTCTGTGTTGTAAGCTTAACCGCTTGAGGGAAAGATCCTGTTGTAATGATGAAGAGGGAAGGTCCAAAGTTCAATAGAGACAATTTCAAAATATGGAAAGACAGAATGAAGATATACATCAAAAGCATGGGTGCTCAACACTGGAGCTATGTTGAGAATGTTTATGTTGCTCCTACTGGTACTCTCACTGATGATCAAAAGAGAGAAATACAGGAGAATGGGCAAGTCATGGAAGCCCTAATTAGTAGTTTATCTAACATTGAGTTTATTGATGTCCAAGATAAAGTAAATCCCAAAGAAGTATGGGATACTCTTGAAAATATCTATGGAGGTGATGAGCATGTAAAACAAGCTAAGGAAGAAAGCCTTAGAGGGAAGTTTGAAGACATGCGAATGGTTCAAGGTGTAACCATTCAACAGTATGGTATTAGAATAAAAAATGTTGTCAGACATATCAAGAGTGCAGGTGGTAAAATGGAAGATTCCACTGTGGTAAGCAAAGTCCTGAGATCCTTATGACCGGTCTATGCAATAAGGGTTGCTGCTATTCAGGAGTTGAGATCAATAGACAAGACTAAGGTATCCCTTGACTCCATCATTGCAAAGTTGACAACCTATGAGCTAAATAGCTTTGATGGCAGTGTTCAGAAGACTCAATCAGCTTTTAAAGCCTCTGCTGTATCATCAAGCAAAAGGAAAGGAAGCATGCACCAGTGGTGAACCAAGATAGAGTAGAGAAATGAATGATGAAGAGATCCTGATGGAATTTGAAGCTCTTCTTGCCAGGAAACTTCCAAAAGAAACCGGTAAATACAGAGGTAAGATCCCTTTGAAATGCTTTTCTTGCAATCAGATAGGACATATTGCTATCAACTGTCCTAATGGTGACATCAAGGACAAACCGAAAAGGTTCAAGAAATTCAAAGGAGGAAACCGGAGAAACTGTTTTGTGGCAGTTGATGAAGGTGTTACAGATGAGGAATCTAAGGATGAAGAAAATGAAGATATTGTGTTTGTTGCTGTCAAGGAAGATGTGTCAGATAAGTAAGCTCTTGTCTCCCGGTTTGATAATTCCAATGAGTGGATTATTGATAGTGGTTGTTCTCACCATATGATTGGTGACCAGAGAAAGTTTCTATCCTTGGAAGAGTATGATGGCGGTGTGGTTCATTTTGGTAATGATGCACCATGTTTGGTCAAAGACAGAGGGTCCATCTCTCTGAATGGAAAGAGTAGTGTTGACAATGTGTATTGGGTTGATGGTCTCAGACACAATCTTTTGAGTGTTGCCCAGCTGAATAACAGTGGTCTCACTCTGGAATTAAAGAATGGAGTGTGCAGAATCAAAGGAAAGAATGGTGAATTGGTGGCCACCGACATGCAGACCAAAGGTAACCTATTTCAGCTGAATGCAAATATAAGTACATGTCTTATGGCTAAATTTGTTGATAGCTAGATATGGCATAGGAGACTCTACCATGTAAACTTTGATAACATTGTGAAGGCTAGTAAGATCAAGGCAGTTAGAGGGTTGTCGGTGCTAAGAAAATGGGATAATACCTTGTGCAGAGAGTGTTAATTAGGGAAAATGTCTTCCTCGACCTTTAAAGGTAAATCTTTCACTACTGACAACTTGCTTGATCTTGTGCATACTGATTTGTGTGGTCCTATGAAAACTAGAAGTGTGCAGGGTGATAGGTACTTCATGATTCTCATTGATGACTGCTCAAGAATGATGTGGGTCACATTCTTGAAAGACAAGTTTGAAGCCTTTGTAAAGTTCAAAGCTTTCAAAGCATTAGTGGAGAAGGAAAGCGGTAAAAGGATCAAGTGCCTAAGAACTGATCAAGGAGGGGAATTCACCTCCGGTGAATTCAATAAGTACTGTGAAGAACATGACATTAAGAGACAACTATCTGCCCCTCAGACTCCACAATAGAATGGCCTAGCAGAGAGGAATAACTGGACCATGGTTGAAGCAGCTAGAACCATGTTGATTCAAGGAAAGGTAGCTCACACCTTTTGGAGAGAAGCAGTGAGCACTGCAGTTTACACAATGAACTGGGTACTCATCAAGAAAGGTAAGGATAAAACTCCTTATGAGTATTGGACCACTAAGACACCTGTGGTTAGCTACTTTAGAGTGTTTGGTGGCAAATGTTACATCAAGAGGAGTGAACACCAGAGCAAATTTGATGCGAAATGTGATGAGGGAATATTCCTAGGATATTCCACCAAGAGAAAAGCTCTCAAGTGTTTCAACAATAGGACTTAGAGAATTATAGAAATCATCAATGTAAGAGTTGATGAAACCTCTAAGAAAACTGAGGAAACCGACAGTGAGCAAGTGGTAAATGAACTGGTTGCAACCTTCTGGGAACCAGTTGTTAGTCAACTAAGTACCAGTAATAGTGTTCCTACACCGGTAGATGTAGATGTTGGTACTGATAGAGATGAGGACGAAGAAGGAAAGAAAGAGGAATCCATCAAGACCATTCCTCGGTATGTCAAGCTAAATCATGATCCTAAGCAGATCATAGGAGATAAGGATGCAGGAATCCTTACAAGAATAAAGGTTAGAGAAAAATCATGTATGATCTCTGAATTTGAGCCTAAATCATTCAAAGAGGCACATAAAGATGAAGACTGGATCAAGGCAATGGAAGAGGAACTTTCCCAGATAGAGAAAAATGGTACATGGTCTTTGGTACCCAGACCGGAGCATAAAAATGTCATTGGTACCAAATGGGTTTTCAGAAATAAGCTGAATGAGGATGGCACAGTTATTAGGAACAAAGCCAGATTGGTGTGCAAAGGATATGCTCAAGAAGAAGGAGAAGACTATGGAGAAACCTTTGCTCTTGTAGCCAGATTGGAAGGAGTTCGTATGCTTCTTGCATATGCAGCTTTTAAAGGTTTCAAAGTATATCAAATGGATGTAAAATCTGCATTCCTAAATGGTATACTTGAAGAGGAGGTGTACATAGAACAACCAGATGGGTTTTCCCTATCTGAAGACAGTGACATGGTATGTAGGTTACACAAAGCCTTGTATGGTCTCAAGCAGGCACCCAGAGCTTGGTATGAACATCTGCACTTCCACCTACTGAGGATTGGATTTGAGAGAACAAGTGAAGATAGAAATATCTACTTGAAGTATGAAGGAGATCAGATCCTGATCTGTGAGGTATTTGTTGATGACATTATCTTTGGTGGAGATGACAAGATGAGTCATAAGTTTGCAGATGAGATGAAGAAAGAGTTTGAGATGTCACTCATAGGGGAGATTAAGTTCTTCATTGGATTGTAGATCCAACAGATGAAAGATGGAATCTTTATCACTCAATCCAAATATGTCAAAGAGGTGTTAAAGACCTTTGGCATGGAAGATAGCAAACCGGTTGGTACACCGATGGTGACCGGTTGTAAACTATCCAAAGAAGATGACTTAGCATTGGTTGATGAGAATGAATATCGGTCAATGATTGGTAAGTTGCATTATGTAGTGCATAACAAACCAGATATTGCACATGTAGTTGGCATTACTGCAAGATTCTAGAAAAGCCCAAGAGAATCCCACTTGGTTGTAGTCAAGCGGATTCTTAGGTATCTGAAGGGAACTATTAACTATGGATTGTGGTATCCATATAGAAAGGACTTCAACTTGAAAGTTTACACAGATGTTGATTGGGCAGGCAATGTAGATGATTGGAAAAGCACAACCGGTGGTGCATTCTTTCTCGGTGGTAGACTGGTCTCATGGATGAGTAAGAAGCAGAGTTGTATCTCTTAGTCTACAGTAGAAGCAGAGTATGTTGCAGCCTTCATGAACTGCACTCAGACAATTTGGATGAAGCATGTATTAAATGACTTCAAAGTTCCTGTATCTGAACCAGTAAGTATATTTTGTGACAATACTAGTGCAATTAAAATCTCCAAGAATCTGGTTTTACATTCTAGAACCAAGCACTTTGAGCTTAAGTATCATTTCTTGAGGGAAAAGGTTCAGAACAAAGAGATTGCACTGGAACATGTTTCTAGTCAGGATCAGTTAGCAGACATATTCACCAAACCTCTCCCAAAGGCTACATTTATGTACTTAAGAGGTGAATTAGGGGTGTTGCCCCTTCAGGAGGTAAACTAAAGGTATATGCTCCACATCAGTCAGGTATTGCATAGTTAATTTTTTCTTCAGGATTGATGTGTTGAAGGATGATACTCCTTAGGGGGAGTAGCATAATGGAACAAGGAAGCTTGTGCCTCCACTTTGGCATTGTTGTCCAAGGGGGAGAAGATGTGAAGTGGAGAAGATATCTGCAGAAATTGGGGGAGAAGATGTGAAGCAAATAGATATCTTTGTATATTGTCATCAATGCCAAAGGGGGAGATTGCTGGCATTATGTGAACCGGTATGAGGACATAGTGACATTGTATGTTGTCATTGATGTCAATATGCTGAAGAGGTGAGAACTGGTATAACACTGTGAACAGACATTTGTGCCAAAGTGAAGTGGTGTGTTTGTTCAAGGTGAACCGGCATATAGTTATGGGAACCAACACATAGAAGCGTTGTATGACTACCGGTTGGTAGTTTCCACTTCAGGGTTTCCAGTTGAAGTGCTTCAAGCTTGTATGGCTCAACCGATGACTTTGTGTGATGAGTTAGCATGGTAATGAAGAATAGATCATGTTGCCATGTAAGCCTTGTGCACGTGAAGGATCTTGCATGAAGGAGATTGTTCCTATCTACATCATGAATGTGTGAAGTCTGTAAACGGTGATAACATGTGATGGGTTATCAACTGCCATGAAATCGGTGGAAAATGGATGATGGAGAAAGTCTTGAGATTGGATCAAGAACTGTTGCATTTAATGCAATATGCTCAATGGTCAGGATTGAACCGTTTGAATTCCTTAACCTAACAGGTTCAGGGTTTAGGGTTTATGCTATCAACCTATCTATTTTCCTATAAGGTCGATGTTGTGTCTCTTTCTGAGGTTGTTGGCAAAATTTGTGTGTGTGCATCCAAGAGAAGGGATATGTGATTCTTGCCAGACTAGAGGAGAGAAGTGATACTTGCAGAGTGTAAGTGCAGAAGGTGAAGAGGAGCTTAAGCAAATCTGCATTGGCATTGAGTGCTGTTACCAGATCATTGTAATACCTGTTGATCTCTAACCACTTCAACAGTTGAGAAATCCCTTAACAAGGTAGCTTTAACCGGCTTGCTGTAAATCCTTTAACAAGGTGACTCAAAACCATTGAGTTCTTGAAATCCTCTAACAAGGTAACCTTTAACAGGGTTTAACCCTTAACCGGGTATTCTAGCCATCCCTTAACCGGGTGATCCCTAACAGGATCAATTCCTAACAGAACCTATTATATCAGTCTTTAACCGGACTAGGCTCCTAACAGAGCGGACTTCTAAAGAGTTTAAAAACAAGCTTGTGGGTATTCATCCCCACCGTTGTTTTTCCCACTTGGGTTTCCACGTGAAAAATGAGTGTGTCATGTGTGTTGTCTTCTTCATGTGATGCTATGTTGTTTTTTGTCAAGCAGTGAATCATGTTGATCTAATTGCTTATATGTATATCTTTGATGGTAGATTACTTATTCATGCATTAGGGTGAAATGGAAATGAAGTGTTAGATTATATGAGAAGACAATTGTCAACCGGTTTATGCTTATCTCAGTTATTCTGGGTTTTTGCCGATTGTACTTTGTTTTCAGACTGGTGTTACTATTTGTCTATCAATGCACAGTGTCTGCTGACAAACCAGTTTAAGAGTGTGTTTTTTACTGTACTGATTCACCCTGCCCCTCTTAGTACCAGTTTGGTACTATCCGTTCATCATTGATTTATCAGTAGCATAAAAACCTTTGAAACAAATCATCTTATAATAAACGTGACCATAATCTCTTTTACATAACACACTTGAAATAAATTCTCTTGGTGACTTAGGAGGTGGTTGTATATTGCATTCCTGAAAGAAATTGTTGGTGTGCAGAGTACAATATATATGACAATAAATATCATAGTGCATGGAAAATTCAATATGCATCCTACAAGAACACGTGGTGTGTACATGATTCATCTTAACATAAAAAGGTTTTTCCATTTCAAAAAATCTTTGACTATTTCTTATTTGAGGAATCTTTTAAAGGAATCTTTCATAAAATTTTGTTTGAGTCATATCCAAATAGTTTTTAGCATGTATCTCACGATTTCTAGATCCAATTCGCCTTCTAACAACATCTCTTTGGTTAGGCGAAAACCTTGTGATGTCATTCCAAAAAGTTTCAATTAATGTTCTTAGTGCATCAACAACAACCTTGTCTTTGTGTGGTAGTTTACACGAGAATTCCCAAAGAGAATTATTGTTAGGATCCTCTATTTTATCTCTCCTATCTAATGCTTTACGTATTGTTGTTCTGCTTATGTTTAATGACTTACTTGTTTTTCTTATCAAACGATCTTTTTTTGTTTTCTTGCTCATTATGGTTGATGAAATTACACGTCTAGTAACATTAGACATTTTATTATGTGATTTTGAACCAATAGCTTGATATGCATCAAATAGATTTTCACAATTGTTCTTTCGCTATTACTTTTGGATGATCTTAGGCCTCAAATTTTCTCTCTCTAAAATTCAAATTTTTAATCATTTCAACAATTAATTGGTATCTTGCAGTTTGATTTAAGTTTTAAATTTTTTTTTGCCATATTATTTTAACCATTCTCCTACAAGTTCATTCATTAATTTTATTGGGCATTGACTTCAAAATATTCTCATTGATGTTAATTAGATACTTTGTTTCCTATGAATGATTCTAGGAGGTGTTAACATCAGTGCATTGTGTGCATTAGGTACATTCATCGCATCAAATAGAGACAATGTATGTGCATCATTGTGTGCATTAGGTACATTCATTACATTAGGTTCACACGATCAATCAAATGTTGTTGGTGCATCTTCATTGTTTGTTTGATTATTCATTGTGATCTCTTCTTCAATTGTATTATATTCATTTGGTAAATCGAATTGAGATGTTGAGGATGATGTACCTTCTTGTCCCATTGCTCTTATGTCACGCAATTTCTTCATATGTTGCCTTTGTCTTTCATTATCAGCCTCTTGTTGTTCCACCCTTCCTTGCTTGTTCTTTCCCTTTATTAATATGAGTTGTCCTAAATAGAATCATTTTACATATGTATGTAAACAAAAGTTCTTAAACAATCAAATAACCATAAAATTGAACAATCACAACTATTAAATAACATATATATGTAAACAAAAATTCTTAAATCAAAACTATAAAATAATCACAATAACATTGACCAAACTAATAAGAACAACAATTCAATCATTTGAAATCATGAAAAACAAAAATTTCACTTACTTCTACATATAAAACTATCATAGAAGCACAACAAGAGTTGCAATGGGGCCTTCAACGACCTCAAAAACTTCTTTTGAGGTTGTTGAGGCTATTGGGAAACTAAAATTATGTCCAAGAACCACATACACACTATGTTTAGTAATCTTGTGCATGCTTTTAGTCCCCAAAAATGCTTAGCAAGCCAACCTCCATATTCCTAGTACCCCGTATGCGTTACTTCCAGTAAATAAAATGTGAAGGAAAAGGGAGGGAGGGAGGGAGAGAGAGAGAGAGAGAGAGAGAGGAGAGAGAGAGAGAGAGAGAGAGAGAGGCAGGAGAGAGGATGGAGAGGGAGAGGGAGAGAAAGGGGGAGAGGGATGGAGAGAGGGAGAGAGAGGGGGAGAGAGAGGGAGATAGAAGGAAAGGGAGAGAGAGAGAGGGGCAAGAGAGAGGATGGAGAGGGAGGGATGTGTATAGAAAGAGGGAGAGGAAGAGAGAGGGGGGAAGAGAGAGAGAGGGAGATAGAGGGAGAGGGAGAGAGAGAGGGGTAGG